>NC_083716.1:133098728-133698728 GCF_028564815.1 Eubalaena glacialis
TTCCTTATACTGAGCTTTAGGCATGTCTTGTTTTTTTCTTTACCTTTTTTTTTAAAAGTGTGAGTACAACTTCCCTCTTCACATTGACTTCTTGACAAATTTGTCATGTGTTGAATTTTCTTGCCTATTCCCTACCCCAGGGCATTTTTTGAGGGCAGGTGTTATTTACCGCCCTGCAGTCCTTGTGGCTCTTAAGCAACCATTAGCACTGGATTTAAAGCTGCTGTTGTGGGAAACAGCCACAAGGCGGCAGCATTATTACGTTCTCAACTCTTGTTACTAGGGCAACAGAGTCTTCCTGGAGGTAGTGTTCCGAGGTTGTAAATTAGAGTGGAATGTCCTGAGACGAGTCCCCAGAAATTTATGTCTCCTTACTTAGGTTTGTTTTTTAAAGTTAATTTCTATTTCTTATCGGAGTAAATTTGCTTAGAGTGTTGTGATTGTCTGGCTGTACAGAATCGCTCAATGATTCATACATATGTCTGTTCATCTTCGGATCCTGTTACCATGTATGTTATTACAGAATATTGAGTAGACCTCCCTTGCTATTTGGTAGGTGTTTTGTCATTCTATATTTTATATGTATTGGTGATTATATAATTCATATAGTTTATATGTTATATGATTATATATATTTCACATACATTAGTATATGTATGTTAGCCCCATAATCCTAATTTATCCATCCTCCCACCTTTCATTTTGGTTAACCATTAGTTTGTTTTATAAGTCTGTGAGTGTCTTTTTCTGTGGAAATATGTTCATTAGTAGCAATCTTAGGATAACGTGTATAAATGATAACATAGGATATTTGTCATTCCCTTTTGACTTACTTAACCTAATATGATTATTTCTAGGCTCATCTGTAGTCCTGAAAACGGCATTGTTCATTTTTTTCCCGAGGCTACCATTCCATTCGGTACATATACCACTTCTTCTTTGTCCATTCATCTGTTGATGGACATTTTGTTTGCTTGCATGTCTTGGCTATTGTAAATATTGCTGCAGTGCATGTTTGCCTGTCTGTGCCTTTCCTATTCTGGTCTCCTGAGGGTATAGGCCCGTTAGGGGATATGCCGCATCATATGGTAGCTCAGTTTTTACCTTTTAAATGCAGCTCCATTCTGTTCTCATGACTAGCTCTTACCAGTTTACATCCAACCAACAGCATATTGGGTATGCCTTTCTCCACTAACCCGTCAGCATTCATTGTTTGTAGACTTTTTACGGATGGCATTTTGAATATTGGGTGGCGAAATATGGTTGTAATTTGGATTTGCATCCAAGCAATAATTCCTGATATTGAGCTTTTATCCAAGTTCTTCTGTTTTTTAAATTACAGAGTGAGTAACACTTACCTCTTCAAACTGTTTTCTTGAAAAGTTTTCCGTGTTGTGAACTTTCTTGGCCATTCCCTACCCCAGGACATTTTTGAGGGCATGAGTCATTTACAGCCCTGCAGTCCTTGTGAATATTAGTGACCATTAGCAGTAGATTTAAAGCTGCTGTTTGAGGTAATGGCCTTAGGGTGGCAGCATTTCTACGTTGCCAACTCTGCTTGCTAGGGAAAAGGAACCTTGCAGCAAGTTGTGCTTTTAGGTTGCAGATTAGAGTGGAATGTGCCATGACAAACCCCCATAAGTCTTAGCCTCCTTAATTCTTGTTTGGGTCTTTAAGTTGTAGTTTTGATCAGAGCAAGTTTGATTGAAAAATGTCTTTGGTTGTAGGTGTACAGAATCTTGTTCATTTACACATACACATATATCTATTGATCTTTGGGTCCTTTTCCATGTAGGTTATTACAGAGTGTTGAGTGACCACTCTTGGTATTCCGTAGGTCTTTGGGGATGATATATTTTATATGTATTAGTATATGTTTGTTAACCCCAATATCCTAATTTATCCATTCCTCACACCTTTTCTTTGGCTTAACCATAAGTTTGTCTTCTCAATCTGAGATTGTCTTTCTCTGGGGAAATATGTTCATTTTTACGAATTTTCAGATAACATAAGTGATATCCTAGGATATTTGTCCTTCGCATTCTGACTTACTTCACGTTGTGTGATTATCTCTAGGCTCATGTGTGGTGCTGCCTGTGCCATTCTTTTATTTTTTTTCGTGAGTAATATTCCATTCTGTCCATATACCACTTCTTCTTTGTCCATTCATGTGTTTATGGACCTTTTTTTTGCTTCCATGTCTTGGCTATTTCAATATTGCTGCATTACACATTTGCCTGCCTCTGTCTTTCCGATTCTGGTGGTCTTAGACTATAGGCCCAGAAGGTGCCCTGCCGCATCATATGGTAGCTCAGTTGTTCCCTGTTAAAGCAGCTCCATTCAGTGTTCTTTAGTGCTGTTACCACTTTACATCCCAGCAGCAGCTAGAAGGTACAGAGTTGTCTAAAATCCCTTCAGCGTTTACAGTTTGTAGACTTTTTGCTGAATGTCATTTGACTGGTGTGAGCTGAAACCTTTTTGGAGGTTGGAGTTGCATGTGGCTACTAATTCCTTATACTGAGCTTTAGGCATGTCTTGTTTTTTTCTTTACCTTTTTTTTTAAAAGTGTGAGTACAACTTCCCTCTTCACATTGACTTCTTGAAAAATTTGTCATGTGTTGAATTTTCTTGCCTATTCCCTACCCCAGGGCATTTTTTGAGGGCAGGTGTTATTTACCGCCCTGCAGTCCTTGTGGCTCTTAAGCAACCATTAGCACTGGATTTAAAGCTGCTGTTGTGGGAAACAGCCACAAGGCGGCAGCATTATTACGTTCTCAACTCTTGTTACTAGGGCAACAGAGTCTTCCTGGAGGTAGTGTTCCGAGGTTGTAAATTAGAGTGGAATGTCCTGAGACGAGTCCCCAGAAATTTATGTCTCCTTACTTAGGTTTGTTTTTTAAAGTTAATTTCTATTTCTTATCAGAGTAAATTTGCTTAGAGTGTTGTGATTGTCTGGCTGTACAGAATCTGCTCAATGATTCATACATATGTCTGTTCATCGTCGGATCCTGTTACCATGTATGTTATTACAGAATATTGATTAGACCTCCCTTGCTATTTGGTAGGTGTTTTGTCATTCTATATTTTATATGTATTGGTGATTATATAATTCATATAGTTTATATGTTATATGTTTATATAGATTTCACATACATGAGTATATGTATGTTAGCCCCATAATCCTAATTTATCCATCCTCCCACCTTTCATTTTGGTTAACCGTTAGTTTGTTTTATAAGTCTGTGAGTGTCTTTTTCGGTGGAAATATGTTCATTGGTAGCAATCTTAGGATAACATGTATAAATGATATCATAGGATATTTGTCATTCCCTTTTGACTTACTTAACCTAATATGATTATTTCTAGGCTCATCTGTAGTCCTAAAAACGGCATTGTTCATTTTTTTCCCGAGGCAACCATTCCATTCGGGACGTATACCACTTCTTCTTTGTCCATTTATCTGTTGATGGACATTTTGTTTGCTTGCATGTCTTGGCTATTGTAAATATTGCTGCAGTGCATGTTTGCCTGTCTGTGCCTTTCCTATTCTGGTCTCCTGAGGGTATAGGCCCATTAGGGGATATGCCGCATCATATGGTAGCTCAGTTTTTACCTTTTAAATGCAGCTCCATTCTGTTCTCATGACTAGCTCTTACCAGTTTACATCCAACCAACAGCATATTGGGTATGCCTTTCTCCACTAACCCGTCAGCATTCATTGTTTGTAGACTTTTTACGGATGGCATTTTGAATATTGGGTGGCGAAAACTGTTTGTAGTTTGCATTTGCATCCAACCAATAATTCCTGGTATTGAGCTTTTATCCATGTTCTTCTGTTTTTTAAATCACAGAGTGAATAACACTTAACCTCTTCAAACTGTTTTCTTGAAAAGTTTTCTGTGTTGTGAAGTTTCTTGGCCATTCCCTACCCCAGGACATTTTTGAGGGCATGAGTCATTTACAGCCCTGCAGTCCTTGTGAATATTAGTGATCATTAGCAGTAGATTTAAAGCTGCTGTTTGAGGAAATGGCCTTAGGGTGGCAGCATTTCTACGTTGCCAACTCTGCTTGCTAGGGAAAAGGAACCTTGCAGCAAGTTGTGCTTTTAGGTTGCAGATTAGAGTGGAATGTGCCATGACAAACCCCCATAAGTCTTAGCCTCCTTAATTCTTGTTTGGGTCTTTAAGTTGTAGTTTTGATCAGAGCAAGTTTGATTGAAAAATGTCTTTGGTTGTAGGTGTACAGAATCTTGTTCATTTACACATACACATATATCTATTGATCTTTGGGTCCTTTTCCATGTAGGTTATTACAGAGTGTTGAGTGACCACTCTTGGTATTCCGTAGGTCTTTGGGGATGATATATTTTATATGTATTAGTATATGTTTGTTAACCCCAATATCCTAATTTATCCATTCCTCACACCTTTTCTTTGGCTTAACCATAAGTTTGTCTTCTCAATCTGAGATTGTCTTTCTCTGGGGAAATATGTTCATTTTTACGAATTTTCAGATAACATAAGTGATATCCTAGGATATTTGTCCTTCGCATTCTGACTTACTTCACGTTGTGTGATTATCTCTAGGCTCATGTGTGGTGCTGCCTGTGCCATTCTTTTATTTTTTTTCGTGAGTAATATTCCATTCTGTCCATATACCACTTCTTCTTTGTCCATTCATGTGTTTATGGACCTTTTTTTTGCTTCCATGTCTTGGCTATTTCAATATTGCTGCATTACACATTTGCCTGCCTCTGTCTTTCCGATTCTGGTGGTCTTAGACTATAGGCCCAGAAGGTGCCCTGCCGCATCATATGGTAGCTCAGTTGTTCCCTGTTAAAGCAGCTCCATTCAGTGTTCTTTAGTGCTGTTACCACTTTACATCCCAGCAGCAGCTAGAAGGTACAGAGTTGTCTAAAATCCCTTCAGCGTTTACAGTTTGTAGACTTTTTGCTGAATGTCATTTGACTGGTGTGAGCTGAAACCTTTTTGGAGGTTGGAGTTGCATGTGGCTACTAATTCCTTATACTGAGCTTTAGGCATGTCTTGTTTTTTTCTTTACCTTTTTTTTTAAAAGTGTGAGTACAACTTCCCTCTTCACATTGACTTCTTGAAAAATTTGTCATGTGTTGAATTTTCTTGCCTATTCCCTACCCCAGGGCATTTTTTGAGGGCAGGTGTTATTTACCGCCCTGCAGTCCTTGTGGCTCTTAAGCAACCATTAGCACTGGATTTAAAGCTGCTGTTGTGGGAAACAGCCACAAGGCGGCAGCATTATTACGTTCTCAACTCTTGTTACTAGGGCAACAGAGTCTTCCTGGAGGTAGTGTTCCGAGGTTGTAAATTAGAGTGGAATGTCCTGAGACGAGTCCCCAGAAATTTATGTCTCCTTACTTAGGTTTGTTTTTTAAAGTTAATTTCTATTTCTTATCAGAGTAAATTTGCTTAGAGTGTTGTGATTGTCTGGCTGTACAGAATCTGCTCAATGATTCATACATATGTCTGTTCATCGTCGGATCCTGTTACCATGTATGTTATTACAGAATATTGATTAGACCTCCCTTGCTATTTGGTAGGTGTTTTGTCATTCTATATTTTATATGTATTGGTGATTATATAATTCATATAGTTTATATGTTATATGTTTATATAGATTTCACATACATGAGTATATGTATGTTAGCCCCATAATCCTAATTTATCCATCCTCCCACCTTTCATTTTGGTTAACCGTTAGTTTGTTTTATAAGTCTGTGAGTGTCTTTTTCGGTGGAAATATGTTCATTGGTAGCAATCTTAGGATAACATGTATAAATGATATCATAGGATATTTGTCATTCCCTTTTGACTTACTTAACCTAATATGATTATTTCTAGGCTCATCTGTAGTCCTAAAAACGGCATTGTTCATTTTTTTCCCGAGGCAACCATTCCATTCGGGACGTATACCACTTCTTCTTTGTCCATTTATCTGTTGATGGACATTTTGTTTGCTTGCATGTCTTGGCTATTGTAAATATTGCTGCAGTGCATGTTTGCCTGTCTGTGCCTTTCCTATTCTGGTCTCCTGAGGGTATAGGCCCATTAGGGGATATGCCGCATCATATGGTAGCTCAGTTTTTACCTTTTAAATGCAGCTCCATTCTGTTCTCATGACTAGCTCTTACCAGTTTACATCCAACCAACAGCATATTGGGTATGCCTTTCTCCACTAACCCGTCAGCATTCATTGTTTGTAGACTTTTTACGGATGGCATTTTGAATATTGGGTGGCGAAAACTGTTTGTAGTTTGCATTTGCATCCAACCAATAATTCCTGGTATTGAGCTTTTATCCAAGTTCTTCTGTTTTTTAAATCACAGAGTGAATAACACTTAACCTCTTCAAACTGTTTTCTTGAAAAGTTTTCTGTGTTGTGAAGTTTCTTGGCCATTCCCTACCCCAGGACATTTTTGAGGGCATGAGTCATTTACAGCCCTGCAGTCCTTGTGAATATTAGTGATCATTAGCAGTAGATTTAAAGCTGCTGTTTGAGGAAATGGCCTTAGGGTGGCAGCATTTCTACGTTGCCAACTCTGCTTGCTAGGGAAAAGGAACCTTGCAGCAAGTTGTGCTTTTAGGTTGCAGATTAGAGTGGAATGTGCCACGACAAACCCTCATAAGTTTTAGCCTCCTTAATTCTTGTTTGTGTCTTTAAGTTGTAGTTTTGATCAGAGCAAGTTTGATTGAAAAATGTCTTTGGTTGTAGGTGTACAGAATCTTGTTCATTTACACATACACATATATCTATTGATCTTTGGGTCCTTTTCCATGTAGGTTATTACAGAGTGTTGAGTGACCACTCTTGGTATTCCGTAGGTCTTTGGGGATGATATATTTTATATGTATTAGTATATGTTTGTTAACCCCAATATCCTAATTTATCCATTCCTCACACCTTTTCTTTGGCTTAACCATAAGTTTGTCTTCTCAATCTGAGATTGTCTTTCTCTGGGGAAATATGTTCATTTTTACGAATTTTCAGATAACATAAGTGATATCCTAGGATATTTGTCCTTCGCATTCTGACTTACTTCACGTTGTGTGATTATCTCTAGGCTCATGTGTGGTGCTGCCTGTGCCATTCTTTTATTATTTTTCGTGAGTAATATTCCATTCTGTCCATATACCACTTCTTCTTTGTCCATTCATGTGTTTATGGACCTTTTTTTTGCTTCCATGTCTTGGCTATTTCAATATTGCTGCATTACACATTTGCCTGCCTCTGTCTTTCCGATTCTGGTGGTCTTAGACTATAGGCCCAGAAGGTGCCCTGCCGCATCATATGGTAGCTCAGTTGTTCCCTGTTAAAGCAGCTCCATTCAGTGTTCTTTAGTGCTGTTACCACTTTACATCCCAGCAGCAGCTAGAAGGTACAGAGTTGTCTAAAATCCCTTCAGCGTTTACAGTTTGTAGACTTTTTGCTGAATGTCATTTGACTGGTGTGAGCTGAAACCTTTTTGGAGGTTGGAGTTGCATGTGGCTACTAATTCCTTATACTGAGCTTTAGGCATGTCTTGTTTTTTTCTTTACCTTTTTTTTTAAAAGTGTGAGTACAACTTCCCTCTTCACATTGACTTCTTGAAAAATTTGTCATGTGTTGAATTTTCTTGCCTATTCCCTACCCCAGGGCATTTTTTGAGGGCAGGTGTTATTTACCGCCCTGCAGTCCTTGTGGCTCTTAAGCAACCATTAGCACTGGATTTAAAGCTGCTGTTGTGGGAAACAGCCACAAGGCGGCAGCATTATTACGTTCTCAACTCTTGTTACTAGGGCAACAGAGTCTTCCTGGAGGTAGTGTTCCGAGGTTGTAAATTAGAGTGGAATGTCCTGAGACGAGTCCCCAGAAATTTATGTCTCCTTACTTAGGTTTGTTTTTTAAAGTTAATTTCTATTTCTTATCGGAGTAAATTTGATTAGAGTGTTGTGATTGTCTGGCTGTACAGAATCGCTCAATGATTCATACATATGTCTGTTCATCTTCGGATCCTGTTACCATGTATGTTATTACAGAATATTGAGTAGACCTCCCTTGCTATTTGGTAGGTGTTTTGTCATTCTATATTTTATATGTATTGGTGATTATATAATTCATATAGTTTATATGTTATATGATTATATATATTTCACATACATTAGTATATGTATGTTAGCCCCATAATCCTAATTTATCCATCCTCCCACCTTTCATTTTGGTTAACCATTAGTTTGTTTTATAAGTCTGTGAGTGTCTTTTTCTGTGGAAATATGTTCATTAGTAGCAATCTTAGGATAACGTGTATAAATGATAACATAGGATATTTGTCATTCCCTTTTGACTTACTTAACCTAATATGATTATTTCTAGGCTCATCTGTAGTCCTGAAAACGGCATTGTTCATTTTTTTCCCGAGGCTACCATTCCATTCGGTACGTATACCACTTCTTCTTTGTCCATTCATCTGTTGATGGACATTTTGTTTGCTTGCATGTCTTGGCTATTGTAAATATTGCTGCAGTCCATGTTTCCCTGTCTTTGCCTTTTCGATTCTGGACTTCTTAGGGTATAGGCCCGTTAGGGGATGAGCCACATCATATGGTAGCTCAGTTTTTACCTTTTAAATGCAGCTCCATTCTGTTCTCATGACTAGCTCTTACCAGTTTACATCCAACCAACAGCATATTGGGTATGCCTTTCTCCACTAACCCGTCAGCATTCATTGTTTGTAGACTTTTTACGGATGGCATTTTGAATATTGGGTGGCGAAATATGGTTGTAATTTGGATTTGCATCCAAGCAATAATTCCTGATACTGAGCTTTTATCCAAGTTCTTCTGTTTTTTAAATTACAGAGTGAGTAACACTTACCTCTTCAAACTGTTTTCTTGAAAAGTTTTCCGTGTTGTGAACTTTCTTGGCCATTCCCTACCCCAGGACATTTTTGAGGGCATGAGTCATTTACAGCCCTGCAGTCCTTGTGAATATTAGTGACCATTAGCAGTAGATTTAAAGCTGCTGTTTGAGGTAATGGCCTTAGGGTGGCAGCATTTGTACGTTGCCAACTCTGCTTGCTAGGGAAAAGGAACCTTGCAGCAAGTTGTGCTTTTAGGTTGCAGATTAGAGTGGAATGTGCCATGACAAACCCCCATAAGTCTTAGCCTCCTTAATTCTTGTTTGGGTCTTTAAGTTGTAGTTTTGATCAGAGCAAGTTTGATTGAAAAATGTCTTTGGTTGTAGGTGTACAGAATCTTGTTCATTTACACATACACATATATCTATTGATCTTTGGGTCCTTTTCCATGTAGGTTATTACAGAGTGTTGAGTGACCACTCTTGGTATTCCGTAGGTCTTTGGGGATGATATATTTTATATGTATTAGTATATGTTTGTTAACCCCAATATCCTAATTTATCCATTCCTCACACCTTTTCTTTGGCTTAACCATAAGTTTGTCTTCTCAATCTGAGATTGTCTTTCTCTGGGGAAATATGTTCATTTTTACGAATTTTCAGATAACATAAGTGATATCCTAGGATATTTGTCCTTCGCATTCTGACTTACTTCACGTTGTGTGATTATCTCTAGGCTCATGTGTGGTGCTGCCTGTGCCATTCTTTTATTATTTTTCGTGAGTAATATTCCATTCTGTCCATATACCACTTCTTCATTGTCCATTCATGTGTTTATGGACCTTTGTTTTGCTTCCATGTCTTGGCTATTTCAGTATTGCTGCAGTGCACATTTGCCTGCCTCTGTCTTTCCGATTCTGGTGGTCTTAGATTATAGGACCAAAAGGTGCCCTGCCGCATCATATGGTAGCTCAGTTTTTCCCTGTTAAAGCAGCTCCATTCAGTGTTCGTTAGTGGTGTTACCACTTTACATCCCAGCAGCAGCTAGAAGGTACACAGTTGTCTAAAATCCCTTCAGCATTTATAGTTTGTAGACTTTTTGCTGATGGTCATTTGACTGGTGTGAGCTGAAACCTTTTTGGAGGTTGGAGTTGCATGTGGTTACTAATTCCTTATACTGAGCTTTAGGCATGTCTTGTTTTTTTCTTTACCTTTTTTTGTAAAAGTGTGAGTACAACTTCCCTCTTCACATTGACTTCTTGAAAAATTTGTCATGTGTTGAATTTTCTTGCCTATTCCCTACCCCAGGGCATTTCTTGAGGGCAGGTGTTGTTTACCGCCCTGCAGTTCTTGTGACTCTTAAGCAACCATTAGCACGGGACTTAAAGCTGCTGTTGTGGGAAACAGCCACAAGGGGGCAGCATTATTACGTTCTCAACTCTTGTTGCTACCGCAACAGAGTCTTACTGGAGGTAGTGTTCTGAGGTTGTAAATTAGAGTGGAACGTGCTGGGACAAGCCCCCAGAAGTTTATGTCTCCTTACTTAGGTTTGTTTTTTAAAGTTAATTTCTATTTCTTATCAGAGTAAATTTGCTTAGAGTGTTGTGATTGTCTGGCTGTACAGAATCTGCTCAATGATTCATACATATGTCTGTTCATCGTCGGATCCTGTTACCATGTATGTTATTACAGAATATTGATTAGACCTCCCTTGCTATTTGGTAGGTGTTTTGTCATTCTATATTTTATATGTATTGGTGATTATATAATTCATATAGTTTATATGTTATATGTTTATGTAGATTTCACATACATGAGTATATGTATGTTAGCCCCATAATCCTAATTTATCCATCCTCCCACCTTTCATTTTGGTTAACCGTTAGTTTGTTTTATAAGTCTGTGAGTGTCTTTTTCGGTGGAAATATGTTCATTGGTAGCAATCTTAGGATAACATGTATAAATGATATCATAGGATATTTGTCATTCCCTTTTGACTTACTTAACCTAATATGATTATTTCTAGGCTCATCTGTAGTCCTAAAAACGGCATTGTTCATTTTTTTCCCGAGGCAACCATTCCATTCGGGACGTATACCACTTCTTCTTTGTCCATTTATCTGTTGATGGACATTTTGTTTGCTTGCATGTCTTGGCTATTGTAAATATTGCTGCAGTGCATGTTTGCCTGTCTGTGCCTTTCCTATTCTGGTCTCCTGAGGGTATAGGCCCATTAGGGGATATGCCGCATCATATGGTAGCTCAGTTTTTACCTTTTAAATGCAGCTCCATTCTGTTCTCATGACTAGCTCTTACCAGTTTACATCCAACCAACAGCATATTGGGTATGCCTTTCTCCACTAACCCGTCAGCATTCATTGTTTGTAGACTTTTTACGGATGGCATTTTGAATATTGGGTGGCGAAAACTGTTTGTAGTTTGCATTTGCATCCAACCAATAATTCCTGGTACTGAGCTTTTATCCATGTTCTTCTGTTTTTTAAATCACAGAGTGAATAACACTTAACCTCTTCAAACTGTTTTCTTGAAAAGTTTTCTGTGTTGTGAAGTTTCTTGGCCATTCCCTACCCCAGGACATTTTTGAGGGCATGAGTCATTTACAGCCCTGCAGTCCTTGTGAATATTAGTGATCATTAGCAGTAGATTTAAAGCTGCTGTTTGAGGAAATGGCCTTAGGGTGGCAGCATTTCTACGTTGCCAAGTCTGCTTGCTAGGGAAACACAACCTTGCATCAAGTTGTGCTTTTAGGTTGCGGATTAGGGTGGAATGTGCCACGACAAACCCCCATAAGTCTTAGCCTCCTTAATTCTTGTTTGGGTCTTTAAGTTGTAGTTTTGATCAGAGCAAGTTTGATTGAAAAATGTCTTTGGTTGTAGGTGTACAGAATCTTGTTCATTTACACATACACATATATCTATTGATCTTTGGGTCCTTTTCCATGTAGGTTATTACAGAGTGTTGAGTGACCACTCTTGGTATTCCGTAGGTCTTTGGGGATGATATATTTTATATGTATTAGTATATGTTTGTTAACCCCAATATCCTAATTTATCCGTTCCTCACACCTTTTCTTTGGCTTAACCATAAGTTTGTCTTCTCAATCTGAGATTGTCTTTCTCTGGGGAAATATGTTCATTTTTACGAATTTTCAGATAACATAAGTGATATCCTAGGATATTTGTCCTTCGCATTCTGACTTACTTCACGTTGTGTGATTATCTCTAGGCTCATGTGTGGTGCTGCCTGTGCCATTCTTTTATTATTTTTCGTGAGTAATATTCCATTCTGTCCATATACCACTTCTTCTTTGTCCATTCATGTGTTTATGGACCTTTTTTTTGCTTCCATGTCTTGGCTATTTCAATATTGCTGCATTACACATTTGCCTGCCTCTGTCTTTCCGATTCTGGTGGTCTTAGACTATAGGCCCAGAAGGTGCCCTGCCGCATCATATGGTAGCTCAGTTGTTCCCTGTTAAAGCAGCTCCATTCAGTGTTCTTTAGTGCTGTTACCACTTTACATCCCAGCAGCAGCTAGAAGGTACAGAGTTGTCTAAAATCCCTTCAGCGTTTACAGTTTGTAGACTTTTTGCTGAATGTCATTTGACTGGTGTGAGCTGAAACCTTTTTGGAGGTTGGAGTTGCATGTGGCTACTAATTCCTTATACTGAGCTTTAGGCATGTCTTGTTTTTTTCTTTACCTTTTTTTTTAAAAGTGTGAGTACAACTTCCCTCTTCACATTGACTTCTTGAAAAATTTGTCATGTGTTGAATTTTCTTGCCTATTCCCTACCCCAGGGCATTTTTTGAGGGCAGGTGTTATTTACCGCCCTGCAGTCCTTGTGGCTCTTAAGCAACCATTAGCACTGGATTTAAAGCTGCTGTTGTGGGAAACAGCCACAAGGCGGCAGCATTATTACGTTCTCAACTCTTGTTACTAGGGCAACAGAGTCTTCCTGGAGGTAGTGTTCCGAGGTTGTAAATTAGAGTGGAATGTCCTGAGACGAGTCCCCAGAAATTTATGTCTCCTTACTTAGGTTTGTTTTTTAAAGTTAATTTCTATTTCTTATCGGAGTAAATTTGATTAGAGTGTTGTGATTGTCTGGCTGTACAGAATCGCTCAATGATTCATACATATGTCTGTTCATCTTCGGATCCTGTTACCATGTATGTTATTACAGAATATTGAGTAGACCTCCCTTGCTATTTGGTAGGTGTTTTGTCATTCTATATTTTATATGTATTGGTGATTATATAATTCATATAGTTTATATGTTATATGATTATATATATTTCACATACATTAGTATATGTATGTTAGCCCCATAATCCTAATTTATCCATCCTCCCACCTTTCATTTTGGTTAACCATTAGTTTGTTTTATAAGTCTGTGAGTGTCTTTTTCTGTGGAAATATGTTCATTAGTAGCAATCTTAGGATAACGTGTATAAATGATAACATAGGATATTTGTCATTCCCTTTTGACTTACTTAACCTAATATGATTATTTCTAGGCTCATCTGTAGTCCTGAAAACGGCATTGTTCATTTTTTTCCCGAGGCTACCATTCCATTCGGTACGTATACCACTTCTTCTTTGTCCATTCATCTGTTGATGGACATTTTGTTTGCTTGCATGTCTTGGCTATTGTAAATATTGCTGCAGTCCATGTTTCCCTGTCTTTGCCTTTTCGATTCTGGACTTCTTAGGGTATAGGCCCGTTAGGGGATGAGCCACATCATATGGTAGCTCAGTTTTTACCTTTTAAATGCAGCTCCATTCTGTTCTCATGACTAGCTCTTACCAGTTTACATCCAACCAACAGCATATTGGGTATGCCTTTCTCCACTAACCCGTCAGCATTCATTGTTTGTAGACTTTTTACGGATGGCATTTTGAATATTGGGTGGCGAAATATGGTTGTAATTTGGATTTGCATCCAAGCAATAATTCCTGATACTGAGCTTTTATCCAAGTTCTTCTGTTTTTTAAATTACAGAGTGAGTAACACTTACCTCTTCAAACTGTTTTCTTGAAAAGTTTTCCGTGTTGTGAACTTTCTTGGCCATTCCCTACCCCAGGACATTTTTGAGGGCATGAGTCATTTACAGCCCTGCAGTCCTTGTGAATATTAGTGACCATTAGCAGTAGATTTAAAGCTGCTGTTTGAGGTAATGGCCTTAGGGTGGCAGCATTTGTACGTTGCCAACTCTGCTTGCTAGGGAAAAGGAACCTTGCAGCAAGTTGTGCTTTTAGGTTGCAGATTAGAGTGGAATGTGCCATGACAAACCCCCATAAGTCTTAGCCTCCTTAATTCTTGTTTGGGTCTTTAAGTTGTAGTTTTGATCAGAGCAAGTTTGATTGAAAAATGTCTTTGGTTGTAGGTGTACAGAATCTTGTTCATTTACACATACACATATATCTATTGATCTTTGGGTCCTTTTCCATGTAGGTTATTACAGAGTGTTGAGTGACCACTCTTGGTATTCCGTAGGTCTTTGGGGATGATATATTTTATATGTATTAGTATATGTTTGTTAACCCCAATATCCTAATTTATCCATTCCTCACACCTTTTCTTTGGCTTAACCATAAGTTTGTCTTCTCAATCTGAGATTGTCTTTCTCTGGGGAAATATGTTCATTTTTACGAATTTTCAGATAACATAAGTGATATCCTAGGATATTTGTCCTTCGCATTCTGACTTACTTCACGTTGTGTGATTATCTCTAGGCTCATGTGTGGTGCTGCCTGTGCCATTCTTTTATTATTTTTCGTGAGTAATATTCCATTCTGTCCATATACCACTTCTTCATTGTCCATTCATGTGTTTATGGACCTTTGTTTTGCTTCCATGTCTTGGCTATTTCAGTATTGCTGCAGTGCACATTTGCCTGCCTCTGTCTTTCCGATTCTGGTGGTCTTAGATTATAGGACCAAAAGGTGCCCTGCCGCATCATATGGTAGCTCAGTTTTTCCCTGTTAAAGCAGCTCCATTCAGTGTTCGTTAGTGGTGTTACCACTTTACATCCCAGCAGCAGCTAGAAGGTACACAGTTGTCTAAAATCCCTTCAGCATTTATAGTTTGTAGACTTTTTGCTGATGGTCATTTGACTGGTGTGAGCTGAAACCTTTTTGGAGGTTGGAGTTGCATGTGGTTACTAATTCCTTATACTGAGCTTTAGGCATGTCTTGTTTTTTTCTTTACCTTTTTTTGTAAAAGTGTGAGTACAACTTCCCTCTTCACATTGACTTCTTGAAAAATTTGTCATGTGTTGAATTTTCTTGCCTATTCCCTACCCCAGGGCATTTCTTGAGGGCAGGTGTTGTTTACCGCCCTGCAGTTCTTGTGACTCTTAAGCAACCATTAGCACGGGACTTAAAGCTGCTGTTGTGGGAAACAGCCACAAGGGGGCAGCATTATTACGTTCTCAACTCTTGTTGCTACCGCAACAGAGTCTTACTGGAGGTAGTGTTCTGAGGTTGTAAATTAGAGTGGAACGTGCTGGGACAAGCCCCCAGAAGTTTATGTCTCCTTACTTAGGTTTGTTTTTTAAAGTTAATTTCTATTTCTTATCAGAGTAAATTTGCTTAGAGTGTTGTGATTGTCTGGCTGTACAGAATCTGCTCAATGATTCATACATATGTCTGTTCATCGTCGGATCCTGTTACCATGTATGTTATTACAGAATATTGATTAGACCTCCCTTGCTATTTGGTAGGTGTTTTGTCATTCTATATTTTATATGTATTGGTGATTATATAATTCATATAGTTTATATGTTATATGTTTATGTAGATTTCACATACATGAGTATATGTATGTTAGCCCCATAATCCTAATTTATCCATCCTCCCACCTTTCATTTTGGTTAACCGTTAGTTTGTTTTATAAGTCTGTGAGTGTCTTTTTCGGTGGAAATATGTTCATTGGTAGCAATCTTAGGATAACATGTATAAATGATATCATAGGATATTTGTCATTCCCTTTTGACTTACTTAACCTAATATGATTATTTCTAGGCTCATCTGTAGTCCTAAAAACGGCATTGTTCATTTTTTTCCCGAGGCAACCATTCCATTCGGGACGTATACCACTTCTTCTTTGTCCATTTATCTGTTGATGGACATTTTGTTTGCTTGCATGTCTTGGCTATTGTAAATATTGCTGCAGTGCATGTTTGCCTGTCTGTGCCTTTCCTATTCTGGTCTCCTGAGGGTATAGGCCCATTAGGGGATATGCCGCATCATATGGTAGCTCAGTTTTTACCTTTTAAATGCAGCTCCATTCTGTTCTCATGACTAGCTCTTACCAGTTTACATCCAACCAACAGCATATTGGGTATGCCTTTCTCCACTAACCCGTCAGCATTCATTGTTTGTAGACTTTTTACGGATGGCATTTTGAATATTGGGTGGCGAAAACTGTTTGTAGTTTGCATTTGCATCCAACCAATAATTCCTGGTACTGAGCTTTTATCCATGTTCTTCTGTTTTTTAAATCACAGAGTGAATAACACTTAACCTCTTCAAACTGTTTTCTTGAAAAGTTTTCTGTGTTGTGAAGTTTCTTGGCCATTCCCTACCCCAGGACATTTTTGAGGGCATGAGTCATTTACAGCCCTGCAGTCCTTGTGAATATTAGTGATCATTAGCAGTAGATTTAAAGCTGCTGTTTGAGGAAATGGCCTTAGGGTGGCAGCATTTCTACGTTGCCAAGTCTGCTTGCTAGGGAAACACAACCTTGCATCAAGTTGTGCTTTTAGGTTGCGGATTAGGGTGGAATGTGCCACGACAAACCCCCATAAGTCTTAGCCTCCTTAATTCTTGTTTGGGTCTTTAAGTTGTAGTTTTGATCAGAGCAAGTTTGATTGAAAAATGTCTTTGGTTGTAGGTGTACAGAATCTTGTTCATTTACACATACACATATATCTATTGATCTTTGGGTCCTTTTCCATGTAGGTTATTACAGAGTGTTGAGTGACCACTCTTGGTATTCCGTAGGTCTTTGGGGATGATATATTTTATATGTATTAGTATATGTTTGTTAACCCCAATATCCTAATTTATCCGTTCCTCACACCTTTTCTTTGGCTTAACCATAAGTTTGTCTTCTCAATCTGAGATTGTCTTTCTCTGGGGAAATATGTTCATTTTTACGAATTTTCAGATAACATAAGTGATATCCTAGGATATTTGTCCTTCGCATTCTGACTTACTTCACGTTGTGTGATTATCTCTAGGCTCATGTGTGGTGCTGCCTGTGCCATTCTTTTATTATTTTTCGTGAGTAATATTCCATTCTGTCCATATACCACTTCTTCTTTGTCCATTCATGTGTTTATGGACCTTTTTTTTGCTTCCATGTCTTGGCTATTTCAATATTGCTGCATTACACATTTGCCTGCCTCTGTCTTTCCGATTCTGGTGGTCTTAGACTATAGGCCCAGAAGGTGCCCTGCCGCATCATATGGTAGCTCAGTTGTTCCCTGTTAAAGCAGCTCCATTCAGTGTTCTTTAGTGCTGTTACCACTTTACATCCCAGCAGCAGCTAGAAGGTACAGAGTTGTCTAAAATCCCTTCAGCGTTTACAGTTTGTAGACTTTTTGCTGAATGTCATTTGACTGGTGTGAGCTGAAACCTTTTTGGAGGTTGGAGTTGCATGTGGCTACTAATTCCTTATACTGAGCTTTAGGCATGTCTTGTTTTTTTCTTTACCTTTTTTTTTAAAAGTGTGAGTACAACTTCCCTCTTCACATTGACTTCTTGAAAAATTTGTCATGTGTTGAATTTTCTTGCCTATTCCCTACCCCAGGGCATTTTTTGAGGGCAGGTGTTATTTACCGCCCTGCAGTCCTTGTGGCTCTTAAGCAACCATTAGCACTGGATTTAAAGCTGCTGTTGTGGGAAACAGCCACAAGGCGGCAGCATTATTACGTTCTCAACTCTTGTTACTAGGGCAACAGAGTCTTCCTGGAGGTAGTGTTCCGAGGTTGTAAATTAGAGTGGAATGTCCTGAGACGAGTCCCCAGAAATTTATGTCTCCTTACTTAGGTTTGTTTTTTAAAGTTAATTTCTATTTCTTATCGGAGTAAATTTGATTAGAGTGTTGTGATTGTCTGGCTGTACAGAATCGCTCAATGATTCATACATATGTCTGTTCATCTTCGGATCCTGTTACCATGTATGTTATTACAGAATATTGAGTAGACCTCCCTTGCTATTTGGTAGGTGTTTTGTCATTCTATATTTTATATGTATTGGTGATTATATAATTCATATAGTTTATATGTTATATGATTATATATATTTCACATACATTAGTATATGTATGTTAGCCCCATAATCCTAATTTATCCATCCTCCCACCTTTCATTTTGGTTAACCATTAGTTTGTTTTATAAGTCTGTGAGTGTCTTTTTCTGTGGAAATATGTTCATTAGTAGCAATCTTAGGATAACGTGTATAAATGATAACATAGGATATTTGTCATTCCCTTTTGACTTACTTAACCTAATATGATTATTTCTAGGCTCATCTGTAGTCCTGAAAACGGCATTGTTCATTTTTTTCCCGAGGCTACCATTCCATTCGGTACGTATACCACTTCTTCTTTGTCCATTCATCTGTTGATGGACATTTTGTTTGCTTGCATGTCTTGGCTATTGTAAATATTGCTGCAGTCCATGTTTCCCTGTCTTTGCCTTTTCGATTCTGGACTTCTTAGGGTATAGGCCCGTTAGGGGATGAGCCACATCATATGGTAGCTCAGTTTTTACCTTTTAAATGCAGCTCCATTCTGTTCTCATGACTAGCTCTTACCAGTTTACATCCAACCAACAGCATATTGGGTATGCCTTTCTCCACTAACCCGTCAGCATTCATTGTTTGTAGACTTTTTACGGATGGCATTTTGAATATTGGGTGGCGAAATATGGTTGTAATTTGGATTTGCATCCAAGCAATAATTCCTGATACTGAGCTTTTATCCAAGTTCTTCTGTTTTTTAAATTACAGAGTGAGTAACACTTACCTCTTCAAACTGTTTTCTTGAAAAGTTTTCCGTGTTGTGAACTTTCTTGGCCATTCCCTACCCCAGGACATTTTTGAGGGCATGAGTCATTTACAGCCCTGCAGTCCTTGTGAATATTAGTGACCATTAGCAGTAGATTTAAAGCTGCTGTTTGAGGTAATGGCCTTAGGGTGGCAGCATTTGTACGTTGCCAACTCTGCTTGCTAGGGAAAAGGAACCTTGCAGCAAGTTGTGCTTTTAGGTTGCAGATTAGAGTGGAATGTGCCATGACAAACCCCCATAAGTCTTAGCCTCCTTAATTCTTGTTTGGGTCTTTAAGTTGTAGTTTTGATCAGAGCAAGTTTGATTGAAAAATGTCTTTGGTTGTAGGTGTACAGAATCTTGTTCATTTACACATACACATATATCTATTGATCTTTGGGTCCTTTTCCATGTAGGTTATTACAGAGTGTTGAGTGACCACTCTTGGTATTCCGTAGGTCTTTGGGGATGATATATTTTATATGTATTAGTATATGTTTGTTAACCCCAATATCCTAATTTATCCATTCCTCACACCTTTTCTTTGGCTTAACCATAAGTTTGTCTTCTCAATCTGAGATTGTCTTTCTCTGGGGAAATATGTTCATTTTTACGAATTTTCAGATAACATAAGTGATATCCTAGGATATTTGTCCTTCGCATTCTGACTTACTTCACGTTGTGTGATTATCTCTAGGCTCATGTGTGGTGCTGCCTGTGCCATTCTTTTATTATTTTTCGTGAGTAATATTCCATTCTGTCCATATACCACTTCTTCATTGTCCATTCATGTGTTTATGGACCTTTGTTTTGCTTCCATGTCTTGGCTATTTCAGTATTGCTGCAGTGCACATTTGCCTGCCTCTGTCTTTCCGATTCTGGTGGTCTTAGATTATAGGACCAAAAGGTGCCCTGCCGCATCATATGGTAGCTCAGTTTTTCCCTGTTAAAGCAGCTCCATTCAGTGTTCGTTAGTGGTGTTACCACTTTACATCCCAGCAGCAGCTAGAAGGTACACAGTTGTCTAAAATCCCTTCAGCATTTATAGTTTGTAGACTTTTTGCTGATGGTCATTTGACTGGTGTGAGCTGAAACCTTTTTGGAGGTTGGAGTTGCATGTGGTTACTAATTCCTTATACTGAGCTTTAGGCATGTCTTGTTTTTTTCTTTACCTTTTTTTGTAAAAGTGTGAGTACAACTTCCCTCTTCACATTGACTTCTTGAAAAATTTGTCATGTGTTGAATTTTCTTGCCTATTCCCTACCCCAGGGCATTTCTTGAGGGCAGGTGTTGTTTACCGCCCTGCAGTTCTTGTGACTCTTAAGCAACCATTAGCACGGGACTTAAAGCTGCTGTTGTGGGAAACAGCCACAAGGGGGCAGCATTATTACGTTCTCAACTCTTGTTGCTACCGCAACAGAGTCTTACTGGAGGTAGTGTTCTGAGGTTGTAAATTAGAGTGGAACGTGCTGGGACAAGCCCCCAGAAGTTTATGTCTCCTTACTTAGGTTTGTTTTTTAAAGTTAATTTCTATTTCTTATCAGAGTAAATTTGCTTAGAGTGTTGTGATTGTCTGGCTGTACAGAATCTGCTCAATGATTCATACATATGTCTGTTCATCGTCGGATCCTGTTACCATGTATGTTATTACAGAATATTGATTAGACCTCCCTTGCTATTTGGTAGGTGTTTTGTCATTCTATATTTTATATGTATTGGTGATTATATAATTCATATAGTTTATATGTTATATGTTTATATAGATTTCACATACATGAGTATATGTATGTTAGCCCCATAATCCTAATTTATCCATCCTCCCACCTTTCATTTTGGTTAACCGTTAGTTTGTTTTATAAGTCTGTGAGTGTCTTTTTCGGTGGAAATATGTTCATTGGTAGCAATCTTAGGATAACATGTATAAATGATATCATAGGATATTTGTCATTCCCTTTTGACTTACTTAACCTAATATGATTATTTCTAGGCTCATCTGTAGTCCTAAAAACGGCATTGTTCATTTTTTTCCCGAGGCAACCATTCCATTCGGGACGTATACCACTTCTTCTTTGTCCATTTATCTGTTGATGGACATTTTGTTTGCTTGCATGTCTTGGCTATTGTAAATATTGCTGCAGTGCATGTTTGCCTGTCTGTGCCTTTCCTATTCTGGTCTCCTGAGGGTATAGGCCCATTAGGGGATATGCCGCATCATATGGTAGCTCAGTTTTTACCTTTTAAATGCAGCTCCATTCTGTTCTCATGACTAGCTCTTACCAGTTTACATCCAACCAACAGCATATTGGGTATGCCTTTCTCCACTAACCCGTCAGCATTCATTGTTTGTAGACTTTTTACGGATGGCATTTTGAATATTGGGTGGCGAAAACTGTTTGTAGTTTGCATTTGCATCCAACCAATAATTCCTGGTACTGAGCTTTTATCCATGTTCTTCTGTTTTTTAAATCACAGAGTGAATAACACTTAACCTCTTCAAACTGTTTTCTTGAAAAGTTTTCTGTGTTGTGAAGTTTCTTGGCCATTCCCTACCCCAGGACATTTTTGAGGGCATGAGTCATTTACAGCCCTGCAGTCCTTGTGAATATTAGTGATCATTAGCAGTAGATTTAAAGCTGCTGTTTGAGGAAATGGCCTTAGGGTGGCAGCATTTCTACGTTGCCAAGTCTGCTTGCTAGGGAAACACAACCTTGCATCAAGTTGTGCTTTTAGGTTGCGGATTAGGGTGGAATGTGCCACGACAAACCCCCATAAGTCTTAGCCTCCTTAATTCTTGTTTGGGTCTTTAAGTTGTAGTTTTGATCAGAGCAAGTTTGATTGAAAAATGTCTTTGGTTGTAGGTGTACAGAATCTTGTTCATTTACACATACACATATATCTATTGATCTTTGGGTCCTTTTCCATGTAGGTTATTACAGAGTGTTGAGTGACCACTCTTGGTATTCCGTAGGTCTTTGGGGATGATATATTTTATATGTATTAGTATATGTTTGTTAACCCCAATATCCTAATTTATCCGTTCCTCACACCTTTTCTTTGGCTTAACCATAAGTTTGTCTTCTCAATCTGAGATTGTCTTTCTCTGGGGAAATATGTTCATTTTTACGAATTTTCAGATAACATAAGTGATATCCTAGGATATTTGTCCTTCGCATTCTGACTTACTTCACGTTGTGTGATTATCTCTAGGCTCATGTGTGGTGCTGCCTGTGCCATTCTTTTATTTTTTTTCGTGAGTAATATTCCATTCTGTCCATATACCACTTCTTCTTTGTCCATTCATGTGTTTATGGACCTTTTTTTTGCTTCCATGTCTTGGCTATTTCAATATTGCTGCATTACACATTTGCCTGCCTCTGTCTTTCCGATTCTGGTGGTCTTAGACTATAGGCCCAGAAGGTGCCCTGCCGCATCATATGGTAGCTCAGTTGTTCCCTGTTAAAGCAGCTCCATTCAGTGTTCTTTAGTGCTGTTACCACTTTACATCCCAGCAGCAGCTAGAAGGTACAGAGTTGTCTAAAATCCCTTCAGCGTTTACAGTTTGTAGACTTTTTGCTGAATGTCATTTGACTGGTGTGAGCTGAAACCTTTTTGGAGGTTGGAGTTGCATGTGGCTACTAATTCCTTATACTGAGCTTTAGGCATGTCTTGTTTTTTTCTTTACCTTTTTTTTTAAAAGTGTGAGTACAACTTCCCTCTTCACATTGACTTCTTGAAAAATTTGTCATGTGTTGAATTTTCTTGCCTATTCCCTTCCCCAGGGCATTTTTTGAGGGCAGGTGTTATTTACCGCCCTGCAGTCCTTGTGGCTCTTAAGCAACCATTAGCACTGGATTTAAAGCTGCTGTTGTGGGAAACAGCCACAAGGCGGCAGCATTATTACGTTCTCAACTCTTGTTACTAGGGCAACAGAGTCTTCCTGGAGGTAGTGTTCCGAGGTTGTAAATTAGAGTGGAATGTCCTGAGACGAGTCCCCAGAAATTTATGTCTCCTTACTTAGGTTTGTTTTTTAAAGTTAATTTCTATTTCTTATCGGAGTAAATTTGATTAGAGTGTTGTGATTGTCTGGCTGTACAGAATCGCTCAATGATTCATACATATGTCTGTTCATCTTCGGATCCTGTTACCATGTATGTTATTACAGAATATTGAGTAGACCTCCCTTGCTATTTGGTAGGTGTTTTGTCATTCTATATTTTATATGTATTGGTGATTATATAATTCATATAGTTTATATGTTATATGATTATATATATTTCACATACATTAGTATATGTATGTTAGCCCCATAATCCTAATTTATCCATCCTCCCACCTTTCATTTTGGTTAACCATTAGTTTGTTTTATAAGTCTGTGAGTGTCTTTTTCTGTGGAAATATGTTCATTAGTAGCAATCTTAGGATAACGTGTATAAATGATAACATAGGATATTTGTCATTCCCTTTAGACTTACTTAACCTAATATGATTATTTCTAGGCTCATCTGTAGTCCTGAAAACGGCATTGTTCATTTTTTTCCCGAGGCTACCATTCCATTCGGTACGTATACCACTTCTTCTTTGTCCATTCATCTGTTGATGGACATTTTGTTTGCTTGCATGTCTTGGCTATTGTAAATATTGCTGCAGTCCATGTTTCCCTGTCTTTGCCTTTTCGATTCTGGACTTCTTAGGGTATAGGCCCGTTAGGGGATGAGCCACATCATATGGTAGCTCAGTTTTTACCTTTTAAATGCAGCTCCATTCTGTTCTCATGACTAGCTCTTACCAGTTTACATCCAACCAACAGCATATTGGGTATGCCTTTCTCCACTAACCCGTCAGCATTCATTGTTTGTAGACTTTTTACGGATGGCATTTTGAATATTGGGTGGCGAAATATGGTTGTAATTTGGATTTGCATCCAAGCAATAATTCCTGATACTGAGCTTTTATCCAAGTTCTTCTGTTTTTTAAATTACAGAGTGAGTAACACTTACCTCTTCAAACTGTTTTCTTGAAAAGTTTTCCGTGTTGTGAACTTTCTTGGCCATTCCCTACCCCAGGACATTTTTGAGGGCATGAGTCATTTACAGCCCTGCAGTCCTTGTGAATATTAGTGACCATTAGCAGTAGATTTAAAGCTGCTGTTTGAGGTAATGGCCTTAGGGTGGCAGCATTTGTACGTTGCCAACTCTGCTTGCTAGGGAAAAGGAACCTTGCAGCAAGTTGTGCTTTTAGGTTGCAGATTAGAGTGGAATGTTCCATGACAAACCCCCATAAGTCTTAGCCTCCTTAATTCTTGTTTGGGTCTTTAAGTTGTAGTTTTTATCAGAGCAAGTTTGATTGAAAAATGTCTTTGGTTGTAGGTGTACAGAATCTTGTTCATTTACACATACACATATATCTATTGATCTTTGGGTCCTTTTCCATGTAGGTTATTACAGAGTGTTGAGTGACCACTCTTGGTATTCCGTAGGTCTTTGGGGATGATATATTTTATATGTATTAGTATATGTTTGTTAACCCCAATATCCTAATTTATCCATTCCTCACACCTTTTCTTTGGCTTAACCATAAGTTTGTCTTCTCAATCTGAGATTGTCTTTCTCTGGGGAAATATGTTCATTTTTACGAATTTTCAGATAACATAAGTGATATCCTAGGATATTTGTCCTTCGCATTCTGACTTACTTCACGTTGTGTGATTATCTCTAGGCTCATGTGTGGTGCTGCCTGTGCCATTCTTTTATTATTTTTCGTGAGTAATATTCCATTCTGTCCATATACCACTTCTTCATTGTCCATTCATGTGTTTATGGACCTTTGTTTTGCTTCCATGTCTTGGCTATTTCAGTATTGCTGCAGTGCACATTTGCCTGCCTCTGTCTTTCCGATTCTGGTGGTCTTAGATTATAGGACCAAAAGGTGCCCTGCCGCATCATATGGTAGCTCAGTTTTTCCCTGTTAAAGCAGCTCCATTCAGTGTTCGTTAGTGGTGTTACCACTTTACATCCCAGCAGCAGCTAGAAGGTACACAGTTGTCTAAAATCCCTTCAGCATTTATAGTTTGTAGACTTTTTGCTGATGGTCATTTGACTGGTGTGAGCTGAAACCTTTTTGGAGGTTGGAGTTGCATGTGGTTACTAATTCCTTATACTGAGCTTTAGGCATGTCTTGTTTTTTTCTTTACCTTTTTTTGTAAAAGTGTGAGTACAACTTCCCTCTTCACATTGACTTCTTGAAAAATTTGTCATGTGTTGAATTTTCTTGCCTATTCCCTACCCCAGGGCATTTCTTGAGGGCAGGTGTTGTTTACCGCCCTGCAGTTCTTGTGACTCTTAAGCAACCATTAGCACTGGACTTAAAGCTGCTGTTGTGGGAAACAGCCACAAGGGGGCAGCATTATTACGTTCTCAACTCTTGTTGCTACCGCAACAGAGTCTTACTGGAGGTAGTGTTCTGAGGTTGTAAATTAGAGTGGAACGTGCTGGGACAAGCCCCCAGAAGTTTATGTCTCCTTACTTAGGTTTGTTTTTTAAAGTTAATTTCTATTTCTTATCAGAGTAAATTTGCTTAGAGTGTTGTGATTGTCTGGCTGTACAGAATCTGCTCAATGATTCATACATATGTCTGTTCATCGTCGGATCCTGTTACCATGTATGTTATTACAGAATATTGATTAGACCTCCCTTGCTATTTGGTAGGTGTTTTGTCATTCTATATTTTATATGTATTGGTGATTATATAATTCATATAGTTTATATGTTATATGTTTATATAGATTTCACATACATGAGTATATGTATGTTAGCCCCATAATCCTAATTTATCCATCCTCCCACCTTTCATTTTGGTTAACCGTTAGTTTGTTTTATAAGTCTGTGAGTGTCTTTTTCGGTGGAAATATGTTCATTGGTAGCAATCTTAGGATAACATGTATAAATGATATCATAGGATATTTGTCATTCCCTTTTGACTTACTTAACCTAATATGATTATTTCTAGGCTCATCTGTAGTCCTAAAAACGGCATTGTTCATTTTTTTCCCGAGGCAACCATTCCATTCGGGACGTATACCACTTCTTCTTTGTCCATTTATCTGTTGATGGACATTTTGTTTGCTTGCATGTCTTGGCTATTGTAAATATTGCTGCAGTGCATGTTTGCCTGTCTGTGCCTTTCCTATTCTGGTCTCCTGAGGGTATAGGCCCATTAGGGGATATGCCGCATCATATGGTAGCTCAGTTTTTACCTTTTAAATGCAGCTCCATTCTGTTCTCATGACTAGCTCTTACCAGTTTACATCCAACCAACAGCATATTGGGTATGCCTTTCTCCACTAACCCGTCAGCATTCATTGTTTGTAGACTTTTTACGGATGGCATTTTGAATATTGGGTGGCGAAAACTGTTTGTAGTTTGCATTTGCATCCAACCAATAATTCCTGGTACTGAGCTTTTATCCATGTTCTTCTGTTTTTTAAATCACAGAGTGAATAACACTTAACCTCTTCAAACTGTTTTCTTGAAAAGTTTTCTGTGTTGTGAAGTTTCTTGGCCATTCCCTACCCCAGGACATTTTTGAGGGCATGAGTCATTTACAGCCCTGCAGTCCTTGTGAATATTAGTGATCATTAGCAGTAGATTTAAAGCTGCTGTTTGAGGAAATGGCCTTAGGGTGGCAGCATTTCTACGTTGCCAAGTCTGCTTGCTAGGGAAACACAACCTTGCATCAAGTTGTGCTTTTAGGTTGCGGATTAGGGTGGAATGTGCCACGACAAACCCCCATAAGTCTTAGCCTCCTTAATTCTTGTTTGGGTCTTTAAGTTGTAGTTTTGATCAGAGCAAGTTTGATTGAAAAATGTCTTTGGTTGTAGGTGTACAGAATCTTGTTCATTTACACATACACATATATCTATTGATCTTTGGGTCCTTTTCCATGTAGGTTATTACAGAGTGTTGAGTGACCACTCTTGGTATTCCGTAGGTCTTTGGGGATGATATATTTTATATGTATTAGTATATGTTTGTTAACCCCAATATCCTAATTTATCCATTCCTCACACCTTTTCTTTGGCTTAACCATAAGTTTGTCTTCTCAATCTGAGATTGTCTTTCTCTGGGGAAATATGTTCATTTTTACGAATTTTCAGATAACATAAGTGATATCCTAGGATATTTGTCCTTCGCATTCTGACTTACTTCACGTTGTGTGATTATCTCTAGGCTCATGTGTGGTGCTGCCTGTGCCATTCTTTTATTTTTTTTCGTGAGTAATATTCCATTCTGTCCATATACCACTTCTTCTTTGTCCATTCATGTGTTTATGGACCTTTTTTTTGCTTCCATGTCTTGGCTATTTCAATATTGCTGCATTACACATTTGCCTGCCTCTGTCTTTCCGATTCTGGTGGTCTTAGACTATAGGCCCAGAAGGTGCCCTGCCGCATCATATGGTAGCTCAGTTGTTCCCTGTTAAAGCAGCTCCATTCAGTGTTCTTTAGTGCTGTTACCACTTTACATCCCAGCAGCAGCTAGAAGGTACAGAGTTGTCTAAAATCCCTTCAGCGTTTACAGTTTGTAGACTTTTTGCTGAATGTCATTTGACTGGTGTGAGCTGAAACCTTTTTGGAGGTTGGAGTTGCATGTGGCTACTAATTCCTTATACTGAGCTTTAGGCATGTCTTGTTTTTTTCTTTACCTTTTTTTTTAAAAGTGTGAGTACAACTTCCCTCTTCACATTGACTTCTTGAAAAATTTGTCATGTGTTGAATTTTCTTGCCTATTCCCTACCCCAGGGCATTTTTTGAGGGCAGGTGTTATTTACCGCCCTGCAGTCCTTGTGGCTCTTAAGCAACCATTAGCACTGGATTTAAAGCTGCTGTTGTGGGAAACAGCCACAAGGCGGCAGCATTATTACGTTCTCAACTCTTGTTACTAGGGCAACAGAGTCTTCCTGGAGGTAGTGTTCCGAGGTTGTAAATTAGAGTGGAATGTCCTGAGACGAGTCCCCAGAAATTTATGTCTCCTTACTTAGGTTTGTTTTTTAAAGTTAATTTCTATTTCTTATCAGAGTAAATTTGATTAGAGTGTTGTGATTGTCTGGCTGTACAGAATCGCTCAATGATTCATACATATGTCTGTTCATCTTCGGATCCTGTTACCATGTATGTTATTACAGAATATTGAGTAGACCTCCCTTGCTATTTGGTAGGTGTTTTGTCATTCTATATTTTATATGTATTGGTGATTATATAATTCATATAGTTTATATGTTATATGATTATATATATTTCACATACATTAGTATATGTATGTTAGCCCCATAATCCTAATTTATCCATCCTCCCACCTTTCATTTTGGTTAACCATTAGTTTGTTTTATAAGTCTGTGAGTGTCTTTTTCTGTGGAAATATGTTCATTAGTAGCAATCTTAGGATAACGTGTATAAATGATAACATAGGATATTTGTCATTCCCTTTAGACTTACTTAACCTAATATGATTATTTCTAGGCTCATCTGTAGTCCTGAAAACGGCATTGTTCATTTTTTTCCCGAGGCTACCATTCCATTCGGTACGTATACCACTTCTTCTTTGTCCATTCATCTGTTGATGGACATTTTGTTTGCTTGCATGTCTTGGCTATTGTAAATATTGCTGCAGTCCATGTTTCCCTGTCTTTGCCTTTTCGATTCTGGACTTCTTAGGGTATAGGCCCGTTAGGGGATGAGCCACATCATATGGTAGCTCAGTTTTTACCTTTTAAATGCAGCTCCATTCTGTTCTCATGACTAGCTCTTACCAGTTTACATCCAACCAACAGCATATTGGGTATGCCTTTCTCCACTAACCCGTCAGCATTCATTGTTTGTAGACTTTTTACGGATGGCATTTTGAATATTGGGTGGCGAAATATGGTTGTAATTTGGATTTGCATCCAAGCAATAATTCCTGATACTGAGCTTTTATCCAAGTTCTTCTGTTTTTTAAATTACAGAGTGAGTAACACTTACCTCTTCAAACTGTTTTCTTGAAAAGTTTTCCGTGTTGTGAACTTTCTTGGCCATTCCCTACCCCAGGACATTTTTGAGGGCATGAGTCATTTACAGCCCTGCAGTCCTTGTGAATATTAGTGACCATTAGCAGTAGATTTAAAGCTGCTGTTTGAGGTAATGGCCTTAGGGTGGCAGCATTTCTACGTTGCCAACTCTGCTTGCTAGGGAAAAGGAACCTTGCAGCAAGTTGTGCTTTTAGGTTGCAGATTAGAGTGGAATGTGCCATGACAAACCCCCATAAGTCTTAGCCTCCTTAATTCTTGTTTGGGTCTTTAAGTTGTAGTTTTGATCAGAGCAAGTTTGATTGAAAAATGTCTTTGGTTGTAGGTGTACAGAATCTTGTTCATTTACACATACACATATATCTATTGATCTTTGGGTCCTTTTCCATGTAGGTTATTACAGAGTGTTGAGTGACCACTCTTGGTATTCCGTAGGTCTTTGGGGATGATATATTTTATATGTATTAGTATATGTTTGTTAACCCCAATATCCTAATTTATCCATTCCTCACACCTTTTCTTTGGCTTAACCATAAGTTTGTCTTCTCAATCTGAGATTGTCTTTCTCTGGGGAAATATGTTCATTTTTACGAATTTTCAGATAACATAAGTGATATCCTAGGATATTTGTCCTTCGCATTCTGACTTACTTCACGTTGTGTGATTATCTCTAGGCTCATGTGTGGTGCTGCCTGTGCCATTCTTTTATTATTTTTCGTGAGTAATATTCCATTCTGTCCATATACCACTTCTTCATTGTCCATTCATGTGTTTATGGACCTTTGTTTTGCTTCCATGTCTTGGCTATTTCAGTATTGCTGCAGTGCACATTTGCCTGCCTCTGTCTTTCCGATTCTGGTGGTCTTAGATTATAGGACCAAAAGGTGCCCTGCCGCATCATATGGTAGCTCAGTTTTTCCCTGTTAAAGCAGCTCCATTCAGTGTTCGTTAGTGGTGTTACCACTTTACATCCCAGCAGCAGCTAGAAGGTACACAGTTGTCTAAAATCCCTTCAGCATTTATAGTTTGTAGACTTTTTGCTGATGGTCATTTGACTGGTGTGAGCTGAAACCTTTTTGGAGGTTGGAGTTGCATGTGGTTACTAATTCCTTATACTGAGCTTTAGGCATGTCTTGTTTTTTTCTTTACCTTTTTTTGTAAAAGTGTGAGTACAACTTCCCTCTTCACATTGACTTCTTGAAAAATTTGTCATGTGTTGAATTTTCTTGCCTATTCCCTACCCCAGGGCATTTCTTGAGGGCAGGTGTTGTTTACCGCCCTGCAGTTCTTGTGACTCTTAAGCAACCATTAGCACTGGACTTAAAGCTGCTGTTGTGGGAAACAGCCACAAGGGGGCAGCATTATTACGTTCTCAACTCTTGTTGCTACCGCAACAGAGTCTTACTGGAGGTAGTGTTCTGAGGTTGTAAATTAGAGTGGAACGTGCTGGGACAAGCCCCCAGAAGTTTATGTCTCCTTACTTAGGTTTGTTTTTTAAAGTTAATTTCTATTTCTTATCAGAGTAAATTTGCTTAGAGTGTTGTGATTGTCTGGCTGTACAGAATCTGCTCAATGATTCATACATATGTCTGTTCATCGTCGGATCCTGTTACCATGTATGTTATTACAGAATATTGATTAGACCTCCCTTGCTATTTGGTAGGTGTTTTGTCATTCTATATTTTATATGTATTGGTGATTATATAATTCATATAGTTTATATGTTATATGTTTATATAGATTTCACATACATGAGTATATGTATGTTAGCCCCATAATCCTAATTTATCCATCCTCCCACCTTTCATTTTGGTTAACCGTTAGTTTGTTTTATAAGTCTGTGAGTGTCTTTTTCGGTGGAAATATGTTCATTGGTAGCAATCTTAGGATAACATGTATAAATGATATCATAGGATATTTGTCATTCCCTTTTGACTTACTTAACCTAATATGATTATTTCTAGGCTCATCTGTAGTCCTAAAAACGGCATTGTTCATTTTTTTCCCGAGGCAACCATTCCATTCGGGACGTATACCACTTCTTCTTTGTCCATTTATCTGTTGATGGACATTTTGTTTGCTTGCATGTCTTGGCTATTGTAAATATTGCTGCAGTGCATGTTTGCCTGTCTGTGCCTTTCCTATTCTGGTCTCCTGAGGGTATAGGCCCATTAGGGGATATGCCGCATCATATGGTAGCTCAGTTTTTACCTTTTAAATGCAGCTCCATTCTGTTCTCATGACTAGCTCTTACCAGTTTACATCCAACCAACAGCATATTGGGTATGCCTTTCTCCACTAACCCGTCAGCATTCATTGTTTGTAGACTTTTTACGGATGGCATTTTGAATATTGGGTGGCGAAAACTGTTTGTAGTTTGCATTTGCATCCAACCAATAATTCCTGGTACTGAGCTTTTATCCATGTTCTTCTGTTTTTTAAATCACAGAGTGAATAACACTTAACCTCTTCAAACTGTTTTCTTGAAAAGTTTTCTGTGTTGTGAAGTTTCTTGGCCATTCCCTACCCCAGGACATTTTTGAGGGCATGAGTCATTTACAGCCCTGCAGTCCTTGTGAATATTAGTGATCATTAGCAGTAGATTTAAAGCTGCTGTTTGAGGAAATGGCCTTAGGGTGGCAGCATTTCTACGTTGCCAAGTCTGCTTGCTAGGGAAACACAACCTTGCATCAAGTTGTGCTTTTAGGTTGCGGATTAGGGTGGAATGTGCCACGACAAACCCCCATAAGTCTTAGCCTCCTTAATTCTTGTTTGGGTCTTTAAGTTGTAGTTTTGATCAGAGCAAGTTTGATTGAAAAATGTCTTTGGTTGTAGGTGTACAGAATCTTGTTCATTTACACATACACATATATCTATTGATCTTTGGGTCCTTTTCCATGTAGGTTATTACAGAGTGTTGAGTGACCACTCTTGGTATTCCGTAGGTCTTTGGGGATGATATATTTTATATGTATTAGTATATGTTTGTTAACCCCAATATCCTAATTTATCCATTCCTCACACCTTTTCTTTGGCTTAACCATAAGTTTGTCTTCTCAATCTGAGATTGTCTTTCTCTGGGGAAATATGTTCATTTTTACGAATTTTCAGATAACATAAGTGATATCCTAGGATATTTGTCCTTCGCATTCTGACTTACTTCACGTTGTGTGATTATCTCTAGGCTCATGTGTGGTGCTGCCTGTGCCATTCTTTTATTTTTTTTCGTGAGTAATATTCCATTCTGTCCATATACCACTTCTTCTTTGTCCATTCATGTGTTTATGGACCTTTTTTTTGCTTCCATGTCTTGGCTATTTCAATATTGCTGCATTACACATTTGCCTGCCTCTGTCTTTCCGATTCTGGTGGTCTTAGACTATAGGCCCAGAAGGTGCCCTGCCGCATCATATGGTAGCTCAGTTGTTCCCTGTTAAAGCAGCTCCATTCAGTGTTCTTTAGTGCTGTTACCACTTTACATCCCAGCAGCAGCTAGAAGGTACAGAGTTGTCTAAAATCCCTTCAGCGTTTACAGTTTGTAGACTTTTTGCTGAATGTCATTTGACTGGTGTGAGCTGAAACCTTTTTGGAGGTTGGAGTTGCATGTGGCTACTAATTCCTTATACTGAGCTTTAGGCATGTCTTGTTTTTTTCTTTACCTTTTTTTTTAAAAGTGTGAGTACAACTTCCCTCTTCACATTGACTTCTTGAAAAATTTGTCATGTGTTGAATTTTCTTGCCTATTCCCTACCCCAGGGCATTTTTTGAGGGCAGGTGTTATTTACCGCCCTGCAGTCCTTGTGGCTCTTAAGCAACCATTAGCACTGGATTTAAAGCTGCTGTTGTGGGAAACAGCCACAAGGCGGCAGCATTATTACGTTCTCAACTCTTGTTACTAGGGCAACAGAGTCTTCCTGGAGGTAGTGTTCCGAGGTTGTAAATTAGAGTGGAATGTCCTGAGACGAGTCCCCAGAAATTTATGTCTCCTTACTTAGGTTTGTTTTTTAAAGTTAATTTCTATTTCTTATCAGAGTAAATTTGATTAGAGTGTTGTGATTGTCTGGCTGTACAGAATCGCTCAATGATTCATACATATGTCTGTTCATCTTCGGATCCTGTTACCATGTATGTTATTACAGAATATTGAGTAGACCTCCCTTGCTATTTGGTAGGTGTTTTGTCATTCTATATTTTATATGTATTGGTGATTATATAATTCATATAGTTTATATGTTATATGATTATATATATTTCACATACATTAGTATATGTATGTTAGCCCCATAATCCTAATTTATCCATCCTCCCACCTTTCATTTTGGTTAACCATTAGTTTGTTTTATAAGTCTGTGAGTGTCTTTTTCTGTGGAAATATGTTCATTAGTAGCAATCTTAGGATAACGTGTATAAATGATAACATAGGATATTTGTCATTCCCTTTAGACTTACTTAACCTAATATGATTATTTCTAGGCTCATCTGTAGTCCTGAAAACGGCATTGTTCATTTTTTTCCCGAGGCTACCATTCCATTCGGTACGTATACCACTTCTTCTTTGTCCATTCATCTGTTGATGGACATTTTGTTTGCTTGCATGTCTTGGCTATTGTAAATATTGCTGCAGTCCATGTTTCCCTGTCTTTGCCTTTTCGATTCTGGACTTCTTAGGGTATAGGCCCGTTAGGGGATGAGCCACATCATATGGTAGCTCAGTTTTTACCTTTTAAATGCAGCTCCATTCTGTTCTCATGACTAGCTCTTACCAGTTTACATCCAACCAACAGCATATTGGGTATGCCTTTCTCCACTAACCCGTCAGCATTCATTGTTTGTAGACTTTTTACGGATGGCATTTTGAATATTGGGTGGCGAAATATGGTTGTAATTTGGATTTGCATCCAAGCAATAATTCCTGATACTGAGCTTTTATCCAAGTTCTTCTGTTTTTTAAATTACAGAGTGAGTAACACTTACCTCTTCAAACTGTTTTCTTGAAAAGTTTTCCGTGTTGTGAACTTTCTTGGCCATTCCCTACCCCAGGACATTTTTGAGGGCATGAGTCATTTACAGCCCTGCAGTCCTTGTGAATATTAGTGACCATTAGCAGTAGATTTAAAGCTGCTGTTTGAGGTAATGGCCTTAGGGTGGCAGCATTTCTACGTTGCCAACTCTGCTTGCTAGGGAAAAGGAACCTTGCAGCAAGTTGTGCTTTTAGGTTGCAGATTAGAGTGGAATGTGCCATGACAAACCCCCATAAGTCTTAGCCTCCTTAATTCTTGTTTGGGTCTTTAAGTTGTAGTTTTGATCAGAGCAAGTTTGATTGAAAAATGTCTTTGGTTGTAGGTGTACAGAATCTTGTTCATTTACACATACACATATATCTATTGATCTTTGGGTCCTTTTCCATGTAGGTTATTACAGAGTGTTGAGTGACCACTCTTGGTATTCCGTAGGTCTTTGGGGATGATATATTTTATATGTATTAGTATATGTTTGTTAACCCCAATATCCTAATTTATCCATTCCTCACACCTTTTCTTTGGCTTAACCATAAGTTTGTCTTCTCAATCTGAGATTGTCTTTCTCTGGGGAAATATGTTCATTTTTACGAATTTTCAGATAACATAAGTGATATCCTAGGATATTTGTCCTTCGCATTCTGACTTACTTCACGTTGTGTGATTATCTCTAGGCTCATGTGTGGTGCTGCCTGTGCCATTCTTTTATTATTTTTCGTGAGTAATATTCCATTCTGTCCATATACCACTTCTTCATTGTCCATTCATGTGTTTATGGACCTTTGTTTTGCTTCCATGTCTTGGCTATTTCAGTATTGCTGCAGTGCACATTTGCCTGCCTCTGTCTTTCCGATTCTGGTGGTCTTAGATTATAGGACCAAAAGGTGCCCTGCCGCATCATATGGTAGCTCAGTTTTTCCCTGTTAAAGCAGCTCCATTCAGTGTTCGTTAGTGGTGTTACCACTTTACATCCCAGCAGCAGCTAGAAGGTACACAGTTGTCTAAAATCCCTTCAGCATTTATAGTTTGTAGACTTTTTGCTGATGGTCATTTGACTGGTGTGAGCTGAAACCTTTTTGGAGGTTGGAGTTGCATGTGGTTACTAATTCCTTATACTGAGCTTTAGGCATGTCTTGTTTTTTTCTTTACCTTTTTTTGTAAAAGTGTGAGTACAACTTCCCTCTTCACATTGACTTCTTGAAAAATTTGTCATGTGTTGAATTTTCTTGCCTATTCCCTACCCAAGGGCATTTCTTGAGGGCAGGTGTTGTTTACCGCCCTGCAGTTCTTGTGACTCTTAAGCAACCATTAGCACTGGACTTAAAGCTGCTGTTGTGGGAAACAGCCACAAGGGGGCAGCATTATTACGTTCTCAACTCTTGTTGCTACCGCAACAGAGTCTTACTGGAGGTAGTGTTCTGAGGTTGTAAATTAGAGTGGAACGTGCTGGGACAAGCCCCCAGAAGTTTATGTCTCCTTACTTAGGTTTGTTTTTTAAAGTTAATTTCTATTTCTTATCAGAGTAAATTTGCTTAGAGTGTTGTGATTGTCTGGCTGTACAGAATCTGCTCAATGATTCATACATATGTCTGTTCATCGTCGGATCCTGTTACCATGTATGTTATTACAGAATATTGATTAGACCTCCCTTGCTATTTGGTAGGTGTTTTGTCATTCTATATTTTATATGTATTGGTGATTATATAATTCATATAGTTTATATGTTATATGTTTATATAGATTTCACATACATGAGTATATGTATGTTAGCCCCATAATCCTAATTTATCCATCCTCCACCTTTCATTTTGGTTAACCGTTAGTTTGTTTTATAAGTCTGTGAGTGTCTTTTTCGGTGGAAATATGTTCATTGGTAGCAATCTTAGGATAACATGTATAAATGATATCATAGGATATTTGTCATTCCCTTTTGACTTACTTAACCTAATATGATTATTTCTAGGCTCATCTGTAGTCCTAAAAACGGCATTGTTCATTTTTTTCCCAAGGCAACCATTCCATTCGGGACGTATACCACTTCTTCTTTGTCCATTTATCTGTTGATGGACATTTTGTTTGCTTGCATGTCTTGGCTATTGTAAATATTGCTGCAGTGCATGTTTGCCTGTCTGTGCCTTTCCTATTCTGGTCTCCTGAGGGTATAGGCCCATTAGGGGATATGCCGCATCATATGGTAGCTCAGTTTTTACCTTTTAAATGCAGCTCCATTCTGTTCTCATGACTAGCTCTTACCAGTTTACATCCAACCAACAGCATATTGGGTATGCCTTTCTCCACTAACCCGTCAGCATTCATTGTTTGTAGACTTTTTACGGATGGCATTTTGAATATTGGGTGGCGAAAACTGTTTGTAGTTTGCATTTGCATCCAACCAATAATTCCTGGTACTGAGCTTTTATCCATGTTCTTCTGTTTTTTAAATCACAGAGTGAATAACACTTAACCTCTTCAAACTGTTTTCTTGAAAAGTTTTCTGTGTTGTGAAGTTTCTTGGCCATTCCCTACCCCAGGACATTTTTGAGGGCATGAGTCATTTACAGCCCTGCAGTCCTTGTGAATATTAGTGATCATTAGCAGTAGATTTAAAGCTGCTGTTTGAGGAAATGGCCTTAGGGTGGCAGCATTTCTACGTTGCCAAGTCTGCTTGCTAGGGAAACACAACCTTGCATCAAGTTGTGCTTTTAGGTTGCGGATTAGGGTGGAATGTGCCACGACAAACCCCCATAAGTCTTAGCCTCCTTAATTCTTGTTTGGGTCTTTAAGTTGTAGTTTTGATCAGAGCAAGTTTGATTGAAAAATGTCTTTGGTTGTAGGTGTACAGAATCTTGTTCATTTACACATACACATATATCTATTGATCTTTGGGTCCTTTTCCATGTAGGTTATTACAGAGTGTTGAGTGACCACTCTTGGTATTCCGTAGGTCTTTGGGGATGATATATTTTATATGTATTAGTATATGTTTGTTAACCCCAATATCCTAATTTATCCATTCCTCACACCTTTTCTTTGGCTTAACCATAAGTTTGTCTTCTCAATCTGAGATTGTCTTTCTCTGGGGAAATATGTTCATTTTTACGAATTTTCAGATAACATAAGTGATATCCTAGGATATTTGTCCTTCGCATTCTGACTTACTTCACGTTGTGTGATTATCTCTAGGCTCATGTGTGGTGCTGCCTGTGCCATTCTTTTATTTTTTTTCGTGAGTAATATTCCATTCTGTCCATATACCACTTCTTCTTTGTCCATTCATGTGTTTATGGACCTTTTTTTTGCTTCCATGTCTTGGCTATTTCAATATTGCTGCATTACACATTTGCCTGCCTCTGTCTTTCCGATTCTGGTGGTCTTAGACTATAGGCCCAGAAGGTGCCCTGCCGCATCATATGGTAGCTCAGTTGTTCCCTGTTAAAGCAGCTCCATTCAGTGTTCTTTAGTGCTGTTACCACTTTACATCCCAGCAGCAGCTAGAAGGTACAGAGTTGTCTAAAATCCCTTCAGCGTTTACAGTTTGTAGACTTTTTGCTGAATGTCATTTGACTGGTGTGAGCTGAAACCTTTTTGGAGGTTGGAGTTGCATGTGGCTACTAATTCCTTATACTGAGCTTTAGGCATGTCTTGTTTTTTTCTTTACCTTTTTTTTAAAAGTGTGAGTACAACTTCCCTCTTCACATTGACTTCTTGAAAAATTTGTCATGTGTTGAATTTTCTTGCCTATTCCCTACCCCAGGGCATTTTTTGAGGGCAGGTGTTGTTTACCGCCCTGCAGTCCTTGTGGCTCTTAAGCAACCATTAGCACTGGATTTAAAGCTGCTGTTGTGGGAAACAGCCACAAGGCGGCAGCATTATTACGTTCTCAACTCTTGTTACTAGGGCAACAGAGTCTTCCTGGAGGTAGTGTTCCGAGGTTGTAAATTAGAGTGGAATGTCCTGAGACGAGTCCCCAGAAATTTATGTCTCCTTACTTAGGTTTGTTTTTTAAAGTTAATTTCTATTTCTTATCGGAGTAAATTTGCTTAGAGTGTTGTGATTGTCTGGCTGTACAGAATCTGCTCAATGATTCATACATATGTCTGTTCATCGTCGGATCCTGTTACCATGTATGTTATTACAGAATATTGATTAGACCTCCCTTGCTATTTGGTAGGTGTTTTGTCATTCTATATTTTATATGTATTGGTGATTATATAATTCATATAGTTTATATGTTATATGTTTATATAGATTTCACATACATGAGTATATGTATGTTAGCCCCATAATCCTAATTTATCCATCCTCCCACCTTTCATTTTGGTTAACCGTTAGTTTGTTTTATAAGTCTGTGAGTGTCTTTTTCGGTGGAAATATGTTCATTGGTAGCAATCTTAGGATAACATGTATAAATGATATCATAGGATATTTGTCATTCCCTTTTGACTTACTTAACCTAATATGATTATTTCTAGGCTCATCTGTAGTCCTAAAAACGGCATTGTTCATTTTTTTCCCGAGGCAACCATTCCATTCGGGACGTATACCACTTCTTCTTTATCCATTTATCTGTTGATGGACATTTTGTTTGCTTGCATGTCTTGGCTATTGTAAATATTGCTGCAGTGCATGTTTGCCTGTCTGTGCCTTTCCTATTCTGGTCTCCTGAGGGTATAGGCCCATTAGGGGATATGCCGCATCATATGGTAGCTCAGTTTTTACCTTTTAAATGCAGCTCCATTCTGTTCTCATGACTAGCTCTTACCAGTTTACATCCAACCAACAGCATATTGGGTATGCCTTTCTCCACTAACCCGTCAGCATTCATTGTTTGTAGACTTTTTACGGATGGCATTTTGAATATTGGGTGGCGAAAACTGTTTGTAGTTTGCATTTGCATCCAACCAATAATTCCTGGTATTGAGCTTTTATCCATGTTCTTCTGTTTTTTAAATCACAGAGTGAATAACACTTAACCTCTTCAAACTGTTTTCTTGAAAAGTTTTCTGTGTTGTGAAGTTTCTTGGCCATTCCCTACCCCAGGACATTTTTGAGGGCATGAGTCATTTACAGCCCTGCAGTCCTTGTGAATATTAGTGATCATTAGCAGTAGATTTAAAGCTGCTGTTTGAGGAAATGGCCTTAGGGTGGCAGCATTTCTACGTTGCCAACTCTGCTTGCTAGGGAAAAGGAACCTTGCAGCAAGTTGTGCTTTTAGGTTGCAGATTAGAGTGGAATGTGCCACGACAAACCCTCATAAGTTTTAGCCTCCTTAATTCTTGTTTGTGTCTTTAAGTTGTAGTTTTGATCAGAGCAAGTTTGATTGAAAAATGTCTTTGGTTGTAGGTGTACAGAATCTTGTTCATTTACACATATACATATATCTATTGATCTTTGGGTCCTTTTCCATGTAGGTTATTACAGAGTGTTGAGTGACCACTCTTGGTATTCCGTAGGTCTTTGGGGATGATATATTTTATATGTATTAGTATATGTTTGTTAACCCCAATATCCTAATTTATCCATTCCTCACACCTTTTCTTTGGCTTAACCATAAGTTTGTCTTCTCAATCTGAGATTGTCTTTCTCTGGGGAAATATGTTCATTTTTACGAATTTTCAGATAACATAAGTGATATCCTAGGATATTTGTCCTTCGCATTCTGACTTACTTCACGTTGTGTGATTATCTCTAGGCTCATGTGTGGTGCTGCCTGTGCCATTCTTTTATTTTTTTTCGTGAGTAATATTCCATTCTGTCCATATACCACTTCTTCTTTGTCCATTCATGTGTTTATGGACCTTTTTTTTGCTTCCATGTCTTGGCTATTTCAATATTGCTGCATTACACATTTGCCTGCCTCTGTCTTTCCGATTCTGGTGGTCTTAGACTATAGGCCCAGAAGGTGCCCTGCCGCATCATATGGTAGCTCAGTTGTTCCCTGTTAAAGCAGCTCCATTCAGTGTTCTTTAGTGCTGTTACCACTTTACATCCCAGCAGCAGCTAGAAGGTACAGAGTTGTCTAAAATCCCTTCAGCGTTTACAGTTTGTAGACTTTTTGCTGAATGTCATTTGACTGGTGTGAGCTGAAACCTTTTTGGAGGTTGGAGTTGCATGTGGCTACTAATTCCTTATACTGAGCTTTAGGCATGTCTTGTTTTTTTCTTTACCTTTTTTTTTAAAAGTGTGAGTACAACTTCCCTCTTCACATTGACTTCTTGACAAATTTGTCATGTGTTGAATTTTCTTGCCTATTCCCTACCCCAGGGCATTTTTTGAGGGCAGGTGTTATTTACCGCCCTGCAGTCCTTGTGGCTCTTAAGCAACCATTAGCACTGGATTTAAAGCTGCTGTTGTGGGAAACAGCCACAAGGCGGCAGCATTATTACGTTCTCAACTCTTGTTACTAGGGCAACAGAGTCTTCCTGGAGGTAGTGTTCCGAGGTTGTAAATTAGAGTGGAATGTCCTGAGACGAGTCCCCAGAAATTTATGTCTCCTTACTTAGGTTTGTTTTTTAAAGTTAATTTCTATTTCTTATCGGAGTAAATTTGCTTAGAGTGTTGTGATTGTCTGGCTGTACAGAATCTGCTCAATGATTCATACATATGTCTGTTCATCGTCGGATCCTGTTACCATGTATGTTATTACAGAATATTGATTAGACCTCCCTTGCTATTTGGTAGGTGTTTTGTCATTCTATATTTTATATGTATTGGTGATTATATAATTCATATAGTTTATATGTTATATGTTTATATAGATTTCACATACATGAGTATATGTATGTTAGCCCCATAATCCTAATTTATCCATCCTCCCACCTTTCATTTTGGTTAACCGTTAGTTTGTTTTATAAGTCTGTGAGTGTCTTTTTCGGTGGAAATATGTTCATTGGTAGCAATCTTAGGATAACATGTATAAATGATATCATAGGATATTTGTCATTCCCTTTTGACTTACTTAACCTAATATGATTATTTCTAGGCTCATCTGTAGTCCTAAAAACGGCATTGTTCATTTTTTTCCCGAGGCAACCATTCCATTCGGGACGTATACCACTTCTTCTTTGTCCATTTATCTGTTGATGGACATTTTGTTTGCTTGCATGTCTTGGCTATTGTAAATATTGCTGCAGTGCATGTTTGCCTGTCTGTGCCTTTCCTATTCTGGTCTCCTGAGGGTATAGGCCCATTAGGGGATATGCCGCATCATATGGTAGCTCAGTTTTTACCTTTTAAATGCAGCTCCATTCTGTTCTCATGACTAGCTCTTACCAGTTTACATCCAACCAACAGCATATTGGGTATGCCTTTCTCCACTAACCCGTCAGCATTCATTGTTTGTAGACTTTTTACGGATGGCATTTTGAATATTGGGTGGCGAAAACTGTTTGTAGTTTGCATTTGCATCCAACCAATAATTCCTGGTATTGAGCTTTTATCCATGTTCTTCTGTTTTTTAAATCACAGAGTGAATAACACTTAACCTCTTCAAACTGTTTTCTTGAAAAGTTTTCTGTGTTGTGAAGTTTCTTGGCCATTCCCTACCCCAGGACATTTTTGAGGGCATGAGTCATTTACAGCCCTGCAGTCCTTGTGAATATTAGTGATCATTAGCAGTAGATTTAAAGCTGCTGTTTGAGGAAATGGCCTTAGGGTGGCAGCATTTCTACGTTGCCAACTCTGCTTGCTAGGGAAAAGGAACCTTGCAGCAAGTTGTGCTTTTAGGTTGCAGATTAGAGTGGAATGTGCCACGACAAACCCTCATAAGTTTTAGCCTCCTTAATTCTTGTTTGTGTCTTTAAGTTGTAGTTTTGATCAGAGCAAGTTTGATTGAAAAATGTCTTTGGTTGTAGGTGTACAGAATCTTGTTCATTTACACATATACATATATCTATTGATCTTTGGGTCCTTTTCCATGTAGGTTATTACAGAGTGTTGAGTGACCACTCTTGGTATTCCGTAGGTCTTTGGGGATGATATATTTTATATGTATTAGTATATGTTTGTTAACCCCAATATCCTAATTTATCCATTCCTCACACCTTTTCTTTGGCTTAACCATAAGTTTGTCTTCTCAATCTGAGATTGTCTTTCTCTGGGGAAATATGTTCATTTTTACGAATTTTCAGATAACATAAGTGATATCCTAGGATATTTGTCCTTCGCATTCTGACTTACTTCACGTTGTGTGATTATCTCTAGGCTCATGTGTGGTGCTGCCTGTGCCATTCTTTTATTTTTTTTCGTGAGTAATATTCCATTCTGTCCATATACCACTTCTTCTTTGTCCATTCATGTGTTTATGGACCTTTTTTTTGCTTCCATGTCTTGGCTATTTCAATATTGCTGCATTACACATTTGCCTGCCTCTGTCTTTCCGATTCTGGTGGTCTTAGACTATAGGCCCAGAAGGTGCCCTGCCGCATCATATGGTAGCTCAGTTGTTCCCTGTTAAAGCAGCTCCATTCAGTGTTCTTTAGTGCTGTTACCACTTTACATCCCAGCAGCAGCTAGAAGGTACAGAGTTGTCTAAAATCCCTTCAGCGTTTACAGTTTGTAGACTTTTTGCTGAATGTCATTTGACTGGTGTGAGCTGAAACCTTTTTGGAGGTTGGAGTTGCATGTGGCTACTAATTCCTTATACTGAGCTTTAGGCATGTCTTGTTTTTTTCTTTACCTTTTTTTTTAAAAGTGTGAGTACAACTTCCCTCTTCACATTGACTTCTTGACAAATTTGTCATGTGTTGAATTTTCTTGCCTATTCCCTACCCCAGGGCATTTTTTGAGGGCAGGTGTTATTTACCGCCCTGCAGTCCTTGTGGCTCTTAAGCAACCATTAGCACTGGATTTAAAGCTGCTGTTGTGGGAAACAGCCACAAGGCGGCAGCATTATTACGTTCTCAACTCTTGTTACTAGGGCAACAGAGTCTTCCTGGAGGTAGTGTTCCGAGGTTGTAAATTAGAGTGGAATGTCCTGAGACGAGTCCCCAGAAATTTATGTCTCCTTACTTAGGTTTGTTTTTTAAAGTTAATTTCTATTTCTTATCAGAGTAAATTTGCTTAGAGTGTTGTGATTGTCTGGCTGTACAGAATCTGCTCAATGATTCATACATATGTCTGTTCATCGTCGGATCCTGTTACCATGTATGTTATTACAGAATATTGATTAGACCTCCCTTGCTATTTGGTAGGTGTTTTGTCATTCTATATTTTATATGTATTGGTGATTATATAATTCATATAGTTTATATGTTATATGTTTATATAGATTTCACATACATGAGTATATGTATGTTAGCCCCATAATCCTAATTTATCCATCCTCCCACCTTTCATTTTGGTTAACCGTTAGTTTGTTTTATAAGTCTGTGAGTGTCTTTTTCGGTGGAAATATGTTCATTGGTAGCAATCTTAGGATAACATGTATAAATGATATCATAGGATATTTGTCATTCCCTTTTGACTTACTTAACCTAATATGATTATTTCTAGGCTCATCTGTAGTCCTAAAAACGGCATTGTTCATTTTTTTCCCGAGGCAACCATTCCATTCGGGACGTATACCACTTCTTCTTTGTCCATTTATCTGTTGATGGACATTTTGTTTGCTTGCATGTCTTGGCTATTGTAAATATTGCTGCAGTGCATGTTTGCCTGTCTGTGCCTTTCCTATTCTGGTCTCCTGAGGGTATAGGCCCATTAGGGGATATGCCGCATCATATGGTAGCTCAGTTTTTACCTTTTAAATGCAGCTCCATTCTGTTCTCATGACTAGCTCTTACCAGTTTACATCCAACCAACAGCATATTGGGTATGCCTTTCTCCACTAACCCGTCAGCATTCATTGTTTGTAGACTTTTTACGGATGGCATTTTGAATATTGGGTGGCGAAAACTGTTTGTAGTTTGCATTTGCATCCAACCAATAATTCCTGGTATTGAGCTTTTATCCATGTTCTTCTGTTTTTTAAATCACAGAGTGAATAACACTTAACCTCTTCAAACTGTTTTCTTGAAAAGTTTTCTGTGTTGTGAAGTTTCTTGGCCATTCCCTACCCCAGGACATTTTTGAGGGCATGAGTCATTTACAGCCCTGCAGTCCTTGTGAATATTAGTGATCATTAGCAGTAGATTTAAAGCTGCTGTTTGAGGAAATGGCCTTAGGGTGGCAGCATTTCTACGTTGCCAACTCTGCTTGCTAGGGAAAAGGAACCTTGCAGCAAGTTGTGCTTTTAGGTTGCAGATTAGAGTGGAATGTGCCACGACAAACCCTCATAAGTTTTAGCCTCCTTAATTCTTGTTTGTGTCTTTAAGTTGTAGTTTTGATCAGAGCAAGTTTGATTGAAAAATGTCTTTGGTTGTAGGTGTACAGAATCTTGTTCATTTACACATATACATATATCTATTGATCTTTGGGTCCTTTTCCATGTAGGTTATTACAGAGTGTTGAGTGACCACTCTTGGTATTCCGTAGGTCTTTGGGGATGATATATTTTATATGTATTAGTATATGTTTGTTAACCCCAATATCCTAATTTATCCATTCCTCACACCTTTTCTTTGGCTTAACCATAAGTTTGTCTTCTCAATCTGAGATTGTCTTTCTCTGGGGAAATATGTTCATTTTTACGAATTTTCAGATAACATAAGTGATATCCTAGGATATTTGTCCTTCGCATTCTGACTTACTTCACGTTGTGTGATTATCTCTAGGCTCATGTGTGGTGCTGCCTGTGCCATTCTTTTATTTTTTTTCGTGAGTAATATTCCATTCTGTCCATATACCACTTCTTCTTTGTCCATTCATGTGTTTATGGACCTTTTTTTTGCTTCCATGTCTTGGCTATTTCAATATTGCTGCATTACACATTTGCCTGCCTCTGTCTTTCCGATTCTGGTGGTCTTAGACTATAGGCCCAGAAGGTGCCCTGCCGCATCATATGGTAGCTCAGTTGTTCCCTGTTAAAGCAGCTCCATTCAGTGTTCTTTAGTGCTGTTACCACTTTACATCCCAGCAGCAGCTAGAAGGTACAGAGTTGTCTAAAATCCCTTCAGCGTTTACAGTTTGTAGACTTTTTGCTGAATGTCATTTGACTGGTGTGAGCTGAAACCTTTTTGGAGGTTGGAGTTGCATGTGGCTACTAATTCCTTATACTGAGCTTTAGGCATGTCTTGTTTTTTTCTTTACCTTTTTTTTTAAAAGTGTGAGTACAACTTCCCTCTTCACATTGACTTCTTGACAAATTTGTCATGTGTTGAATTTTCTTGCCTATTCCCTACCCCAGGGCATTTTTTGAGGGCAGGTGTTATTTACCGCCCTGCAGTCCTTGTGGCTCTTAAGCAACCATTAGCACTGGATTTAAAGCTGCTGTTGTGGGAAACAGCCACAAGGCGGCAGCATTATTACGTTCTCAACTCTTGTTACTAGGGCAACAGAGTCTTCCTGGAGGTAGTGTTCCGAGGTTGTAAATTAGAGTGGAATGTCCTGAGACGAGTCCCCAGAAATTTATGTCTCCTTACTTAGGTTTGTTTTTTAAAGTTAATTTCTATTTCTTATCGGAGTAAATTTGATTAGAGTGTTGTGATTGTCTGGCTGTACAGAATCGCTCAATGATTCATACATATGTCTGTTCATCTTCGGATCCTGTTACCATGTATGTTATTACAGAATATTGATTAGACCTCCCTTGCTATTTGGTAGGTGTTTTGTCATTCTATATTTTATATGTATTGGTGATTATATAATTCATATAGTTTATATGTTATATGATTATATATATTTCACATACATTAGTATATGTATGTTAGCCCCATAATCCTAATTTATCCATCCTCCCACCTTTCATTTTGGTTAACCATTAGTTTGTTTTATAAGTCTGTGAGTGTCTTTTTCTGTGGAAATATGTTCATTAGTAGCAATCTTAGGATAACGTGTATAAATGATAACATAGGATATTTGTCATTCCCTTTTGACTTACTTAACCTAATATGATTATTTCTAGGCTCATCTGTAGTCCTAAAAACGGCATTGTTCATTTTTTTCCCGAGGCAACCATTCCATTCGGGACGTATACCACTTCTTCTTTGTCCATTTATCTGTTGATGGACATTTTGTTTGCTTGCATGTCTTGGCTATTGTAAATATTGCTGCAGTGCATGTTTGCCTGTCTGTGCCTTTCCTATTCTGGTCTCCTGAGGGTATAGGCCCATTAGGGGATATGCCGCATCATATGGTAGCTCAGTTTTTACCTTTTAAATGCAGCTCCATTCTGTTCTCATGACTAGCTCTTACCAGTTTACATCCAACCAACAGCATATTGGGTATGCCTTTCTCCACTAACCCGTCAGCATTCATTGTTTGTAGACTTTTTACGGATGGCATTTTGAATATTGGGTGGCGAAAACTGTTTGTAGTTTGCATTTGCATCCAACCAATAATTCCTGGTATTGAGCTTTTATCCATGTTCTTCTGTTTTTTAAATCACAGAGTGAATAACACTTAACCTCTTCAAACTGTTTTCTTGAAAAGTTTTCTGTGTTGTGAAGTTTCTTGGCCATTCCCTACCCCAGGACATTTTTGAGGGCATGAGTCATTTACAGCCCTGCAGTCCTTGTGAATATTAGTGATCATTAGCAGTAGATTTAAAGCTGCTGTTTGAGGAAATGGCCTTAGGGTGGCAGCATTTCTACGTTGCCAACTCTGCTTGCTAGGGAAAAGGAACCTTGCAGCAAGTTGTGCTTTTAGGTTGCAGATTAGAGTGGAATGTGCCACGACAAACCCTCATAAGTTTTAGCCTCCTTAATTCTTGTTTGTGTCTTTAAGTTGTAGTTTTGATCAGAGCAAGTTTGATTGAAAAATGTCTTTGGTTGTAGGTGTACAGAATCTTGTTCATTTACACATATACATATATCTATTGATCTTTGGGTCCTTTTCCATGTAGGTTATTACAGAGTGTTGAGTGACCACTCTTGGTATTCCGTAGGTCTTTGGGGATGATATATTTTATATGTATTAGTATATGTTTGTTAACCCCAATATCCTAATTTATCCATTCCTCACACCTTTTCTTTGGCTTAACCATAAGTTTGTCTTCTCAATCTGAGATTGTCTTTCTCTGGGGAAATATGTTCATTTTTACGAATTTTCAGATAACATAAGTGATATCCTAGGATATTTGTCCTTCGCATTCTGACTTACTTCACGTTGTGTGATTATCTCTAGGCTCATGTGTGGTGCTGCCTGTGCCATTCTTTTATTATTTTTCGTGAGTAATATTCCATTCTGTCCATATACCACTTCTTCTTTGTCCATTCATGTGTTTATGGACCTTTTTTTTGCTTCCATGTCTTGGCTATTTCAATATTGCTGCATTACACATTTGCCTGCCTCTGTCTTTCCGATTCTGGTGGTCTTAGACTATAGGCCCAGAAGGTGCCCTGCCGCATCATATGGTAGCTCAGTTGTTCCCTGTTAAAGCAGCTCCATTCAGTGTTCTTTAGTGCTGTTACCACTTTACATCCCAGCAGCAGCTAGAAGGTACAGAGTTGTCTAAAATCCCTTCAGCGTTTACAGTTTGTAGACTTTTTGCTGAATGTGATTTGACTGGTGTGAGCTGAAACCTTTTTGGAGGTTGGAGTTGCATGTGGCTACTAATTCCTTATACTGAGCTTTAGGCATGTCTTGTTTTTTTCTTTACCTTTTTTTTTAAAAGTGTGAGTACAACTTCCCTCTTCACATTGACTTCTTGACAAATTTGTCATGTGTTGAATTTTCTTGCCTATTCCCTACCCCAGGGCATTTTTTGAGGGCAGGTGTTATTTACCGCCCTGCAGTCCTTGTGGCTCTTAAGCAACCATTAGCACTGGATTTAAAGCTGCTGTTGTGGGAAACAGCCACAAGGCGGCAGCATTATTACGTTCTCAACTCTTGTTACTAGGGCAACAGAGTCTTCCTGGAGGTAGTGTTCCGAGGTTGTAAATTAGAGTGGAATGTCCTGAGACGAGTCCCCAGAAATTTATGTCTCCTTACTTAGGTTTGTTTTTTAAAGTTAATTTCTATTTCTTATCGGAGTAAATTTGCTTAGAGTGTTGTGATTGTCTGGCTGTACAGAATCGCTCAATGATTCATACATATGTCTGTTCATCTTCGGATCCTGTTACCATGTATGTTATTACAGAATATTGAGTAGACCTCCCTTGCTATTTGGTAGGTGTTTTGTCATTCTATATTTTATATGTATTGGTGATTATATAATTCATATAGTTTATATGTTATATGATTATATATATTTCACATACATTAGTATATGTATGTTAGCCCCATAATCCTAATTTATCCATCCTCCCACCTTTCATTTTGGTTAACCATTAGTTTGTTTTATAAGTCTGTGAGTGTCTTTTTCTGTGGAAATATGTTCATTAGTAGCAATCTTAGGATAACGTGTATAAATGATAACATAGGATATTTGTCATTCCCTTTAGACTTACTTAACCTAATATGATTATTTCTAGGCTCATCTGTAGTCCTGAAAACGGCATTGTTCATTTTTTTCCCGAGGCTACCATTCCATTCGGTACGTATACCACTTCTTCTTTGTCCATTCATCTGTTGATGGACATTTTGTTTGCTTGCATGTCTTGGCTATTGTAAATATTGCTGCAGTCCATATTTCCCTGTCTTTGCCTTTTCGATTCTGGACTTCTTAGGGTATAGGCCCGTTAGGGGATGAGCCACATCATATGGTAGCTCAGTTTTTACCTTTTAAATGCAGCTCCATTCTGTTCTCATGACTAGCTCTTACCAGTTTACATCCAACCAACAGCATATTGGGTATGCCTTTCTCCACTAACCCGTCAGCATTCATTGTTTGTAGACTTTTTACGGATGGCATTTTGAATATTGGGTGGCGAAATATGGTTGTAATTTGGATTTGCATCCAAGCAATAATTCCTGATACTGAGCTTTTATCCAAGTTCTTCTGTTTTTTAAATTACAGAGTGAGTAACACTTACCTCTTCAAACTGTTTTCTTGAAAAGTTTTCCGTGTTGTGAACTTTCTTGGCCATTCCCTACCCCAGGACATTTTTGAGGGCATGAGTCATTTACAGCCCTGCAGTCCTTGTGAATATTAGTGACCATTAGCAGTAGATTTAAAGCTGCTGTTTGAGGTAATGGCCTTAGGGTGGCAGCATTTGTACGTTGCCAACTCTGCTTGCTAGGGAAAAGGAACCTTGCAGCAAGTTGTGCTTTTAGGTTGCAGATTAGAGTGGAATGTTCCATGACAAACCCCCATAAGTCTTAGCCTCCTTAATTCTTGTTTGGGTCTTTAAGTTGTAGTTTTGATCAGAGCAAGTTTGATTGAAAAATGTCTTTGGTTGTAGGTGTACAGAATCTTGTTCATTTACACATACACATATATCTATTGATCTTTGTTTCCTTTTCCATGTAGGTTATTACAGAGTGTTGAGTGACCACTCTTGGTATTCCGTAGGTCTTTGGGGATGATATATTTTATATGTATTAGTATATGTTTGTTAACCCCAATATCCTAATTTATCCATTCCTCACACCTTTTCTTTGGCTTAACCATAAGTTTGTCTTCTCAATCTGAGATTGTCTTTCTCTGGGGAAATATGTTCATTTTTACGAATTTTCAGATAACATAAGTGATATCCTAGGATATTTGTCCTTCGCATTCTGACTTACTTCACGTTGTGTGATTATCTCTAGGCTCATGTGTGGTGCTGCCTGTGCCATTCTTTTATTATTTTTCGTGAGTAATATTCCATTCTGTCCATATACCACTTCTTCATTGTCCATTCATGTGTTTATGGACCTTTGTTTTGCTTCCATGTCTTGGCTATTTCAGTATTGCTGCAGTGCACATTTGCCTGCCTCTGTCTTTCCGATTCTGGTGGTCTTAGATTATAGGACCAAAAGGTGCCCTGCCGCATCATATGGTAGCTCAGTTTTTCCCTGTTAAAGCAGCTCCATTCAGTGTTCGTTAGTGGTGTTACCACTTTACATCCCAGCAGCAGCTAGAAGGTACACAGTTGTCTAAAATCCCTTCAGCATTTATAGTTTGTAGACTTTTTGCTGATGGTCATTTGACTGGTGTGAGCTGAAACCTTTTTGGAGGTTGGAGTTGCATGTGGCTACTAATTCCTTATACTGAGCTTTAGGCATGTCTTGTTTTTTTCTTTACCTTTTTTTTTAAAAGTGTGAGTACAACTTCCCTCTTCACATTGACTTCTTGAAAAATTTGTCATGTGTTGAATTTTCTTGCCTATTCCCTACCCCAGGGCATTTTTTGAGGGCAGGTGTTATTTACCGCCCTGCAGTCCTTGTGGCTCTTAAGCAACCATTAGCACTGGATTTAAAGCTGCTGTTGTGGGAAACAGCCACAAGGCGGCAGCATTATTACGTTCTCAACTCTTGTTACTAGGGCAACAGAGTCTTCCTGGAGGTAGTGTTCCGAGGTTGTAAATTAGAGTGGAATGTCCTGAGACGAGTCCCCAGAAATTTATGTCTCCTTACTTAGGTTTGTTTTTTAAAGTTAATTTCTATTTCTTATCAGAGTAAATTTGCTTAGAGTGTTGTGATTGTCTGGCTGTACAGAATCTGCTCAATGATTCATACATATGTCTGTTCATCGTCGGATCCTGTTACCATGTATGTTATTACAGAATATTGATTAGACCTCCCTTGCTATTTGGTAGGTGTTTTGTCATTCTATATTTTATATGTATTGGTGATTATATAATTCATATAGTTTATATGTTATATGTTTATATAGATTTCACATACATGAGTATATGTATGTTAGCCCCATAATCCTAATTTATCCATCCTCCCACCTTTCATTTTGGTTAACCGTTAGTTTGTTTTATAAGTCTGTGAGTGTCTTTTTCGGTGGAAATATGTTCATTGGTAGCAATCTTAGGATAACATGTATAAATGATATCATAGGATATTTGTCATTCCCTTTTGACTTACTTAACCTAATATGATTATTTCTAGGCTCATCTGTAGTCCTAAAAACGGCATTGTTCATTTTTTTCCCGAGGCAACCATTCCATTCGGGACGTATACCACTTCTTCTTTGTCCATTTATCTGTTGATGGACATTTTGTTTGCTTGCATGTCTTGGCTATTGTAAATATTGCTGCAGTGCATGTTTGCCTGTCTGTGCCTTTCCTATTCTGGTCTCCTGAGGGTATAGGCCCATTAGGGGATATGCCGCATCATATGGTAGCTCAGTTTTTACCTTTTAAATGCAGCTCCATTCTGTTCTCATGACTAGCTCTTACCAGTTTACATCCAACCAACAGCATATTGGGTATGCCTTTCTCCACTAACCCGTCAGCATTCATTGTTTGTAGACTTTTTACGGATGGCATTTTGAATATTGGGTGGCGAAAACTGTTTGTAGTTTGCATTTGCATCCAACCAATAATTCCTGGTATTGAGCTTTTATCCATGTTCTTCTGTTTTTTAAATCACAGAGTGAATAACACTTAACCTCTTCAAACTGTTTTCTTGAAAAGTTTTCTGTGTTGTGAAGTTTCTTGGCCATTCCCTACCCCGGGACATTTTTGAGGGCATGAGTCATTTACAGCCCTGCAGTCCTTGTGAATATTAGTGATCATTAGCAGTAGATTTAAAGCTGCTGTTTGAGGAAATGGCCTTAGGGTGGCAGCATTTCTACGTTGCCAACTCTGCTTGCTAGGGAAAAGGAACCTTGCAGCAAGTTGTGCTTTTAGGTTGCAGATTAGAGTGGAATGTGCCACGACAAACCCTCATAAGTTTTAGCCTCCTTAATTCTTGTTTGTGTCTTTAAGTTGTAGTTTTGATCAGAGCAAGTTTGATTGAAAAATGTCTTTGGTTGTAGGTGTACAGAATCTTGTTCATTTACACATATACATATATCTATTGATCTTTGGGTCCTTTTCCATGTAGGTTATTACAGAGTGTTGAGTGACCACTCTTGGTATTCCGTAGGTCTTTGGGGATGATATATTTTATATGTATTAGTATATGTTTGTTAACCCCAATATCCTAATTTATCCATTCCTCACACCTTTTCTTTGGCTTAACCATAAGTTTGTCTTCTCAATCTGAGATTGTCTTTCTCTGGGGAAATATGTTCATTTTTACGAATTTTCAGATAACATAAGTGATATCCTAGGATATTTGTCCTTCGCATTCTGACTTACTTCACGTTGTGTGATTATCTCTAGGCTCATGTGTGGTGCTGCCTGTGCCATTCTTTTATTATTTTTCGTGAGTAATATTACATTCTGTCCATATACCACTTCTTCTTTGTCCATTCATGTGTTTATGGACCTTTTTTTTGCTTCCATGTCTTGGCTATTTCAATATTGCTGCATTACACATTTGCCTGCCTCTGTCTTTCCGATTCTGGTGGTCTTAGACTATAGGCCCAGAAGGTGCCCTGCCGCATCATATGGTAGCTCAGTTGTTCCCTGTTAAAGCAGCTCCATTCAGTGTTCTTTAGTGCTGTTACCACTTTACATCCCAGCAGCAGCTAGAAGGTACAGAGTTGTCTAAAATCCCTTCAGCGTTTACAGTTTGTAGACTTTTTGCTGAATGTGATTTGACTGGTGTGAGCTGAAACCTTTTTGGAGGTTGGAGTTGCATGTGGCTACTAATTCCTTATACTGAGCTTTAGGCATGTCTTGTTTTTTTCTTTACCTTTTTTTTTAAAAGTGTGAGTACAACTTCCCTCTTCACATTGACTTCTTGACAAATTTGTCATGTGTTGAATTTTCTTGCCTATTCCCTACCCCAGGGCATTTTTTGAGGGCAGGTGTTATTTACCGCCCTGCAGTCCTTGTGGCTCTTAAGCAACCATTAGCACTGGATTTAAAGCTGCTGTTGTGGGAAACAGCCACAAGGCGGCAGCATTATTACGTTCTCAACTCTTGTTACTAGGGCAACAGAGTCTTCCTGGAGGTAGTGTTCCGAGGTTGTAAATTAGAGTGGAATGTCCTGAGACGAGTCCCCAGAAATTTATGTCTCCTTACTTAGGTTTGTTTTTTAAAGTTAATTTCTATTTCTTATCGGAGTAAATTTGATTAGAGTGTTGTGATTGTCTGGCTGTACAGAATCGCTCAATGATTCATACATATGTCTGTTCATCTTCGGATCCTGTTACCATGTATGTTATTACAGAATATTGAGTAGACCTCCCTTGCTATTTGGTAGGTGTTTTGTCATTCTATATTTTATATGTATTGGTGATTATATAATTCATATAGTTTATATGTTATATGATTATATATATTTCACATACATTAGTATATGTATGTTAGCCCCATAATCCTAATTTATCCATCCTCCCACCTTTCATTTTGGTTAACCATTAGTTTGTTTTATAAGTCTGTGAGTGTCTTTTTCTGTGGAAATATGTTCATTAGTAGCAATCTTAGGATAACGTGTATAAATGATAACATAGGATATTTGTCATTCCCTTTAGACTTACTTAACCTAATATGATTATTTCTAGGCTCATCTGTAGTCCTGAAAACGGCATTGTTCATTTTTTTCCCGAGGCTACCATTCCATTCGGTACGTATACCACTTCTTCTTTGTCCATTCATCTGTTGATGGACATTTTGTTTGCTTGCATGTCTTGGCTATTGTAAATATTGCTGCAGTCCATATTTCCCTGTCTTTGCCTTTTCGATTCTGGACTTCTTAGGGTATAGGCCCGTTAGGGGATGAGCCACATCATATGGTAGCTCAGTTTTTACCTTTTAAATGCAGCTCCATTCTGTTCTCATGACTAGCTCTTACCAGTTTACATCCAACCAACAGCATATTGGGTATGCCTTTCTCCACTAACCCGTCAGCATTCATTGTTTGTAGACTTTTTACGGATGGCATTTTGAATATTGGGTGGCGAAATATGGTTGTAATTTGGATTTGCATCCAAGCAATAATTCCTGATACTGAGCTTTTATCCAAGTTCTTCTGTTTTTTAAATTACAGAGTGAGTAACACTTACCTCTTCAAACTGTTTTCTTGAAAAGTTTTCCGTGTTGTGAACTTTCTTGGCCATTCCCTACCCCAGGACATTTTTGAGGGCATGAGTCATTTACAGCCCTGCAGTCCTTGTGAATATTAGTGACCATTAGCAGTAGATTTAAAGCTGCTGTTTGAGGTAATGGCCTTAGGGTGGCAGCATTTGTACGTTGCCAACTCTGCTTGCTAGGGAAAAGGAACCTTGCAGCAAGTTGTGCTTTTAGGTTGCAGATTAGAGTGGAATGTTCCATGACAAACCCCCATAAGTCTTAGCCTCCTTAATTCTTGTTTGGGTCTTTAAGTTGTAATTTTGATCAGAGCAAGTTTGATTGAAAAATGTCTTTGGTTGTAGGTGTACAGAATCTTGTTCATTTACACATACACATATATCTATTGATCTTTGGGTCCTTTTCCATGTAGGTTATTACAGAGTGTTGAGTGACCACTCTTGGTATTCCGTAGGTCTTTGGGGATGATATATTTTATATGTATTAGTATATGTTTGTTAACCCCAATATCCTAATTTATCCATTCCTCACACCTTTTCTTTGGCTTAACCATAAGTTTGTCTTCTCAATCTGAGATTGTCTTTCTCTGGGGAAATATGTTCATTTTTACGAATTTTCAGATAACATAAGTGATATCCTAGGATATTTGTCCTTCGCATTCTGACTTACTTCACGTTGTGTGATTATCTCTAGGCTCATGTGTGGTGCTGCCTGTGCCATTCTTTTATTATTTTTCGTGAGTAATATTCCATTCTGTCCATATACCACTTCTTCATTGTCCATTCATGTGTTTATGGACCTTTGTTTTGCTTCCATGTCTTGGCTATTTCAGTATTGCTGCAGTGCACATTTGCCTGCCTCTGTCTTTCCGATTCTGGTGGTCTTAGATTATAGGACCAAAAGGTGCCCTGCCGCATCATATGGTAGCTCAGTTTTTCCCTGTTAAAGCAGCTCCATTCAGTGTTCGTTAGTGGTGTTACCACTTTACATCCCAGCAGCAGCTAGAAGGTACACAGTTGTCTAAAATCCCTTCAGCATTTATAGTTTGTAGACTTTTTGCTGATGGTCATTTGACTGGTGTGAGCTGAAACCTTTTTGGAGGTTGGAGTTGCATGTGGTTACTAATTCCTTATACTGAGCTTTAGGCATGTCTTGTTTTTTTCTTTACCTTTTTTTGTAAAAGTGTGAGTACAACTTCCCTCTTCACATTGACTTCTTGAAAAATTTGTCATGTGTTGAATTTTCTTGCCTATTCCCTACCCCAGGGCATTTCTTGAGGGCAGGTGTTGTTTACCGCCCTGCAGTTCTTGTGACTCTTAAGCAACCATTAGCACTGGACTTAAAGCTGCTGTTGTGGGAAACAGCCACAAGGGGGCAGCATTATTACGTTCTCAACTCTTGTTGCTACCGCAACAGAGTCTTACTGGAGGTAGTGTTCTGAGGTTGTAAATTAGAGTGGAACGTGCTGGGACAAGCCCCCAGAAGTTTATGTCTCCTTACTTAGGTTTGTTTTTTAAAGTTAATTTCTATTTCTTATCAGAGTAAATTTGCTTAGAGTGTTGTGATTGTCTGGCTGTACAGAATCTGCTCAATGATTCATACATATGTCTGTTCATCGTCGGATCCTGTTACCATGTATGTTATTACAGAATATTGATTAGACCTCCCTTGCTATTTGGTAGGTGTTTTGTCATTCTATATTTTATATGTATTGGTGATTATATAATTCATATAGTTTATATGTTATATGTTTATATAGATTTCACATACATGAGTATATGTATGTTAGCCCCATAATCCTAATTTATCCATCCTCCCACCTTTCATTTTGGTTAACCGTTAGTTTGTTTTATAAGTCTGTGAGTGTCTTTTTCGGTGGAAATATGTTCATTGGTAGCAATCTTAGGATAACATGTATAAATGATATCATAGGATATTTGTCATTCCCTTTTGACTTACTTAACCTAATATGATTATTTCTAGGCTCATCTGTAGTCCTAAAAACGGCATTGTTCATTTTTTTCCCGAGGCAACCATTCCATTCGGGACGTATACCACTTCTTCTTTGTCCATTTATCTGTTGATGGACATTTTGTTTGCTTGCATGTCTTGGCTATTGTAAATATTGCTGCAGTGCATGTTTGCCTGTCTGTGCCTTTCCTATTCTGGTCTCCTGAGGGTATAGGCCCATTAGGGGATATGCCGCATCATATGGTAGCTCAGTTTTTACCTTTTAAATGCAGCTCCATTCTGTTCTCATGACTAGCTCTTACCAGTTTACATCCAACCAACAGCATATTGGGTATGCCTTTCTCCACTAACCCGTCAGCATTCATTGTTTGTAGACTTTTTACGGATGGCATTTTGAATATTGGGTGGCGAAAACTGTTTGTAGTTTGCATTTGCATCCAACCAATAATTCCTGGTATTGAGCTTTTATCCATGTTCTTCTGTTTTTTAAATCACAGAGTGAATAACACTTAACCTCTTCAAACTGTTTTCTTGAAAAGTTTTCTGTGTTGTGAAGTTTCTTGGCCATTCCCTACCCCGGGACATTTTTGAGGGCATGAGTCATTTACAGCCCTGCAGTCCTTGTGAATATTAGTGATCATTAGCAGTAGATTTAAAGCTGCTGTTTGAGGAAATGGCCTTAGGGTGGCAGCATTTCTACGTTGCCAACTCTGCTTGCTAGGGAAAAGGAACCTTGCAGCTAGTTGTGCTTTTAGGTTGCAGATTAGAGTGGAATGTGCCACGACAAACCCTCATAAGTTTTAGCCTCCTTAATTCTTGTTTGTGTCTTTAAGTTGTAGTTTTGATCAGAGCAAGTTTGATTGAAAAATGTCTTTGGTTGTAGGTGTACAGAATCTTGTTCATTTACACATATACATATATCTATTGATCTTTGGGTCCTTTTCCATGTAGGTTATTACAGAGTGTTGAGTGACCACTCTTGGTATTCCGTAGGTCTTTGGGGATGATATATTTTATATGTATTAGTATATGTTTGTTAACCCCAATATCCTAATTTATCCATTCCTCACACCTTTTCTTTGGCTTAACCATAAGTTTGTCTTCTCAATCTGAGATTGTCTTTCTCTGGGGAAATATGTTCATTTTTACGAATTTTCAGATAACATAAGTGATATCCTAGGATATTTGTCCTTCGCATTCTGACTTACTTCACGTTGTGTGATTATCTCTAGGCTCATGTGTGGTGCTGCCTGTGCCATTCTTTTATTTTTTTTCGTGAGTAATATTCCATTCTGTCCATATACCACTTCTTCTTTGTCCATTCATGTGTTTATGGACCTTTTTTTTGCTTCCATGTCTTGGCTATTTCAATATTGCTGCATTACACATTTGCCTGCCTCTGTCTTTCCGATTCTGGTGGTCTTAGACTATAGGCCCAGAAGGTGCCCTGCCGCATCATATGGTAGCTCAGTTGTTCCCTGTTAAAGCAGCTCCATTCAGTGTTCTTTAGTGCTGTTACCACTTTACATCCCAGCAGCAGCTAGAAGGTACAGAGTTGTCTAAAATCCCTTCAGCGTTTACAGTGTGTAGACTTTTTGCTGAATGTCATTTGACTGGTGTGAGCTGAAACCTTTTTGGAGGTTGGAGTTGCATGTGGCTACTAATTCCTTATACTGAGCTTTAGGCATGTCTTGTTTTTTTCTTTACCTTTTTTTTTTAAAGTGTGAGTACAACTTCCCTCTTCACATTGACTTCTTGACAAATTTGTCATGTGTTGAATTTTCTTGCCTATTCCCTACCCCAGGGCATTTTTTGAGGGCAGGTGTTATTTACCGCCCTGCAGTCCTTGTGGCTCTTAAGCAACCATTAGCACTGGATTTAAAGCTGCTGTTGTGGGAAACAGCCACAAGGCGGCAGCATTATTACGTTCTCAACTCTTGTTACTAGGGCAACAGAGTCTTCCTGGAGGTAGTGTTCCGAGGTTGTAAATTAGAGTGGAATGTCCTGAGACGAGTCCCCAGAAATTTATGTCTCCTTACTTAGGTTTGTTTTTTAAAGTTAATTTCTATTTCTTATCGGAGTAAATTTGCTTAGAGTGTTGTGATTGTCTGGCTGTACAGAATCTGCTCAATGATTCATACATATGTCTGTTCATCGTCGGATCCTGTTACCATGTATGTTATTACAGAATATTGAGTAGACCTCCCTTGCTATTTGGTAGGTGTTTTGTCATTCTATATTTTATATGTATTGGTGATTATATAATTCATATAGTTTATATGTTATATGTTTATATAGATTTCACATACATGAGTATATGTATGTTAGCCCCATAATCCTAATTTATCCGTCCTCCCACCTTTCATTTTGGTTAACCGTTAGTTTGTTTTATAAGTCTGTGAGTGTCTTTTTCGGTGGAAATATGTTCATTGGTAGCAATCTTAGGATAACATGTATAAATGATATCATAGGATATTTGTCATTCCCTTTTGACTTACTTAACCTAATATGATTATTTCTAGGCTCATCTGTAGTCCTGAAAACGGCATTGTTCATTTTTTTCCCGAGGCAACCATTCCATTCGGGACGTATACCACTTCTTCTTTGTCCATTTATCTGTTGATGGACATTTTGTTTGCTTGCATGTCTTGGCTATTGTAAATATTGCTGCAGTGCATGTTTGCCTGTCTGTGCCTTTCCTATTCTGGTCTCCTGAGGGTATAGGCCCGTTAGGGGATATGCCGCATCATATGGTAGCTCAGTTTTTACCTTTTAAATGCAGCTCCATTCTGTTCTCATGACTAGCTCTTACCAGTTTACATCCAACCAACAGCATATTGGGTATGCCTTTCTCCACTAACCCGTCAGCATTCATTGTTTGTAGACTTTTTACGGATGGCATTTTGAATATTGGGTGGCGAAAACTGTTTGTAGTTTGCATTTGCATCCAACCAATAATTCCTGGTATTGAGCTTTTATCCATGTTCTTCTGTTTTTTAAATCACAGAGTGAATAACACTTAACCTCTTCAAACTGTTTTCTTGAAAAGTTTTCTGTGTTGTGAAGTTTCTTGGCCATTCCCTACCCCAGGACATTTTTGAGGGCATGAGTCATTTACAGCCCTGCAGTCCTTGTGAATATTAGTGATCATTAGCAGTAGATTTAAAGCTGCTGTTTGAGGAAATGGCCTTAGGGTGGCAGCATTTCTACGTTGCCAACTCTGCTTGCTAGGGAAAAGGAACCTTGCAGCAAGTTGTGCTTTTAGGTTGCAGATTAGAGTGGAATGTGCCACGACAAACCCTCATAAGTTTTAGCCTCCTTAATTCTTGTTTGTGTCTTTAAGTTGTAGTTTTGATCAGAGCAAGTTTGATTGAAAAATGTCTTTGGTTGTAGGTGTACAGAATCTTGTTCATTTACACATATACATATATCTATTGATCTTTGGGTCCTTTTCCATGTAGGTTATTACAGAGTGTTGAGTGACCACTCTTGGTATTCCGTAGGTCTTTGGGGATGATATATTTTATATGTATTAGTATATGTTTGTTAACCCCAATATCCTAATTTATCCATTCCTCACACCTTTTCTTTGGCTTAACCATAAGTTTGTCTTCTCAATCTGAGATTGTCTTTCTCTGGGGAAATATGTTCATTTTTACGAATTTTCAGATAACATAAGTGATATCCTAGGATATTTGTCCTTCGCATTCTGACTTACTTCACGTTGTGTGATTATCTCTAGGCTCATGTGTGGTGCTGCCTGTGCCATTCTTTTATTTTTTTTCGTGAGTAATATTCCATTCTGTCCATATACCACTTCTTCTTTGTCCATTCATGTGTTTATGGACCTTTTTTTTGCTTCCATGTCTTGGCTATTTCAATATTGCTGCATTACACATTTGCCTGCCTCTGTCTTTCCGATTCTGGTGGTCTTAGACTATAGGCCCAGAAGGTGCCCTGCCGCATCATATGGTAGCTCAGTTGTTCCCTGTTAAAGCAGCTCCATTCAGTGTTCTTTAGTGCTGTTACCACTTTACATCCCAGCAGCAGCTAGAAGGTACAGAGTTGTCTAAAATCCCTTCAGCGTTTACAGTGTGTAGACTTTTTGCTGAATGTGATTTGACTGGTGTGAGCTGAAACCTTTTTGGAGGTTGGAGTTGCATGTGGCTACTAATTCCTTATACTGAGCTTTAGGCATGTCTTGTTTTTTTCTTTACCTTTTTTTTTAAAAGTGTGAGTACAACTTCCCTCTTCACATTGACTTCTTGACAAATTTGTCATGTGTTGAATTTTCTTGCCTATTCCCTACCCCAGGGCATTTTTTGAGGGCAGGTGTTATTTACCGCCCTGCAGTCCTTGTGGCTCTTAAGCAACCATTAGCACTGGATTTAAAGCTGCTGTTGTGGGAAACAGCCACAAGGCGGCAGCATTATTACGTTCTCAACTCTTGTTACTAGGGCAACAGAGTCTTCCTGGAGGTAGTGTTCCGAGGTTGTAAATTAGAGTGGAATGTCCTGAGACGAGTCCCCAGAAATTTATGTCTCCTTACTTAGGTTTGTTTTTTAAAGTTAATTTCTATTTCTTATCGGAGTAAATTTGATTAGAGTGTTGTGATTGTCTGGCTGTACAGAATCGCTCAATGATTCATACATATGTCTGTTCATCTTCGGATCCTGTTACCATGTATGTTATTACAGAATATTGAGTAGACCTCCCTTGCTATTTGGTAGGTGTTTTGTCATTCTATATTTTATATGTATTGGTGATTATATAATTCATATAGTTTATATGTTATATGATTATATATATTTCACATACATTAGTATATGTATGTTAGCCCCATAATCCTAATTTATCCATCCTCCCACCTTTCATTTTGGTTAACCATTAGTTTGTTTTATAAGTCTGTGAGTGTCTTTTTCTGTGGAAATATGTTCATTAGTAGCAATCTTAGGATAACGTGTATAAATGATAACATAGGATATTTGTCATTCCCTTTTGACTTACTTAACCTAATATGATTATTTCTAGGCTCATCTGTAGTCCTGAAAACGGCATTGTTCATTTTTTTCCCGAGGCTACCATTCCATTCGGTACGTATACCACTTCTTCTTTGTCCATTCATCTGTTGATGGACATTTTGTTTGCTTGCATGTCTTGGCTATTGTAAATATTGCTGCAGTGCATGTTTGCCTGTCTGTGCCTTTCCTATTCTGGTCTCCTGAGGGTATAGGCCCGTTAGGGGATATGCCGCATCATATGGTAGCTCAGTTTTTACCTTTTAAATGCAGCTCCATTCTGTTCTCATGACTAGCTCTTACCAGTTTACATCCAACCAACAGCATATTGGGTATGCCTTTCTCCACTAACCCGTCAGCATTCATTGTTTGTAGACTTTTTACGGATGGCATTTTGAATTTTGGGTGGCGAAAACTGTTTGTAGTTTGCATTTGCATCCAACCAATAATTCCTGGTATTGAGCTTTTATCCATGTTCTTCTGTTTTTTAAATCACAGAGTGAATAACACTTAACCTCTTCAAACTGTTTTCTTGAAAAGTTTTCTGTGTTGTGAAGTTTCTTGGCCATTCCCTACCCCAGGACATTTTTGAGGGCATGAGTCATTTACAGCCCTGCAGTCCTTGTGAATATTAGTGATCATTAGCAGTAGATTTAAAGCTGCTGTTTGAGGAAATGGCCTTAGGGTGGCAGCATTTCTACGTTGCCAACTCTGCTTGCTAGGGAAAAGGAACCTTGCAGCAAGTTGTGCTTTTAGGTTGCAGATTAGAGTGGAATGTGCCACGACAAACCCTCATAAGTTTTATCCTCCTTAATTCTTGTTTGTGCCTTTAAGTTGTAGTTTTTATCAAAGCAAATTTGATTCAAAAATGTCTTTGGTTGTAGGTGTACAGAATCTTGTTCATTTACACATATACATATATCTATTGATCTTTGGGTCCTTTTCCATGTAGGTTATTACAGAGTGTTGAGTAGACCACTCTTGGTATTCCATAGGTGTTTGGGGATGATATATTTTATATGTATTAGTATATGTTTGTTAACCCCAATATCCTAATTTATCCATTCCTCACACCTTTTCTTTGGCTTAACCTTAAGTTTGTCTTCTCAATCTGAGATTGTCTTTATCTGGGGAAATATGTTCATTTTTACGTATTTTCAGATAACATAAGTGATATCCTAGGATATTTGTCTTTGGCATTGTGACTTACTACACGTTGTGTGATTATTTCTAGGCTCATGTGTGGTGCTGCGTGTGCCATTCTTTTATTTTTTTTCGTGAGTAATATTCCAGTCTGTCCATATACCACTTCTTCATTGTCCATTCATCTGTTTATGGACCTTTTTTTTGCTTCCATGTCTTGGCTATTTCAATATTGCTGCAGTGCACATTTGCCTGCCTCTGTCTTTCCGATTCTGGTGGTCTTAGGTTATAGGCCCAAAAGGTGCCCTGCCGCATCATATGGTAGCTCAATTTTTACCTTTTAAAGCAGCTCCCTTCAGTTTTCATTAGTGCTGTTACCACTTTACATCCCACCAGCAGCTAGAAGGTACACAGTTCTGTAAAACCCCTTCAGCATTTATACTTTGTAGACTTTTTGGTGATGGTCATTTGACTGGTTTGAGCTGAAACCTTTTTGGAGGTTGGATTTGCATGTGGTAATAATTCCTTATACAGAGCTTTAGGCATGTCCTTTTTTTTCTTTTCCCTTTTTTTTTTAATGAGTGAGTACAACTTCTTCTTCATATTGACTTCTTGAAAAATGTGTCATGTGTTGAATTTTCTTGCCTATTCCCTACCCCAGGGCATTTTTTGAGGGCAGGTGTCATTTACAGCCCTGCAGTCCTTGTGACTCCTAAGCAACCATTAGCACTCGGTTTCAACTTGCTGTTGTGGGAAACAGCCACAAGGCGGCAGCATTATTACGTTCTCAACTCTTGTTACTAGGGTAACAGAGTCTTCCTGGAGGTAGTGTTCCGAGGTTGTAAATTAGAGTGGAACGTGCTGGGACAAGCCCCCAGAAGTTTATGTCTCCTTACTTATGTTTGTTTTTTAAATTTAATTTCTATTTCTTATCGGAGTAAATTTGATTAGAGTGTTGTGATTGTCTGGCTGTACAGAATCTGCTCAATGATTCATACATATGTCTGTTCATCTTCGGAGCCTGTTACCATATATGTTATTACAGAATGTTGAGTAGACCTCCCTTGGTATTTGGTAGGTGTTTTGTCAGTATATATTTTATATGTATTGGTGATTATATAATTCATATAGTTTATATGTTCTATGTTTATATACATTTAACATACATCAGTATATGTATGTTGGCCCCATAGTCCTAGTTTATCCATCCTCCCACCTTTCATTTTGGCTAACCATTAGTTTGTTTTATAAGTCTGTGAGTGTCTTTTTCTGTGGAAATATGTTCATTTGTAGCAATCTTAGGATAACTTGTATAAATGATATCATAGGATATTTGTCATTCCCTTTTGACCTACTTTACCTAATATGATTATTTCTAGGCTCATCTGTAGTCCTGAAAATGGCATTGTCATTTTTTTCCCAAGGCTACTATTCCATTCGGTATGTATACCACTTCTTCTTTGTCCATTTATCTGTTGATGGACATTTTGTTTGCTTCCATGTCTTGACTATTGTAAATACTGCTGCAATACACGATTTTCCATCCCGTGCCTTTTTGATTCTGGCTTTCACAGGTGACAGGCCCAATAGTGGGCCTTCCGGATCATATGGTGACTCAATTTTTACCTTTAAACTCACTGTCATTCTGTTCCTATTATTGGCTGTTACCAGTTTACATCCCACTTAGACCGAGAGGTTACGCTATTCTCCACAACTTCTTCAACGTCTATTGTTTGTTGACTTTTTGCTGACGGTCATTCTGACTGGTGCGAGGTGATACCTTTATGTAGATTGGATTTGCATGCGTCTAATAATTACTGATGTTTTGCATTTATCAGTGTCCTTTTCATTTTTGTGTAAGATTGAGCTAATCTTACAACTTCAAATTGCCTTCTTGAATAATTTGCCGCATTTGGATTTTTTTGCTCATTCCCTACCCCAGGACATTTTTTGAGGGCATGAGTCATTTACAGCCCTGCAGTCCTTGTGAATATTAGTGACCATTAGCAGTAGACGTAAAGCTGCTGTTTGAGGAAACGGCCTTAGGGTGGCAGCATTTCTACGTTGCCAAGTCTGCTTGCTAGGGAAACAGAACCTTGCTGCAAGTTGTGGTTTTAGGTTGCAGATTAGAGTGGAATGTGCCAGGACAAACCCCCATAAGTTTTAGCCTCCTTAATTCTTGTTTGTGTCTTTAAGTTGTCGTTTTTAACAGAGCAAATTTGATTGAAAAATGTCTTTGGTTCTAGGTGTACAGAATCTTGTTCATTTACACATATACATATATCTATTGATCTTTGGGTCATTTTCCATGTACGTTATTATAGATTGTTGAGTAGACCACTCTTGGTATTCCATAGGTCTTTGGGGATTATATATTTTATATGTATTAGTGTATGTGTGTTAACCCCAATATCCTAATTTATCCATTCCTCACACCTTTTCTTTGGCTTAACCATAAGTTTGTCTTCTCAATCTGAGATTGTCTTTCTCTATGGAAATATGTTTATTTTTATGAATTTTCAGATAACATAAGTGATATCATAGGATATTTGTCTTTTGCATTCTGACTTACTTCACGTTGTGTGATTATCTCTAGGCTCTTTTGTGGTGCTTCATAGGCCATTCTTTTATTTATTTTCATGACTGATATTCCATTCTGTTCATATACCACTTCTTCTTTCTCCATTCATCTGTTTATGGACCTTTTTTTTGCTTCCATGTCTTGGCTATTGATAATACTGCTGCAGTACACGATTATCCATCCCGTGTCTTTTTGATTCTGGCTTTCACAGGTGACAGGCCCAATAGTGGGCCTTTCAGGTTATATGGTAACTCAATTTTTAACTTTAAATGCCCTGCCATGCACGACAACTACTGAGCCTGCGTTCTAGAGCTCACGAGTCACAACTACTGAGCCCGCATACCACAACTACTGAAGCCCACGTGCCCAGAGCTCGTGCGCCCTACAAGAGAAGCCACTGCAATGAGAAGCCTTTGCGCTACAACGAAGAGTAACCCCCACTCGCCATAACCAGAGAAAGCTCACCTGCAGCAACGAAGACCCAATGCAGCCAAAAATAAAAATAAATAATAAATAAATTTATAAAAATGTAAATAAAATAAAAATAGAATTGCCATATGAACCACCCATCCCACTCCTGGGCATATATCCAAACAAAACTGTAATTCGAAAAGATACATGCACCACTCTGTTCATAGCAACACTATTCACAATAGCCAAGACATGAAAGCAACCTGAATGTCCATCAACAGATGAATTGATAAAGAAAGTGTGATAAATAAATATATACAATGGGATATTACTCAACCATAAAACAGAGTGAAATAATGCCATTTGCATCTACATGGATGGACCTAGCAATTATCATACTAAGTTAAGTCAGACAGAGAACGACAAATACCATATGATATCACTTATATGTGAAATCTAAAATGAGACACAAATGAATCTACAAAACAGAAACCAACTCACAGATATAGGAAACAAACAGACTTGTGGTTGCCAAGAGGAAGACGGGGGAGGGATGGATTTGGAGTTTGGGATTAGCAGATGCAAACTATTATATATAGGATGGATACACAACAAGGTCTTACTGTACAGCAGAGGAAACTATATTCAATACCCTGTAGTAAACCATATGTATATATGTAAAAAACTATGTGTGTGTGTATATATATATAGATCTGAATCACTGTTATACAGCAGAAATTAACACAACATTGTAAGTCAACTATACTTCAATGAAATAAATTTTTAAAAAATTAGGTGGAGATTATACCATCGATTAGTTTGAAGGCACTTTTATAAAGTAGGCCTTGTTTTTCTTTTGTCCTTTCATCCTGGGACAAATGTATAACAGATAGAAACTAACCAAGATTACTCCAGTCTGAACTCAACTCATATGACACAGAACTTCAATTGTTGAACAAACCATTAATACCGATTACACCATGGGATGGCCTGATCCAATATCAAGTTTGTAAACCTTGTATTAAGCCTGCAGAATCCACTAAATTTGGAAATTCAAACTAAAATGAAGCCAACTATCCCATGACTTCTCCAAAACTAGTTATACGACAATCAATCAATCAATTGGAAACCATATGCAATCAGATGAATGTAGACAGAAACAACCATACCCTTCCTTTTTTTTTTCCCTTTTTTTCCCTTTGAGATGAAGACGGTATTTAAGGTGATGTCTTGGGCCATTTCAGGGTGTTACTCAATTTCCTGGGTATCTCCCATGCACACAGGTGGTACCCATGTTAGTTAACTTGTTTGTGCAACTATATGAAGGCAGTCAATACCACAAAAGTGTATATGTAATATGAATTAAATGGTAAATGTCATGTTTTGTATTTTTAATGACAATGAAAAAAAAGTGTAGTGCTGATATTTCTTACAACATAAATGTACATTAAAACCATCCTAGTGAAAAAAGCCATACAGAAAAGGCCACCAAGATCCCATACTCATCTTGTCTGCTTTAAATCCATCAAGCTTGTCCAAATGAGGGCAAAACTCAGTAATGGTTCCAGAAAAAGAAAACTGAATCAGGATGGAAAAATACATTTTCATACAGTTGGGACAACAGGCAAAAGTTGAAGTGGGCCTGTGTATTACATTATAATGTAGACATCATGATTTCCTCATTTAGGGGTTATGTGCTGATTCCTAAGGAGAGTGTCCCTGTTATGGGTAAAACACACTGAGCATTTTGTGTGAAGTGGCAAATGTGAGTACTTTTGCCACTACTGAAACTTTTGTGTACATTTTAAATTACTGGAAAGTAAATTACTTTTCAAAATAACCATGTCAGTACCATGCCAGAAAATCAGAGAAGACAGCCATCAATCTTCGTTATAGAGGCCAAGACTTACCCAGACAAAGTTCAACCAAAGTTGTGATTGTTATTTCCTTTGTAGGGGTCCACATGGCATTAAGAGGTACAGTGGGAGGGACTTCCGTGGTGACACAGTGGTTAAGAATCCGTCTGCCAGTGCAGGGAACACGGGTTGAACCCCTGGTCCGGGAAGATCCCACGTGCCGCAGAGAAACTAAGCCCATGCATCACAACTACTGAGCCCACGCGCCTAGAGCCTGTGCTCCCCAACAAGAGAAGCCACTACAATGAGAAGCCCGCGTACTGCAGCAAAGAGTAGCTCCCACTGCCACAACTAGAGAAAGCCCGTGCACAGCAACGAAGACCCAACACAGCCAAAAATAAATTTAAAAAAAAAAGGCACCATGAGAGGAGTATATTAGTAGCTACCATGTCTTGGGTCCTGTGGATTACCTGGGATGCAGTAGAAACAGTGAGATTTTAGCATTACAATTTTTCACATTACTTCAAAAAAATGTTAAAATAAATTCAGTAAAGTTGCAAAATATGGAATCATTACACACAAATCAGTTTTGTTTCTATACACTTCAAACGAACCATCAGAAAGAAAAATTAAGAAAACAACCCCATTTACAACTCCATCAAAAAGAACAAACTATTTAGGAATAAATTTAACCAAGGACATGAAAGACCTATACTCAGAAAACTATAAAGTATTGATATAGAAATTGAAGACACAATAGAAAACAATATTCCATGCTCATGCATCAGAAAAATGACTATTCTTAAAATGTTTATTCTACCCAAAGCCATCAACAAACAGTTCCAGGAAAACTAGACTCCAGGCTCCAAAGAACAACACTGGTCACCATCTACACTGCACATAAAACTAACTAAAAGCGCACAGTATTCCACATTAAACCGTTTCTCTCCTGAGTCCCCTGAAGATGCACCCCATCCACCCAGCAGTCAGCTGCACAGGAAGATTCTCTACACTTTCCCATTTTTTCCTCTCATGGCATCTCCTCACCAGTGGGTCCTGAGAAAAGCTAGCTCCAGTCAGTGTAGACACTGCCCCATCGTCCAGAAACCTAAACCCTGACAGGAGACAAAGCTCCTGTCTGCTTGTCACAGAGCAAAGTCTGTGGGCCGGATGCACCTGTGCCCCCAGGGTCAGACAGGTGGGTTCGGCGCCCCCTGTGGGACGTCAGAAAAGTGCCGGGAGCGCCACACTCACAAACCCAGAGGCCTCATCCAGAATGCTGTTCTGCTGTATATACTAAGTTTGGAAATCCAAACTGAAATGGAGCCAAGTATCTCTCTGTATCTTCTCAAAACATGGTTAAGGAACAATTAATTAGAAACCATATGTAATGAAATGAATGTAGACACAAACTTTACAATGTAAACCGAAATTCACTCAAAAGTGCCCATAGACAAGTTTAAATTACCAAACTATAAAAATTCTAGAAAAAAAAGAAAATCTAAGACTTCCCTGGTGGTGCAGTGGTTAAGAATCCGCCTGCCAATGCGGGGGACACAGGTTCGAGCCCTGGTCCGGGAAGATCCCACATGCCACAGAGCAACTAAGCCCATGTGCCACAACTACAGAGCCTGCACTCTAGAGCCCACACACCACAACTACTGAGCCCACATGCCACAACTATTGAAGCTCACGCACCTAGAGCCCATGCTCCACAACTAGAGAAACCACCGCAATGAGAAGCCCACACATGGCAACAAAGAGTAGCCCCCGCTAGCCGCAACTAGAGAAAGCCCGCGTGCAGCAACGAAGACCCAACACAGCCAAAAATAAATAAATAAATAAATTTATTTTTAAAAAAGAAAATCTACATGACCTTGGGTCTGGTGATGCGTTTTAAACACACAACACCAAAAGTCTATCAACAAAAGAAAAATAATTGATAATGTGGACTTTATAAAATTAAAAATTTCTACTCTATGAAAGAACTTATTCAGAAAAACAAAAGGCAAACCACAAACTGGAAGAAACTATTTCCAAAACACGTATCTGATAAAGGGTTTGTACCCAAATTATACCAAACAGTGCCATTAAAATTTGGTAAAGATTGAAACACACACACCTGGCCAAAGAAGATAAACAGATACTAAATAAGCATACGGGAATATACTCAAGATGCTGGTGGAATGCACGTACAACCAACTTTGGAAGACGGTTTGGCAGTTTTTTCCAAGTCTAAATAGTCTCACCTTAGGATCCAAGAAGCGTACCTCTTGTATTTAGACAACTGCTTTGAAAACCTGTGTTCAAACAAAAACTAGCATCAAGTAATGCAGAGCAGCTCTATTCATAATGGTTAAAAACTTAAAGATATCAGGATGTCCTTCTGTAGATGAATTCATAAGCAAATTAGGGCACATACATGTCAAAGGGAGCAGAATACACCACCCCAAGATATGCCCATTAGACAAAAGGATTATTTTGGACTGATTAATTTAAAAAACAGCAGACCCAGGAGAATCTTTGAAAACCAAGTAGAAAATGCCCTTTTAGGAGGTAAATTTACATTTATTAAGGATATCTCCATTTATAAGGGTACGTCCCTCTCTGGACCAGGAATTGAATGATGACTAAATATCAAGAAAAACTTGTTGGGACTTCCCTGGTCGTCCAGTGGTTAAGACTCCACACTCCCAAGACAGGGGCCTGGGTTCGATCCCTGGTCAGGGAACTAGATCCCACATAACGCAACTAACACCTGGCACAGCCAAATAAATAAATATTAAAAAAAAAAGCTTGTCAATGAAATAGGTCTGGATGTAAATCTGCATAACAACCATACCCTTGTTTACTGTGCTTTGCCTAATAACCTCCCTTAAATGGCTTCCTTCATTCCCTAACATCTTTCTTCTGTTCTTAGCTGAAGGTAGCCTTTAAGGTAATGGCTTGGGCCAGACTAAGTTTTCCTAGGTATCTTTCAAGAATACAGGAGGTATGCATGGTATATATTAAACTTCTGATTGTTTTTCTCCAGTTCATCTCCCTTTCATTACAAGGGGGATATCAATGAAGAACATAGAAGGGTAGAGGGAAAATTATTTTTCCTCTCATATACATGCAATGCAATAGTATTCAGAGATATAAAGGAATGAATCATCAACCCGTGCAAAAAAAAAAAATAGATGAATCTAACACTTACATTGCTAAGTGAAAGAATCCAGTCTGAAGCGCTACACACTGTATGACCTCATTTATATGACATTCTAGAAAAGGCAAAACAGACATGGTAAACAGTTTATGGAATATGTAGTTGAAGACGTCCATATGATGCTTTAGTGGTGAATACCTGTCACTACGCATTTGTCTACACCCACAGATTTTTACAACCCAACAAGTAAATTATAATCTATTCAAATTTAGTTACTTAGGATATGGAAGTGTCAAAGACTGGCATACAGAATGTAACAAACAATCTAACTGATTTAGAAAGGTATGAAAAAAAACTCACTGTTGGTGGTGGGACAAAATGGGCTGACCTAAGTTAACTTTGGAAATGAACGGACTCTGTAGGCCAAAGGCAAAATATGCCGTACATACACAGTGGACTCTGTAAGTTCTTCCCCATGGAGAGTGGTAACTAATAGTACTGAAACTACTATATCAGTGATCGAATGGAACAAGCACTGAATTTAATGACAAATGGTGGAAGCCAGGTTTCTTACCACTGGAGTGGGAAGTCACAGACAAACAAAGGGAGACGGTTACAATATCCATGTCATAACAGACCAGGTAGGAGACATCAGTATACACTATCTTTAGCCTAATAGAGATACACATAGTTCCCCATGGAAATCTTTATAATTATGTGTATATGCATAGGCTGGGATACATGCATATATTTCCATGCACTGTCAGCTGAGCATATTTAGCTCCCACGTGTAAGTTTTTAATACCATTCTCTAATAAAAGGAACAAGGGCTCTTTGAAGAAAGGGCTGATGCTAGGACTGAGACAGTAAATATATGAAGCAGGATAATCTTAAAATATCAGAAAGTAAAGAAGTACCAAAAATTTTAAAAACCCACAAAAGAAAAATTATGTAAAATGAAAACAGGAGCAAATGGAAAAAGCGCTCAACCGCCAAAGCAAGAATGAACTAAGCAGTCTAATAATGTAGTGCTGGATTATACCCAAAAGTTTACAATAATTATTCATGTGTCCAAACCGGTAAAAATAAGTTACATAGTTTTTGATGAATTATGTTAAATAGAAATCTCCTAGGCAGAAAGTTTCTAAATGATTCATATAGATACTCAGCTGTCCATCAAGGATGTGAAGCTAACCACTCTGTCCTCAAGTGTGGCTTCTGCATTATGACTCCCTCCTAAATAAGACACACAGGATGAACATGGGAAAAAATTAACTTCACTGTGTGAAAACTTCACAAACACTACCTCAGCCTGGTGACCAAAGTTAAGAATATAAGTGAGAAGTTCCCTTAAGAGCCTGTTCTCTCGATACATAGTGAAGAGGAAGCACTTTACCTCTGTGATCTGCTTTTTCAAAGCCAAGTCTAATTACAACAAAAACACCAGGCAAATCCCAGTGCAGGGCAGTTTACACAATACCTGACCAATCCTCCTCCACACTGTCAAGGTCATGGAAACAAGGAGAGTCTGAGCAACGGTCAAAGCGCAGAAGAGACAAAACAGACATGATGACCCCATGTCCTTTGAGACCCTGGAACAAGGAAAGGTATAACAAAGGGAACATGAATAGAGACTTAAGTTAATAATAAAGTATCAATATTTGTTCATTATTTGTGATGATTCTGTAGAAAATTAGACTGGAAAAATTAAAAGTCAAATAAGAGAAACCTATTGTAAAAACTGGAAATCCAGAGGAAACGGGTGATTTCTTTGTAAAAACACATTACCAAAATGGACCCTAAATTAAGGAAAATACAAAAAGACTAATTAACCACTGAGGAACCTCTTCCCTTATTGGTTATCCTATCACTGTTCCAGGGTTTCCCTCTCCCAGGACACGGAAAGAACAGGGACAGAGCTGTTTGGCAGCTCCCCTAGTATATGCCCCTACCCAGTGTCTTCATCTCCCCAGCCACACCTACCCAGTGAGGACACCTGAGGATGGATCAGGGATTATTGATTCGGATGTGTCAACTAGGACTTTTTTTATTCCCAGCAACTGGACACACTTACTGAAGTAAAATAAATTAGTATTTATTATAAGGGTAGAAATAAATTAATACTTACAAGTGGCAAGTTTAAGAATGGGTTTGGACCTGGCAGGTCCAATGTCTCACACTCTCTGTGTGACCTTGTTTCTCTCCAAACCTTTGTCCTGCTCAGTGCCTTTGGGGGACCTCATTCACAGGCACAGTCTCTCTCTCTGCCCTTGGGCCAACAGCAACTCACCATCCTTTTTCCGAGAAAAAGTTTCTCCTTTTCTTGGGTTCTAAGAAAAGTCATGGTTTTGAATACCTTTGGCCTGGCTTGGGTTTCATTCTCATCCTTGACCCATCACCAGAAGATGGAAAATGGGACTGGCTAGATGTGGGTTGTAAACCCATCTTCGAGCTGGGTGGAACATGGGCTCATCCTTCTGGAACTATTTGGACTGGAAGCAGGTGAGATGTAATTCCCAAAGGAAAACTGAGGCACTAGACTTGGGCATGAGAACAGGTGCTGGCTGCGAGAAAGCAGCAGATTCTATGTCAATGACAGCTCACAGCATAGCACAGAATCTGACACAAAAGGAAGAAAGGGGTTCACTTAGGGTCAGGGGCTGCAGCTACTCATCCAGTGCTTTTACTGTCTTCCCAAGACTGCAAGAAGTTCTTTGACTTGCTGAAAAGGCAGGATCATTGTTGTTGGTAAACTCAAGTCTCCTGCCTTGGGCATCAGGTCCTCACATCTCAAAGGCTGGCCCAGAACAGCCCGTGTGCCCTCAGAAGACACACAGACCTCATTCCTGCCCCTGAGAGGTGGAAGCCCTTGAGTTATGCCATCTCCCTTGCCGTATTAATTACCCATCCCTGAAAAACAATACTGCTCCTTTTCCAGTTTCTTCTGTCTCCTTTACTAAGGGAAGAAACCAAATGCTAGGGTGGTAAGGAAACTCTTGTGCAATGAAGTAATGGGAGGCGCAAGAATTATTCCATGCCATGGAACCCATAATTGGCAGGCTTTCCAGAGGCCACATGGATGCATATGGCTCTCCAAGACAATGCAGTCTCAGTGTGAACCTCCCATTGGGAGGCCCAGTTACTCCCATAACTTCGACTCTTAACGAATATGAATGTCAAAATTTCTAACAACTAAAAGGACAAAGGATTGCAGGGCCATGGTCTGCTGTATGCTTGTTGTATCAGGGACACACTCAAATATTTAGAGGGTTATTACCTCTCTTGGCAGGCTATGAGGCTGTGGAGGCTGTGAAGGCTGTGAAGGGGAGGCCCTTTTCTCAACCACATGGATGTTGGTAGTTGAAACATCTCAAAGGAAAGGCTACATTGCCCAGGTAGATGTTCCATTGCTCACCACCATGGTCAGCTCACTAATTGTCCACGGGGTCTTGACAGGGCCCAGGCTGAACTGAGCTAGAGGACCACAGATGCCTCCCTGGATGGTCAGAGGTCAAGGACTGTCCTGCCTGAGACTTGATTGTCTATTGATACCCACTCCGATGGGACAAAGGATGCCTGCAGTCCCAGGAGGGCCCCACCAGCCCTCAAGTAGGCAGGGGGCTGGCACGTTGCTACACCCAGTCCTGCATTAATCCACACATGTCCACTGAGTGCCCTCCTCTCTGGGCACTCTGCTGGAACTGGGGCTGCCCAGGCAGAGTAGGGCCAGCACCACCTTTCCCAGATGGGAGGGCAGGAAGCAACCATGCATGACTCCTGACACCCTCCACAACCCATGACTGACATCGAGTTCAATTTGAAACACTCAGAGACAGTACAGACATTTCATTCTTCTCTCAGAGCCCAGGACTGGGGGGGTAGAAATACAGTGGTCCAGCTCAACTCCCTGATTCATGTGTGACCCTGGGCAAATGCTATCCATCCTGGAGACCTGAGAGAGGAGAAAGGAAGGGCAATGGGGGCCAGTTATGCTTAAACCTAACCCTAACCCTAGAGAACCCTAACCTCTAACCCTAACACCCTAACCCCAGAACCCTAGACCCTCTACCCTGACTCTCAAACCCTGACCCTTGACCTGACTCAAACCCCAGACCTAAACCCTAGCCCAGTGGATACCAAGGGATGACGGTACTCTGGAATAAACCAAGGGATTCATGACCCTGCATTTAGCAATAGTTTCTTAGATCTGACACTAAAACACAAGCAATGAAAGAAAAAAACAGATAATCTGGAGTTCCTCAAAATTACAAACTTTTGTACATCAAAAGAGGCTATCCAGAAAGTAAAAAGACAGCCCACAGAATGGAAGAAAATATAGGCACATTATATATCTGATAAGTCTTTATCCAGAATATATCAAGAATTTTTACCACTCAATAAAAGAGCAACCCAATCTTTGAAATGCACAAAGGACTTGCATAGACTGTTCTCCAGACAAGGCATACAAATGGTCAACAAGCACATGAAAAGATGTCAAACATCAGTAGCCATGATGGAAATGCAAATTAAGACCACAGTATGAAACCCTTTCACACACACTAGAATGGTTATATTAAAAATAAATAAAAATAACAAATGTTGGCAACAATGTAGGGAAATTGGAACCCTTAAACTTTACTTATGGAAATGTAAAATGGTGCAATGTATGTGTACAAAACTTTGGCATTTTCTCAAAAATATAAAAATATAATTATCATATGTTCCAGCAACTCTACTCCTAGATATACACCCAAAGAACCGATAACAGGTGTTCAAATAAAAACTTATACATCAATATTCATAGCAGCAATGTTCACAATAGCCCAAGGTAGAAACAATTAAAATGTCCACAAACGGGTGAATGGATAAGCAAAATAAGGTAGATCCATAAGCTGCATTATTCTGTCATATAAAGGAATAAAGTAAAATTGTGCTGCTGCTGTGGAAAACAGTATGGCGGCTCCTCAAAAACTTAAACATGGAATTAACGTATGATCCCTCAATTCCGCTCCAGGGTATACACCCAAAATATTAGAAAGCAAGGACTGGAACAGATATCTGTACCCCATATTCATAGCAACATTATTCACAATAGCCAAAAGGTGGAAGCAACACAAGTGTCCTTCAACAGATGGATGCATAAATACAGTGTAGTATATACACAATGGAATATGATTCAACCTTTAAAACTAAGGTAATTCTCACACAGGTTGCAATGTGGATGAACCTTGAAGGCATCATGCTAAGTGAAACAAGCCAGACAGAAAAGGACAAACATTCTATGATTCCACTAGTATGAGGTATCCAGATAAGTCAAATTCAAAGACGAAAGTAGAATAAGTTTGCCAGGGGTTGAGGGGAATAAGTGTTTAACGGTTACAGTTTCACTAGGGGAAAAGGAAAGAGTTCTGGAGATGGATGGTGAGGATGTTTTTACAACAATGTGAATGTATTTAATGCTATAGAAGTGTATACTTAAAACGACTTAAATGATAAATATTATGTGTTTTCAATCACAATGAAAAAAAATGATACATGTTACAACATGGATAAACACTGAAATCATCCTAAATGAAAGAAGCCACACAGGAAAAGCCACCCAGATCATACTCATCTTGTACACTTAAAATCCATGAAGGTTTTTAAACTGAGGGAAAGCCCCAGTGATGGTTCCAGAAAAAGAAAACTGGATTAGAATGGAAAAAGACATTTCCACAAAGTTGGGGCAGCTGGTGAAAGCTGAAGTGGTCCTGTGGATAGGATTATAATGTGGAAACCATAATTATCCCTCATTTTGGGGTTATGTCCTGGCTCCCTGGGAGACTGGCCCTGTTTTGGCCAAAACATACTGCAGTATTTCGTGTGAATGTAGACAACTTTGTACTGCTACTTAAAGTTTAAACATTTGAAATTTACTAAAAATACTTTTCAATACAACCATGTCAGTAACATGCCAGAAAATCAGCGATGACATCAAACATTGCTAGAGAGGCCAAGACTTACCCAGACCAAATTCAACCAAAGTGGTGATGCTAATCACTTTGTCCACATGGTATTAAGAGGCACCGTGGGAAGATAATATTAGGATTCACTAGGTCTTGGGCGCTGTGGATGACCTGGGTGTAGTGGAAAACAGTGGGATTTCTGAATTCTAGGTTTTCACATAAAACCACCAAAAAAATGGTCAGAACTAAAAAAATGAATTCAGTAAAACTGAAGGATCATTTGTGATTCTATACACTAATAATGAACTATCAGAAAGAGGAATTAAGAAAACAATTCCATTTATAATTTCATCCCCCAAGAAACTCGGAATAAATTTAACCAAGGACTTGAAAGACCTGCACACTGAAAACTAAGACATTGATGAAAGAAACTGAACAGACACCAATCAATGGAAAGGTATCCCATGCGCATGGGTGAAAATATTGTGAAAATGTCCATGCTACCCAAAGCAATGTACACATACACGCAACCACTACCAAAATGTCAATGACATTTCATAGAAACAAAACAAACAATCTTAACATTTGTGTGGAGCCGCAAAGGACCCAGAAGAGCCAAAGCGACCCTGAGGAAGGAGAACGGGCTGGAGGCATCTCGCTCCCTGATTTCACACTACATTACAAAGCTACAGTCCCAAAAAAGTGTGGAATTGGCACAAAAACAGGCACACAGACCAGAGGAACACAGCAGAGAGTCCAGGAATAAACCTACAGGTATGTGGTCAGTTAATTCACAAGAAAGGAGCCAAGAACATACACCAGGGAAGGGACAGTCCCCTCAATAAATGGTGCTGGGTAAACCAGACTCCACACGCCAAAGAACAACACTGCACTCTGTCTACACCACACACAAAAGCGGCCCAAAACCCAGTTTTCCACATCAAGCCCTTCCTCTCCTGGCTCCTCTGAAGACAGACACCCTCAGCGGTCAGCCACACACAGGAACCTTCTCCCTACTTTTCCTCACCTTTTCTCCCAGCGGCATCACCTCCCAGCAGGTCCTGAGGAGACCAGGCTCCTGTCAGAGAGAAATGGACCCCACGATGTCCCAAAGCTGAAGCCCCAGTGGGTCCTGAGGAGACCCGGCTTCCGTTAGTGTGGACTCGACCCCGGGTTGTCCCAAAGCCTGGCCGTCACCATGGACTCAGCCCCGCGTGTTCCAGAAGCCAAAGCCCCAGGGGGTCCTGAGGAGACAGGGCTCCCATCGGCTGCGCGGGGAGCCAAGTCCGCAGGCAGAATGCGCGTTCCCGCCGAGGGTCAGGGAGGCGGGCTCACGTTCCCTGCCAGCCAATGGAAACGTGCAGACCAAGCCACCTCCCAGTTCAGTGGAGGCCCCACCGTTTAAGGGCATTTGGGCTGCATCCGCTAAACTGTGAAAATTCAAACTGAAATACAGTCAAGTATCCCATGACTTCTCCAAAATAGTTAAGGACCAATTAACTGGAAACTGTATGAAATGAAATGACTGTAGACACAAACTTTAAAACTTACGCCAAACTCACTCAAATTTATTAACAGACTTTTAAAATGTGAAACTATAAAAATTACAGAAATAAACATAGAAAATCTATATGAACTTGGGTTTGGTCTGGAGATCATGAGCTTTGAGTTTTAACACACAACACAAATGTCAATGCACAAAAGAAAAAAGTAATCTTATGGACTTTATGAAATTAAAAATTTCTACTCTCAAAGACCTTATTCAGAAAATCAAGGGACAAGCCACAAACTGGGAGAAAAATATTTGCAAAACTTGTATCTGATAAAGGATTTGGACTCAAAATAGACAAAGACCTCTAAAACAACCCCATAAAAAATGGGTTAGGATCTGAACAGACACCCAGCCAAAAAAGATATACAGATAGTAAAAGTCATACAAAAACATGGTCAACATCATACACCATTAGGGAATTACAAATTAAAATCATGAGCTACCACAGCGCACCTATTAGGACTGAGGCAGGAGATAGATGGGCTCCAGGATAGACATTTACAACTGGCCTCCTGTTCACCCTTCCTGGGGTGAGAAGAAGATGGGCTCCAGGCCAGACATTCATTACCAGCCCCCTGTTTACATTTCCTGAAGCAAGAGACAAACGGGCTCCAGGACTACATGTTTATGACTGGACTCCTGTCTATATTTTGAGACCTGCACCTCGATACAAAAACCAGCAACAGAAACAGGGTAAGTAACTGGACATTGGACATTGGACATTTTTATGGCAAGGACAGAGTGGGACTAAACCCTGTTAAAAGATCAAGAGGTCATACATTTCCCATCCTTGGGGCAAGGGAGACATTGCGCATGTGCAGAAAGCCTTCTTGGAGGTCAAGAAGGAAGGAGCACCACCCCAAAATAGGTGATGCTAAGGCCGTCCCATAGGTCTCTGGGCTGTAATCCATCTTGGAAAAAAGTTGCACACGCATGTTGGGGAGGGTCCTAGGACAGGGCATATGTGGAAAAAGAAACCAGATAATTGGCCAGAGGTAAACAGAGACCCGGAAGAACTGCCCTATATAAGTGACTTAACTGCCTCTTTACTGTGCTCCTTCTCACTGGGGGGATGCCCACACCCTTTCTCTCCGGGTGTGCATCTCTGCCTTACTTCTGTCTTAACTAAACAAACTGTTTCTCTGTGTGCTCTCCCACTTGTTGTGCTATGTCTTAATAATAAACTTTGTACCTGTTTTTACAGTTTTGCCTCTGTAAGAAATGCATTTTTCACTGGGGGCAAGAGCCAGGGGGTGTGGTGGCTAGCATTTCTAGTTTTCATCCAGGCTACCCAGGTTCAATTCCTGGGCAGGGAATTAAGATCTCACTTCACACCACCACTCACTGCTACCTCTCCAAAATCAGGACTGGCAAACTCAAAATAATGACAATACCAATTGCTAGAGGGTGAGGAACAACAGGAACTCTCCCTGCTTACTGGTGGGATGCATGTACAGCCACTTTGTAAGACAGTTTGTCACTTCTTTCCAAAGCTAAACAAGTCTCACTTTGGGATCCAACAATCGTGCTTTCAGTATTTAGGCAACTGCTTTGAAAATCTATGTCCAAATGCAAACAAAGATGCAATTATGCACAGCAGCTCTACTCATAAATGGCTAAAAACCTGAGGAAATCAGAATGTCCTTCAATAGATGAATGCATAAGCAAACTGGGGTACATCCATGTCAAGGTAAGTAGAATATGCCACCCCAAAATATGCCTCTCTGGCATAAGGATTATTTCAGTTTGCTTTTTAAAAAAAAAAAGGAATCTCAGAAAACTGAGTAGACATTTCCCTTTTGTGAAGGACATTTACAGTAGAGAAGTTTCCATTTATAAAGATATGTCCCTCTTTGCACCAGAAAGAAGGATAATGAAATCTCAAGTAACTGTTATCAGTGAAGAAGTCCTGACTTAAATGTGCAAACAATCATACGTTTGTTTACTGTGCTTTGCATGATAACCTGCCATAACTGGCTTCCCCCTTTCCCCAACACCTTTCTTCTGTTTTTAGCTGAAGATGGTATTTAAGGTGATGGCTTTGGTCATTTCAGGGAGTGAGTCAGTTTTCCTTGGTATCTCCCCTGTATACAGGGGGTATACATGTCATTAAACTTCTGTTTTTCTCCTGGTAATCTGTCTTTTATTATTGGGGGGGCGGGGGGTGGTCTCAACCAAGAACCTAGAAAAGTAGAGGGAAAATTGTTTTTCCTCCCATACATGTACAATGGAATACTACTCAGCAGTAGAAAGGAATGCACCAGCAACCTATGGAAAGACATAGATAAATCTTCAGTATATACTGCTAAGTGAAAGAGCCCAGTCTGAGGAGGCTGCACCCAGTATGACCCCATTTATGACATTCTAGGAAAGGCGAAGCTACATAGATGATAAGCAAATCCTGGGGTGGGGGGTTTGAAGTATTCCATGTGATACTCTAGGATGGATACCTGTCACTATGCATTTGTCTAAGCCCATCGATTTGTATAGCCCAAGGGGTCAATCATAATCTATTCAAATTTAGTTATTTAGAATGTAGGAGTGTCGCAGGATGGAATACATAATGTGCCAGAATGTAACTGCATTAGAAATGTATGGAAGGGGCTTCTCTGGTGGCTCAGTGGTTAAGAATCCACCTGCCAATGCAGGGGACATGGTTTGAGCCCTGGTCCAGGAAGATCCCACATGCTCCAGAGCCACTAAGCCCGTGTGCCATAACTACTGAGCCTGCGTGCCACAACTACTGAAGCCCGTGAGCCTAGAGCCCATGCTCTGCAACACGAGAAGCCACCACAATGAGAAGCCCACACACCACAATGAAGAGTAGCCCCCACTCGCCGCAACTAGAGAAAGCCCGTGCACAGCAACGAAGACCCAATGCAACCCCCCCCCAAAAGAAAGAAAAGTATGGAAAAAACTCACAGTACGGGTAGGGGATAGGGCAAAAGGTGCTGACCTAAGTAACCTTTAGAAATGAACAGAATCTGTAGACTAAAGGTAAATTTGACCATACATAAACAGTGGGCTTTATTTTATGAAGTTCTTTCCAGGGTGTAGTAGCTAACAATTCTGAAACCTCTGCACATGTAACCTGGAAAGGAGCAATGCATACATAAATGGCAGATGGTGGGAGCCAGGCTCCTTGGTGTGGGAGTGGGAAGTTACAAGTAAGCAAGGGGAGAGCCTCTGCCCTCGTAATCCTGGATCTGGGCTTCCTGGGAGGATGCTGACTGGCCGGGGGAAACGCACAGATCTTCACGCTGGGAAGACCCTGCAGACATAAGAATTTCACACCCCATCTTTCCACCCATACCTGCTGGAAACACTTAGTCCTTCATAATCAGTCAATTGTAGCTTTTAAGACATCCTCACCCCTAGGCAGATAACAGAGCATAAGGGTCTTGCTTACCCCTAAGCTGTCCCAGAATCCAGGTCCTGGGGGTGGCGCCAGATTGGGGGTTCCTGGGCCTCTGACCAGCAGGTGAGAGGAAGGAGGAAGACCAGTCCTGAGGACAGAGGTTCTCTGAAGTCTGTGAGCCCTGGTGCCCTGATGGGATTCATTCCCTGTGGGGACATGAGCGGGGCCTGCAGTGGTTCTGTGTTCCACCTGGACCCTTTGATGAAGCCATGGCAGCACTGGGCTCAGAAGTCTCCTGGCAGTGACTCAAACTCTGACACAGTGGTTTTACAAAGGAACAAGAGAATGAAGCTGAGTCCCTGACGGCCACTGCTTTCTGGCTCTGAGGTGTTTCCATCAGGACCGCCGTCACCTGCACGTAGTCTGCCGTGACCTACCTGCCCCCATTGGCCTTTCCTCTCCCTCCCTGCGATGATTCCAGTGACATTTCCAGACTGGACCCCTCTCCCAGACCAGACGCCTCTGTCCAGCCACTGCATCCCCATCTCACCTTGGGGGTTAACAGGCCCCCTCAGAGGACTGTGATCCTGCAGCTCCCCACAGCCAGGAGCAGCCCCACCTTCCCAGGTTGCCAAGCCCAGGCACCAGGTGTAACCGAACAGGACCCTATGGAGCCTTCCCAGGACAGACCCCTCCCCCATATCATCTGCTGTAGCTCCTCTCTGAAGTACCTGGATAACAGTATCTGATGTACGCTTCCTGAGTTGTTTTACAGATGTTAAAACTACCACCAAGTGGAAGAAATTAACTACTTGATGATCATGAACAGGTAGCCCCAGAGCTTCTGGTGCCTATGAATTTACAATGTTAACTGCCCTGTTACCATCAGCCAGAGGGTTGTGCACCAGCTGATCACATACCCTGTGACCTCCCTCCTTAAAGTGGCCTTTAAAATGCTTTGCTGAAATCCCTCAGGGAGTTCTGGGTTTTAGAGCACAAGCCTCCTGTCCTCCATGTATCGGCACTTTTACAATTAAAGCTCTACTTTCCATCACCACAACCGGTGTCAGTAGATTGGCTTTACTGCACTTGGGCAAGCGGACCCAAGTTTGGTTCGGTAACACTGGGGCCTCCCAGCCTCTCACTCTCCTTGTGCCCCAGTGACTGTCAGCTCCTCCTCCAGAGTCTGTGGCCAGTCCCCACACTAATTCACCTCTACACCCGCAGCCCTGGCCCAAGCCCAATCCCTCCATTAGGCCCTGACAAAGCTCACTTCCCCCAAAGTGCATCTCACATCCCACCCCAAAGAGTGGTCTTTCTGAAGCATAAATGAGACTTTGACTCTCTCCCACCTGTACACCCCCGCAAAGTTTCCCCACTTTTGCTGGGGTGTCTGGTGGGAGAGGCGTCCATTATGGCCCTGAGAGTCCCTGGTATGCCCACTAGGCTGCTGGCTCCTGGGTCCCCTGACAATGAGCATCTCAGCAGGCCAGGTGACACGGCACAAAACCCCAGAACTGCTCACCTCAGGACGGGGCTAGCAATGCACTGCCACTGCCTGATCAAAGAGAGCAGAGAAGGGTTCCCCAGCCGGGACACAAACTCTGCCCAGACTCTCCCTGAGCCATCGCGTGATCCCCATGGGACTTGAGGGAAGCAGGGACTGAGGCACATATTGGTTCCTAAGCAGGATGGTGTGGGCTCAGCCATGTCCCCCACAAATTCACATGTTGAATCCCTAACCCCCAGGACCCCAGGATGTGGCTGTATTTGGGGATGGGGTTTTTAAAGAGGCGATCAAGGTAAAAATGAGGTCACCAGGATGGATCCTAATCCAATAGAACTGATGTCCTACAAGAAGAGATTAGGACACAGATAGACACGGGGGATACCATGTGAGGACATGGGGAGAAGATGGCTGTCTACGTGCCAAGGAGAGAAGCCTGAGAAGAAACACCTTGATCTCAGACAGCATCCAGGACTGGGAGATGTCTGTTGTTTAAGCTGTCCTGTCTGTGGTATTAGTTATGGCAGCCCCGGATAGACTCACACACAGGATAACTCAGGGCTCAGACTGGACAGAGCTCACTCTCCATTCCCCTGTACATGAGTTACAGGAGCCTCAGGAACTGAGAAGGGCGTCCCGGAAGGGAGGCACAAGATAGAAGATGTTAGGCATTAACACGACTGCATTCATGTTAAATGTGCCTGAATTACATTCACACGAGATGGTTTTGTCCTGTATGTACATTGGCACCTTTAGTCTGGACTGTGGATCTTTGGCTTCACCACCTCCACTGACAGCATTAGCTTCACCTGCTGTGGACCGTCTCCTATAGGATTTCCAGAACCACAAAGCATCAAAGCTTCACAGGACCCAGAGTCTGTGCACTAGCATCTGGGTGACCCTCACAGGAGAGCCGCCCAGCTGCCCATCAGAACCCATTTCCCTTTTTCCTGTTTATGCCTACCCTGCACCCCCCAGCCTTCCCACCCCTTGCAGCTGGGACACAGTGTCTTGTGTTACCAAGGGGAAGGGGGGGAGGTGGTGAGGGGCTTGGCCAGCCTGCATCCTAGGATGGAGGGAATGATGCCCCCGTGGTCACCCCACTCTGCTGGTTAGAGCACTCACCTGGAAGCAGGGAGGAGAAACAAGGGGAACAGGGCCTGGGCCCTGACACCCACCTTCCCTGGACTTTCACAAGAAGGGGGACAGAGACATCTTCAGCTTTGGCCCATTTTTGGGAGACACTTCATTCCAGCAACAAACCTTTGCTCTAAAAGCCAAGGTGCTTTGCAAACCCCTCCCCAGCTGTCACACAAAGTCAGGCTTAATCTCATCACACTTTTCGAAAACCCCAGCTCATGCTGAGACCACCACCTAGGTGATGGTGCTTCAGAGCAGCCCCTTTAAAAGATCCCTGGAGTTCAGCTCTCCCAGCCGTGCCTTCAGTTTAAGAGAGAAGTTTCTTTGACAACCTTGAAAAACCTGCTCAATTTCCATGACAACCAAGCTTTGCAATCTCTCAAACTCTTCTCCTTCAAACATTCCTATTCTAGGCTTGCTGCACCTAAAGTGACAGTGCTGTCATCACGTACCAGAAAGCGATTCCTCCAAGCCCATAGTTATTGGTTACATGATGCTATTGATGAGGAAATCCCAGAAGAGCCAGCTTTGCAACATAACCACTTCTGGACTTGGCACTGTGCCCCTTTCCACGGGCAGAGTGGAGTGGCTGCTTCTACTGGCCCCATGGTGGAAGAGCTCACTTTCTGATGAAGCCAGGCCTTGATCCTTTCCAGGTGATTCTAGAGTCCTCATCATCACCAGACCCCCACCCACATGGTTGTAGTCTGTGCCAATCTGTTTGAGATCTTGGTAATCTCCTAAAATGAGGGTTATTTTATACACAGATAATGGGTTGAATGGTGACCCCAAAAGATGTGTCCCCCCAGAACACGTGAACAGGACCATATCTGGGAAAAGGGTCTTCATATATGTAGTTAAGGATCTCGAGGTAAGGTCATGTTGGGTTAGGGTGGCCCCCAATCCAATGACAGCATCCTTGCAAGAGACAAAAGAGGAGAGACCCAGACACAGGAGAAGCCACGTGAAGACAGATGCAGAGATGGGAGGGATACAGCCAAAAGCCTGGGGATGCATGGAGCCCCCAGAATCTGGACAAGGCAGCAAGAACCCTATCCTGGAGCCTCTGGAGGGACTTCAGTCCTACAACACCTTGATCTCAGATGTCTGATCTCCAAGACTGGGGGAGGATGAATTCCTGTTGTTTTAAACCACTCAGCTTGTGGTCATTTGTTAGAGAAGCCACAGAACAGTCACACAGACCCTGCTCTGTAGGATCCTGGAAATGCGGATCTCACTAAAGGCAGACAGAGGCTGGATTATGGAACCCTTAAAGTCAGCATTGGGCCCCCAGAAATCCTAAAGCAGTGGCTGGACACCAGAGTGTTGAGGGGTCAAGACGGAAGCCCTAAGGGTGCTGTTTTCACGCGGCCTCCCCAGGTTCTTACACCCGTACATGTGGGGGGTAAGTATTTCAATCCTGATTCAGGACCTTTAACATTACCATCCACACTGCTAATTAAGAACTCACCAGTGGAGATTGGTTCAAGATGGTGGAGTAGAAGGACGTGTGCTCACTCTGTCTTGCGAGAGCACCAGAATCACAACTAACTGCTGAACAATCATCAAAAGGAAGACAGTGGAACTCACCAAAAAAATACCCCACATCCAAAGACAAAGGAGAAGCCACAATGAGATAGTAGGAGGGGCTCAATCACAATCAAATCAAATCCCATAAGTGCTGGGTGGGTGACTCACAAACTGAACACTTACACCACAGAAGTCCACCCACTGGAGTGAAGGTTCTGAGCCCTACATCAGGCTTCGCAACCTGGGGTTCCGGCAACAGAAGGAGGAATTCCTAGAGAAGCAGACTTAGAAGGCTAGCGGGATTTGATTGCAGGACTTTGACAGGACTGGGGGAAACAGAGACTCCACTCTTGGAGGGCACACACAAAGTAGTGTGCACATCAGGACCCAGGGGAAGGAGCAGTGACCCCATAGGAGACTGAACCAGACCTACCTGCTAGTGTTAGAGGGTCTCCTGGAGAGGCGGGGGGTGGCTGTGGCTCACCGTGGGGACAAGGACACTGGCAGCAGAAGTTCTGGGAAGTACCCCTTGGAGTGGGCCCTCCCAGTGTCTGCCATTAGCCCCACCAAAGAGCCAGGTAGGCTCCAGTGCTGGGTCACCTCAGGCCAAACAACCAACAGGGAGGGAACCCAGCCCCACACATCAGCAGACAAGCAGAATAAGTTGTATTGAGCTCTGCCCACCAGAGCAACACCCAGCTCTACCCACCACCAGTCCCTCCCATCAGGAAGCTTGCACAAGCCCCTTAGATAGCCTCATCCACCAGAGGGCAGACAGCAGAAGCAAGAAGAACTACAATTCTGCAGCCTGTGGAAGAAAAACCACATTCACAGAAAGATAGACAAAATGAGAAGGCAGAGGACTTTGTACCAGATGAAGGAACAAGATAAAAGCCCAGAAAAACAACTAAATGAGGTAGAGATAAGCAAACTTCCAGAAAAAGAATTCAGAATAATGATAGTGAAGATGATCCAGGACTTTGGAAAAAGAATGGAGGCAAAGATCGAGAAGATGCAAGAAATGTTTAACAAAGACCTAGAAGAATTAAAGAACAAACACCTAGAAGAATTAAAGAACAAACAGAGATGAACAATACAATAACTGAAATGAAAAATACACTAGAAGGAATCAATAGCAGAATAACTGAGGCAGAAGAACGGATAAGTGACCTGGAAGACAGAATGGTGGAATTGACTGCTGCAGAACAGAATAAAGAAAAAAGAATGAAAAGAAATGAAGACAGCGTAAGAGACGTCTGGGACAACATTATATGCAACAACATTCGCATTATAGGGGTCCCAGAAGGATAAGAGAGAGAGAAAGGACCCGAAAAAATATTTAAAGTGATTATAGTCGGAAACTTACCTAACATGGGAAAGGAAACAGCCACCCAAGTCCAGGAAGCACAGAGAGTCCCAGGCAGGATAAACCCAAGGAGAAACATGCCGAGACACATAGTAATCAAATTGACAAAAATTAAAGACAAAGAAAAATTATTGAAAGCAACAAGGGAAAAATGACAAATAACATACAAGGGAACTCCCATAAGGTTAACAGCTGATTTCTCAGCAGAAACTCTACAAGCCAGAAGGGACTGGCATGATATATTTAAAGTCATGAAAGGGAAGAACCTACAACCAAGAGTACTCTACCCAGCAAGGATCTCAGTCAGATTCAATGGAGAAATCAAAATTTTACAGACAAGCAAAAGCTAAGAAAATTCAGCACCACCAAACCAGCTCTACAACAAATGCTAAAGGAACTTCTCTAAGTGGGAAACACAAGAGAAGAAAAGGACCTACAAAAACAAACCCATAACAATTAAGAAAATGGTCATAGGAACATACATATCGATAATTACCTTAAACGTGAATGGATTAAATGCTCCAACCAAAAGACACAGGCTCACTGAATGGATACAAAAACAAGACCCATATATATGCTGTCTACAAAAGACCCAATTCAGACATAGGGACACATACAGACTGAAAGTGAGGGGATGGAAAAAGATATTCCATGCAAATGGAAATCAAAAGAAAGCTGTAGTAGCAACACTCATATCTCAAAAAATAGACTTTAAAATAAAGAATGTTACAAGAGACAAGGAAGGACACTACATAATGATCAAGGGATCAATCCAAGAAGATATAACAATTACAAGTATATATGCACCCAACATAGGAGCACCTCAATACATAAGGCAACTGCTAACAGCTATAAAAGAGGAAATCGAGAGTAACACAATAATAGCAGGGGACTTTAACAACTCACTTACACCAATGGAGATCATTGAGACAGAAAATTAAAAACAAAACACAAGCTTTAAGTGACACAATAGACCAGATAGATTTAATTGACATTTATAGGACATTCCATCCCAAAACAGCAGATTACACTTTCTTCTCAAGTGCACATGGAACATTCTCCAGGATAGATCACATCTTGGGTCACAAATCAAGCCTCAGTAAATTTAAGAAAATTGAAATCATATCAAGCATCTGTTCTGACCACAACACTATGAGATTAGAAATCAATTATAGGGAAAAACATGTAAAAAACACAAACACATGGAGGCTAAACAATACGTTACTAAATAACCAAGAGATCACTGAAGAAATCAAAGAGGAAATCAAAAAATACCTAGAGACAAATGACAACAAAAACATGATGATCCAAAACCTACGGGATGCAGCAAAGGCAGTTCTAAGAAGGAAATTTATAGCAATACAAGCCTACATCAAGAAACAAGAAAAATCTCAGATAAACAATCTAACCTTACACCTAAAGGAACTAGAGAAAGAAGAACAAAACCCAAAGTTAGTAGAAGGAAAGAAATCATACAGATCAGAGCAGAAATAAATGAAACAGAAACAAAGAAAACAATAGCAAATGTCAATAAAACTAAAAGCTGGTTCTCTGAGAAGATAAACAAAATTCATAAACCTTCAGCCAGACTGATCAAGAAAAAGAGGGAGAGGACTCAAATCAATAAAATTAGACATGAAAAAGGAGAAGTTACAACAGACACCACAGAAATACAAAGCATCCGAAGAGACTACTATAAGCAACTCTATGCCAATAAAATGGACAACCTGGAAGAAATGGACAAATTCGTAGAAAGCTATAACCTTCCAAGACTGAACCAGGAAGAAATAGAAAATATGAACAGACCAATCACAAGTAAAGAAATTGAAACTGTGATTAAAAATCTTCCAACAAACAAAAGTCCAGGACCAGATGGCTTCACAGGTGAATTCTATCAAACATTTAGAGAAGAGCTAACACCCATCTTTCTCAAACTCTTCCAAAAAACTGCAAGGGAAGGAACACTCCCAAACTCATTCCATGAGGCCACCATCACCCTGATACCAAAACCAGACAAAGATACTATAAAAAAAAAGAAAATTACAGACCAATATCACTGATGAATAGAGATATAAAAATCCTCAACAAAATACTAGCAAACGGAATCCAACAACACATTAAAAGGATCATACACCATGATCAAGTGGGGTTTATCCCAGGGATGCAAGGATTCTTCAATATACACAACTCAAACAATGTGATACACCATATTAACAAATTGTAGACTAAAAACCATATGATCCTCTCAATAGATGCAGGAACAGCTTTTAACAAAATTCAACACCCATTTATGATAAAGTGGGCATAGAGGAAACCTACCTCAACATAATAAAGGGCATATATGACAAACCCACAGCAAACATCATTCTCAATGGTGAAAAACTGAAAGCATTTCCTCTAAGATCAGGAACAAGACAAGAATGTCCACTCTTGCCACTATTATTCAACATAGTTTCGGAAGTCCTAGCCACAGCAATCAGAGAAGAAAAAGAAGTAAAAGTAATACAGATTAGAAAAGAAGAAGTAAAACTGTCACTGTTTGCAGATGACATGATACTATACATACAGAATCCTAAAGATGCCACCAGAAAACTACTAGAGCTAATCAATGAATTTGGTAAAGTAGCAGGATACAAAATTAATGCAAAGAAATCTCTTGCATTCCTATACACTAACAATGAAAGATCGGAAAGAGAAATTAAAGAAACAATCCCATTCACCATTGCAACAAAAAGAATAAAATACCTAGGAATAAACCTACCTAAGGTGGTAAAAGACCTGTACTCAGAAAACTATAAGATACTGATGAAAGAAATCAAAGATAATATAAACAGATGGAGAGCTATACCATGTTCTTGGATTAGAGGAACCAATATTGTGAAAATGATTATACTACCCAAAGCAATCTACAGATTCAATGCAGTCCCTATCAAATTACCAGTGGCATTTTTTACAAAACTAGAACAAAAAAGCTTAAAATTTGTATGGAGACACAAAAGACCCTGAATAGCCAAAGCAGTCTTGAGGGAAAGAAACGGAACTGGAGGAATCAGACTCCCTGACTTAAGACTATACTACAAACTACAGTAATAAAGACAATATGGTACTGGCAAATAAACAGAAATGTAGATCAATGGAACAGTATAGAAAGCCCAGAGATAAACCCACGCACCTAGGTCAACTAATCTATGACAAAGGAGGCAAGGATATACAATGGAGAAAAGACAGTCTCTTCAATAAGTGGTGTTGAGAAAACTGGACAGCTACATTTAAAAGAATGAAATTAGAACACTCTGTAACACCATACATAAAAATAAACTCAAAAGGGATTAGAGACCTAAATGTAAGACCGGACACTATAAAACTCTTAGAGGAAAACATAGGAAGAATATTCTTTGACATAAATCACAGCAAGGTCTTTTTTGATCCACCTCCTAGAGTAATGGAATAAAAACCAAAAATAAACAAATGGGACCTAATGAAACTTAAAAGCTTTTGCAAAGCAAAGCAAACTACAAACAAGACGAAAAGACAACCCTCAGAATGGGAGAAAATATTTGCAAACGAATCAATGGACAAAGGATTAATCTTCAAAATATATAAACAGCTCATGCAGCTCAATATTAAGAAAACAAACAACCCAATCCAAAAACGGGCAGAAGACCTAAATAGACATTTCTTCATAAAAGACATACAGATGGCGAAGAAGCACATGAAAAGCTGCTCAACGTCACTAATTATTAGAGAAATGCAAATCAAAACTACAATGAGGTATCACCTCACACCAGTTAGAATGGGTATCATCAGAAAATCTACAAACAATGAATGCTGTAGGGTGTGGAGAAAAGGGAACCCTCTTGCACTGTTGGTGGGAATGTAAATTGATACATTCAATTTGTATGAACGTATCAAGTCACTATGGAGAACAGCATGGAGGTTCCTTAAAAAACTAAAAATAGAATTACCATATGATCCAGCAATCCCACTACTGGGAATATACCCAGAGAAAACCATAATTCAAAAAGACACATGCACCCCAATGTTCACTGCAGCACTATTTACAATAGCTATGTCATGGAAGTAACCTAAATGCCCATCGACAGATGAATGGATAAAGAAAATGTGGTACATATATACAATGGAATATTACTCAGCCATAAAAAGGAATGAAATTGGGTCATTTGTAGAGATGTGGATGGATTTAGAGACTGTCATACAGAGTGAACTAAGTCAGAAAGAGAAAAAATATATTGTATATTAATGCATATATGTGGAACCTAGAAAAATGGTACAGATGAACCAGTTTGCAGGGCAGAAACAGAGACACAGATGTAGAGAACAAACGTATGGACACCAAGGGGGGAAAATGGTGGGAGGCAGGTGGGATGAACTGGAGATTGGGATATACACTAATATGTATAAAATAGATAACACATAAGAACCTGCTGTATAAAAAAATAAATTAAAAAATTTTTAAAAATAATTAAAATTGAAAAAAATTTTTTAAAATTTCTTCCCTTCCCATAGACCTATTTATATGAATGAATTATTTCCATGCTTATATCTGTAAATACAAAAAAGAGGACTAAAACCTACCTTGAACCAAAAAAAGAAATAAAAAACAGAACCTACCAGTTATACAGACGAAAACCTATCAGGACACTTGCTCCAGTGGTCAACAATTCTGAAGTTGGTCAGAGATGGGGAATCATCTCACATGCAGGCAGCAGACCCCCTCCAAGGAGCGTCCTCATTGCAAAGCTGGTGGACTGTGAGGATGCGTCTCTGGGTAAACATGAGCTGACCCCCAGGCCAGCTGCTCCTGAACTTTTCCCACCCTTCCCAGGTAAAACACCTGAATATGTACAAAGACTTTAAAGCCTAGAGGAAAGGGCTTGGAGTCACACCAGCGACAGAACGCAGGCTCGAGATGGTGCCTGAAGGGCAGCCAGGATGGTCCTAGCCCCGGGCACTCTTCTGGAAGCTTTCCATTTCCCTACCTGAGTTACCCCTCCTGTTCTGGCCCCCACTACTTTTTTCCTTCCTCACCTCTGCCCGGGGAGAAATTCCAACGGCAGGTATTGGTGACACATCCTCCTCTTTAGCAGGTGGCAGCTTGGCAACTCCTGCAGGAAGTCCAGCAGAGCCCCACCCACACTGGGCCACCCACAAAGCCATGGCCCCTCACTCCCTCCCACCAGCCCAGCCCCGAGACTGCTGATGGGGCAGAGAATATGGCATCAGGCACAGCTGCAGGGGATCTTGCTGCCTGGAGGGGGTGTTTATATTGACCTCAACCCAGGCACGTTAATTCAGTGGCCTCATTGAAGAAAGTGCAGACTACTCGTCAGAGGATCTTGGGTGGCAGAAACCGTCATCCTAAGGTGGCCGAACAAATGTGGGGCCGGGGTAAAACCGGCCACCCTAGCTTCTCTGGGCATCTCTTTCCTGGTCCCTTAAAGGTCATTAGAATCTATTAACCTTCAAATGCTGGTGCTCAGGCAGACGAGCAGTGAGGGAGGAGCCCTGGGGACAATCAAACTCACCTGGAGGCTGCTGGGGAGAAATTCTGCCCCTCCCACCGGGTATGAGCACACCCAAATCAGCATGAAGCAGTTACAGAAGAGGGGTCTGCACCCTCAGCCCCCCACGAATGAGGAACGGGACAAAAGGCAGAGGAGGGGTTTGTCACCGGCAAAGCCCATTAAAAATTCCTGGGAGATAAAAATAGAATCTGGGCAATAAAATAAAGTCTAACCTTTTTTTCCTTTGTGCTTTGTCTAATTTCACTTGATCCTAGGGTTCCACATGCAGAGGCCTCACAGCCGGCACTTCAGACCAGATTTCCTAGTGCAAAATGCCTGGGCCGACACCTCAGCTCACGGGGCCCCGTGCAGAGCAGACTCCGCGACATAGAGCCTGAGCTCCAGCCAACCCGGCCCTCGAGAGCTCCGCCCCCTCCCACCCGCTGACACTGACGGGATCCCTATACAGCAGCCCGGCCCACAGCCCGTGGGGGAGTGCACGCTCTCAGCTCTCCATTCTCTGATCAAAATATAACGTTTTCCTTTGCTTCTGAACAAAACTCAGTCTCGTTCTGTTGGCTCCAATGACACTGGGCAGGGGGACCCTTGTTGGGACCCATTCTGGAGGATCAGTGACAGAATTTGAGAACATTGTAACTTCAATGAACAGATGTGTGAACCAAACTGTAATTAAGGTAGAGCAGTGTATAAGGCTCGTTTAAAAGAAGAAGTTTCTAACACTTCCATTTGATATTACCATCACTTTATTATAAGCACGTTCAGTGAAGGGCTTTTGTCTTATTTGTCAGGTCAAGTTTAGAGAAACTAGTGATTTTTTTCCAAGGATGTACATCTAATAATCTGGGCTGAAGCTTCAATCTTCTTTTGAATAATTTTCCATTGAAAATGATACCCCTCTTTCAGCTCCCCCATTTCTGAGGAATATAAAATCATAACTTATTGTTACCAAATGGGAAAGGTGGGGGGAGGGATAAATTAAGAGTTTGGGATTAACATATACACACTGCTATGTATAAAATACATAATAAACAAGGACCTACTGGATAACACAGGGAACTACACACAATATTTTGTAATAACCTATAAGAGGAAAGAATCTGAAAAAGAATAAATATCTATATGTACATCATCTATAAACACCAGATAAAACAGAACCTAAGGGAGGCCGATGATGACTGCTTCTGACATTCAAGACTTCAATCATCTAAAGCTTGGACACTGCCTACTGCCCAAGGCCCTTCGTGAACATGCATGTACCCGTAGCTTAAAACTTCCCCAGTTTTAGGGTTCGGGGAGACACTGCTTTGGAAAGATCCCTGGTGTTCTCCTTACTTGGAGGGGACCCTTCCTACACCTAAAACATGCCTGTGACACCCAGAGGATGGTACACCGTCTGATCGGGAAGAGTTTGGAAAAGGCACCTCATCTCCTCATCTCCTGGTGGTTGGGTTCCCCCCGCAGCCTCTTTCCTAAAAATCTCCCCACTTGGGGAAGTCAGCACCTTCAACATCCTGTTTCGCACAGTTTGGAAGTTGTCTGGAGGATGAAGCGGAAGGGGGGGAACCAATGAGAGACAAGCCCTAGGTGTTGGACAGGCACATGCCATGCTAATTTCCAATCAGGAAGAGGAACTGACCAAAGGCTCACCTTACCCTTGGAACCAGAATAGGGCTTGAAGCAATCCTACTGTTCTGTGGCCAGTTCCCAAAAATACAAGTTGAAAAATGGAGCTCATGGGCACTGCAATTCACAAACCTGCAGGGTTGTAAATGATACCTATCATCGAAAAATGTCTTGAGGTAAGTCATCGAAAAGGACTTGTAATCAAGGCACAATTGCAGGAAAGGGATTTCAAGAGGTAGAATGGACTCGTCATTAAAGCACATGAAAAGTGGCTGAACTTCGCCAATGATGCAGTTGGCCAACAAGGGCGTATGCGTTTGTCCTGAATATATTCAGGAAAAACCCTTACTCGCTTTTTGGCCAACAAAACAAGCGGGCAATGCAAATCAACACTACAAAGAGGTATCACTTCACATCATTCAGAAGGGCCATCCTCACAAAGTGTAAAAACCAGAAATGCAGGACAGGGGGTGGAGAAAAGGGATCCCTGTTATGCTGATGGCGGGAATGTAAATTGCCAAGGTTATTCTGGAGAAGTGTATTGTGTTTCCTTAAAAATCTAAAAAACAGAGCTACAGAGCATACGGCACTTCCACTCATGGGCATATTTCTTGGGAAAACAAAAATCGACAGGACACAGGCACCCCAACCTTTAGTGCTGCTCTGTTTACAAGAGCCTCAACTGACATACAACGTAAATGACCTTGGAAGGAAAAAATGGATTAAGAAGATGTGGCACTTAGGTAAAATGGAATATTACTCAGCCATGACATGAATGAAAGAAAGCCAGTTGCAGCAACTCGGGTGGACTTAGGTACGATCATTCTAAGTGACATAAGTCAGACAGTAAAAGAGACTTATCATAAGATATCACTTATAGGTGAAATCTAAAAATGGCTACACATGAACTAAATGACAAAACAGAAACAGCCTCACACATTTAGAAAACACACTTATGGCTGCTAAAGGGGAAAGGTCGGGTGGTGTGAGGCATAAACCAGGAGGTTGAAATTAGCATAGATACCGTTCCATAGACCAAATAGGTAATCGACAAGACCTACTCTATAGCTCAAAGCACTTCAGTCAGCACACTCTAGTCACCAGAAGAGAATATACAAGACTGGTAAGAATCTGAAAAGGAATTTATTGATGTCTCTCTGTAAGTGAATCAAGTGGATATACAGAAGGAAGAAACACAGCATTGAAAATCAGCTATACCCCATTATAAAAATAAATTAGAAAAGAAAAAAGAGAAACAAAGACAGTGAGAGGGAGAGAAATTCTTACAAAATTCATTCAGGGGCTGTGATGCAACCTGGATTGACCACATCTAGACCCACAGAAGAAACCTCCAGAACAAATGTTCAAGGATAGTGTCTCCAGCGTGTTAGAAAGCTTGCAAGAAAGGCAGTGTGGCCAGAGCACAGTGAGCAAAGGAGAGAACAGTGAATGGAGAAGAGATTTCTTCACTTGTTTCCTTCTAGAGTTTAAAAATAAGTTATTTGATCAGACTTTTCTTTTTAAAAAATCACTTCCTTGAATAACAATAACCAAATAAATATAGGAATTGTTTTGATATTTCTTATTCTTCATAATAATGCCAATGGTGAATTGCATTTATATTATTAAATATATTATTCTATGATAAATGGACCTCATTGGGAGTTATAAAAGGTCAATGGAGAGGACCCAATTTATATATTCTGCCTTAAGTGAGAGAGCCACTTCAGTTTTAAGGACACACACAGACTGAAAGTGAAGGGATGGAAAAAGGCATTCCATGCAAACAGAAACCAAAAGAAAGCTGAGGTAATATATAAAACAAGATAGACTTTAAGACAAAGATTGTAATAAGAGACAAAGAAGGTCATTATATAATTATAAAGCAGTCAATCCAACAAGAGAATGTAACATTTGTAAATATTTATGCACCCCAAAAAGGAGCACCTAAATATATAATATTAATGACACAAAAAGGAAAAAAAGACAGCAATAACAGTAATAGTAAGGGACTTCAACACCCCACTTTTGTCAATGGATAGATATAGAATATCAAACAGAAAATCAACAAGGAAACATTAGACTTAAATAATATGTTAGACCAGATGGACTTAACATACATTTACACAACATTCCATTCAAAAGCAATAGAATACACATACTTCTCATTTACACATGGAACATTCTCCAGTATAGATCATGTATTAGACCACAAAACACATCTTAAATTTAAGACGATTGAAATCATATCAAGTATCTTTTCCAACAACAGTGGTGTGAAACTAGAAATCAATTACAAGAAGAAAACTGGAAAATTCACAAACATGTGGAGATTAAATAGCATGCTACTGAACAACCAGTGGGTTGAAAAGAAATTTAAAAAATATCTTGAGACAAATGAAAATGGAAATACAATATACCAAAACTTATTGGATACAGTAGTAGCAGTTTTAAGAGGGAAATTCATAAGGATAAACCCCTACATGAAGAAAAAAGAAAATATCAAACAACCTAACTTTGTATCTCAAGGAACTAGAAAAAGGAGAAGCTAAGACAAAAGTTAGTAGAAGGAAGAAAGTAACGAAGGTCAGAGTAGAAATCAATGAAATCGAGACTAAAAAGACAACAGAAAAGATCAGTGAAACTGAGAGCTGGTTCTTTGATAAGATAAACAAAATAGATCATTAGCCAGACTCATTAAGAAAAGAAGAGAGAGGACTCAAATAAATAAAATCAGAAATGAAAGAGGAGATGTTACAATTGATACCTCAGAAATACAAAGGATCATAAGAGACTACTATGAAAATTATATGCTAACAAATTGGACTATCTACAAGAAATGGATAAATTCCTAGAAACATAGAACATACCAAGACTGAATCATGAATTAACAGAAAATCTGAACAGACCAATTGTTAGTAAGGAAATTGAATCAATAATCAAACCTGGGCTTCCCTGGTGGCGCAGTGGTTGAGAATCTGCCTGCCAATGCAGGGGACACGGGTTCGAGCCGTGGTCTGGGAAGATCCCACATGCTGCGGAGCAACTAAGCCCGTTAGCCACAACTAGTGAGCCTGCGTGTCTGGAGCCTGTGCCCCGTAACAAGAGAGGCCACGACAGTGAAAGGTCCATGCACCGCGATGAAGAGTGGCCCCTGCTTGCCATAACTGGAGAAAGCCCTCGCACAGAAACGAAGACCCAACACAGCCAAAATTTAAAAATAAATAAATTAAAACAAAAAAAACCCAAAAACCAAAAAACATGTAGGGAAAAAACCAAGTCAGCCACAACATTAAAAAAAAAAATCAAACCTACCAACAAACAGAAGTCCTCACCCAGGTGGCTTCACTGGTGAATTCTACCAAACATTTAAAGAAAAATTAATACCAATCTTTCTCAAACTGTTCCAAAAAAGAGAACAGGAGGCAACACTTCCAAACTCATTCTATGATACCACCATTACCCTGATACCAAAACCAGACAAGGACACTACAAGGAAAGAAATTTGCAGGCCAATATCCCTGATGAAGATGGATGCAAAAATTCTGAACAAAATATTAGCAAACTAAGTCAACAATACATTAAAAAGACCATACACCATGATCAAGTGGGATTTATTCCAGGGATTCAAGAATGGTTCACTATCTGCAAATCAATGTTATAAACCACATTAACAAAATGAAGGATAAGAATCATATGATCACTTTAATAGACGCAGAAAAAGTATTTGACAAAATTCAACATTTATTGATGAAAGAACTCTCAAAAAGGTGGGTATAGAGGGAACATGTGTTAACGTAATAAAGGCCATATGTGACAAGCCTGCAGCTAATATCATATTCAACAGCGAAAAACATAAAGTTTTTTCTCTAAGATCAGGAATAAGACAAGGATGCCCACTCTTGTCACATTTATTCAGTATAGGCTTGGAAGGAAGGAAAGAAGAAGTAAAACTGGTTCTATTTGCAGATGACATGACATTATATATAGAAAACCTTAAAGATTCCACCAAAAAAAGTTAGAACTAATCAATGAATTCAGTAAGTTGCAGGATACCAAATCAATACATAAAAATCAGTTGCATTTTTATACGCTAATAACAAGTTATTATGAAGAGAAATTAAGAAAACAAGCCATTGACAATTACATCAAAATGAATAAAATAGCTAGGAATAAACTTAACCAATGAGGTGAAAGATCTGTATACTGAAACCTATAAAACACTGATGAAAGAAATAGAAGACACAAACAAATGGAAAAATATTCCAGGTTCATGGATTGGAAGAATTGATATTAAAATGTCCATACTATCCAAATCAATCTACAGATTCAAGGCAATTCCTATCAAAATACCAATGGCATTTTTCACAGAACTAGAATAAATAATCCTAAAATTTATATAAAACCACAAAAGACCTGGAATAGCCAAAGCAATCTTAAGAAAGAAGAACAAAGCTGGAGGCAACATGCTTCTTGTTTTCAAACCATATTACAAAGCTACAGTAATTGAAACAGTATGGTACTGGCACAAAAATGGAAACATAGGTCAATGGAATAGACTCAAAAGCCCAAAAGTAAACTCTCCTATGTATGGTCAATTAATTTACAACAAAGGAGACAAGAATATACAATAGAGAATGGATAATCTCTTCAATAAATTGTGTTGGTAAAACTAGACAGCCACATGCAAGAGAATGAAGCCCTATCTTACACCATACACAAAAATTAACCCAAAATAGATTAAAGACTTGAACAGAAGACCTGAAACCTTAAAACTCCTAGAAGAAAACATAGGAGGTAAGCTCCTTGACATCAGTTGTGGCAATGACTTTTTGGATTTGACACTAAACAGAAAGGCAAAAAAGCAAAAATAAACAAGTAGGACTATATCAAACTAAAAGACTTCTGCACAGCAAAGGAAACCATCAACAAAATGAAAAGGCAACCTATGGAATGGGAGAAAATATTTGCAAATTATGTATCCGATAAGGGGTAAATATCTAAAAAGTATTTAAACTCATACAAATCAGCAGAAAAAAGAAGCAAGAAACAATCTAGTTTAAAAATGGGCAGAATATCTGAATAGAGATTTTTCCAAAGAAGACATATGGAAAGCCAACAGGTACATGAAAAGATGCTCAACATCACTAATCATCAGGGAAATGCAAATCAAAACCATAATTAGGTATCGCTTCATGCATGTTAGAATGGCTATTATCAAAAAGACAAGAAATAACAAGTGTTGGCAAGGATGTAGAGAAAAGGGAAACCTTGTACACTGTTGGTGGGAATGTAAATTGGTGCAGCCACTGTGGAAAACAGTATGGAGGCTCCTCAAAAAATAAAAATTAGAACTGCCATATGGTCTAGCAATTCCATTTCTGGGTACTTATCTAACAGAAACAGAATCACTGTCTCCAAAAGATACCTGCATCCCCATAGAGATTGCAGCATTATTTCCAATAGCCAAGACATGGAAACAAATAAGTGTCCATGGATGAATGAATGGATAAAGAAAATATAGTGTATATACACAATGAGATATTATTCAGCCATAAAAATGAAGAAAATCCTGCCATCTGTGGCAACATGGATGGATATGGAGGGTAAGTGAAATAAGATAGTCAGAGAAAGACAAATACTTATAATGTCACTTATATGTGGGATCTTAAAAAATAAGTTAAAATTAAAAAAAAACAAACTCATGGCTACAGAGAACAGATTTGTGATTACCAGAAGCAGGTGTGTGTGTGGAATAGGGGGGTGTGTGGGAAAATGGGAGAAATGAGTCAAGGTGGTGCAAAGGTACAAACTTCCAGTTGTAAGATAAATAAGTCCTGGGAATGTAATATACAGCATGGTGACTACAGTTAACAATACAGTGTTGTATATTTAAAAGTTGCTAAGAGAGTAGATCTTAAAAGTTCTCGTCACAAGGAAAAAAATTGTTATTATGTGCTGTAATGGATGTTAACTAAACTCATGGTAATCATTTCGCAATATAAACATGTATCAGATAATTATACTGTATGACTAAAACTAATACAATGTTATATGTCATTTATATCTCAATAAAAAAAAATTCTGCATAGAGCCCAAAGGGCCAGGTCTTTATACTGCCACTTTGCTCAGTCAGTAGAAGTGGGCTGCCCTGGGAAGGGCCTAACCTCCACATAGGTGGTTCTCTGCAGCTGAGACAGAAAGAGCTGATAGCTAGAGGCTGTCTGCAGACCACATCTGAAAGGTACACTCAAATATCTACCACAGTAACTTATATAAATGTTTCAGTACGGGGCACTTAGGATTAAGGCTGCTACCAGTAATACAAAAAAAAAATGAAAAAATTAATTTTGAAAAATCCAGTTTTAGAATAAACATTAAATAGATAAACTACCAAGTTCTAAAAGTAAAGTTCAAGGCAATGAAAAACATTCAGAGACCTCATCCTACTACTCCCATTTTAGTATCGCCATTAATGTTGGCTAGTTCCAGAATTAGCTTAAGTTTTTCTGGTGATTAGTGTCATCTCTTGGTATAGCACACAAGAGTTTTAAAACATTAGGTTTTCTTTATCATTTTAAGAAAATATCACTTGTCAAATTGGTATAAATTATAGGTGCATTGGCAACACATAATAATTAATTAAACCTCTTAAAGTTTGTTAAAATAGTTACAAAGGTAATGGGATATTTTTCTCTAAGCAATTTTAATCCAGTTAGAAGGTTTTGGGAATGTCAAGGAATCTAAGACAGAAGGTTATACCACCACCTTGTGGTAAAATGACTGTAGAGCAAACAATTAAATTGTTCTGAAAAAATGCAAAAATGAAAATACTGATACCTAATATGGATACCTAATATCTAGGAGAAGAGAGATCTAAATACACAGAGCACTATAAATACTTTAGATTTAAAGGAAAGTGTTCTGCTGGCTGTTGTCACTGGATTTCAGTACTTTGTTCATTTTTAAACTTCAGCAGTGTAAAGTTGGTGAGGCGAAATATTACATGCTTTTAAAAAAGTTGGGATCAGTTATGTTATAAGAGATTTTACTAACTCAATATTGTCATATAATATTTGAATTGTTAATAGCTTATATGCATCCCTAAAATACAAATTAGAATTTTCAGTACTTTTAAACTGATAAAGCATTTTATATCTGTTTTTACTACATTGTGTAGTATGAATTTCACTGGGATATTTCTGTAACAGAGCACAAAACACTTTCTTTACATATCACTTTTTTTTTAACAATAAAATACAAAAGCATTCACCTCTTTATAATACATCACTTGCCCAAATCCTCAAAATCAGGGTGAAAATAGTATTGAAGAGCCTGAATGAAACATTATTGTAATTTTATAATCTTGATTTTAAAATCTTGAGGTAAAGGGTGCAGTGCTGGAAATAGGTGATTTTAAGCATCTTTTAAGCAGAGCAGTGAAACTCAAAGACAACTATCAATCAATAGTTTTTAAACTTGTTTAACAGTAAGAATCATAAGGGACATTTGTTCAAAGTACTGTTTACTAGGTCCCAATTCCAGACCCTCAGAATTAGAATCTTCAGGTTAGGACTCTGCAAAAATTATTTATGGAAAAGTGTACCCCCTGGAGATTACTGTCCTGCTAACTCAGGAAACATAGCTCTAATTCAACTATAAAACCTAACATAAGACACAGTATTAAAAGACCAGATAAATAAGAATCCCTGTTAATATAAGTGTTGGTCTTCTTATCTGCAAAGAGGGTAGCAGTGATTGTATTTAAGTAATGATAGGACAGCGAGCACTGACTCACTGTACGTAAAACACCTTGCACAGTGCCTGGCACAAAATAAGGCCTTAGATAATGTTAGCTGTGATAACTGCATATCATCATCATTATCAGAGTGATTTCAATTCTTATAATTTATATATCATTTAAGAAAAATTCATTTGCAATAGAAATCTAATTTCTACAGTTATTAAAGCTGTAGAGAAATTAAACTATGAAACAAAAATAAGCCATTCTCATGAGTTATATTTGTTTTTATAAATCTTGAAATTACACTTTTTGCAAGTTTTTTTTTTTTTTAACTTCAAAGAGTTATACCACCACCTTGTGGCAAAATGACTGTAGAGCAAACAACCATTTACCAGCTTGTTCCTTAGTCATCACGGAGAAAACATTATTTATTCAAGTGAGGAAACAAAATGTAATTGTACAAATATTCGTCGATAAATGTAAATGTGTGAATGAATAAGTGAACAAATAAGCAAACTAATCCCTAAACAGAAAAGTAAAATTGAGAAATGCAACTCTCACTTGAAAATTGCAAATCTTTCAGAGGCAGGAATCTGCCAACTTACTGTGTTGCCAGGTGTTCAAGTTGCCCTGGGCATGTGGAGCCAAGTGAAGAGCCGCAGTTCAAGCTTTGAAAAGGCAGCGTTGTCAGGGCATTGGGTATCAGGTCGTGGTTAGAGGCAACTCCCACGACATCTCAGACAGCTCACTGTAGGTAGGACAGTGGGCAGGTGTGTCAGCCAGGTGATGCTTGCCGTAACACGTTTGCAGATAGATACGTTATACACAGAAAGGGCATCCCTGAAATCCTAAGTGTGTTGTTCAAATCCTCTTAGAAAAATATTTCAGATGAATTTTACGTGGAATCCCATCTTCCTACCTCCCCTTCCCATCTTGACCATTTTCAAAATGATGGCATAACTGATTTAGAATGTCAGCACAGTTTTCATGAAAATTTTAGGTTATTTCAATTTTGTTGTTTGAAATGAATGTTCAAAAATCAAACATTTATCTAATCTACCTCAAATGTGAAACGTGTCGATATTTATTTCTCTTCTGACAATTTGTATCAGCTCAAATGTACATTTTACTGCTTATCCACTTTTTGTGACCATAATTTTAAAAAGCCATTTGGTGTAAAATAAGCAATTGATGGTAAGCTCCTCAGCATTTTCCTATTTTTTTCTTTAATGAAACGTCTCTGAACTCATCTTGACATTTCCTACTTAATTCTTACTCACTGGTATCCAATTATCACTCTATTAACATATACACCCAATAATAGCTTCCTTAATTTACTTCACCATGCTAATAATTAGCAGATTACCCATGAATGTAGGGATGAAGAAGGGAACATTTACTAATATATATTTCTGAATTTAGAGAACCATGATAGTCCATAGACTAACATAATCAGAAAAAAGTTTCCCGTTTAAAAAAAAATGCATCTTAAAAAGTAAAATGCAGGAAGATGAAACCTAATAAGAACATGAAAAAGCAACTACTGTATAGCACAGGGAACTATACTCAATATCTTGTAATAACCTATAATGGAAAAGAATCTGAAAAAGAATATATATATATTATATAATATATATAAAACTTAATCTTAATATATGTATATATAAAAATGAATCACTCTCCTGTATACCTGAAACTAGCACAACATTGTTAATTAACTATACTTCAGTAAAAAATCCAATCCAATCAAAGTATATTACAAACACTAAAAAAAAAAGACAAGGCTTCAACAAAACTTACTTATTACTCAATAATAATTAAAAACTTTCCAAATATAATGCATCAAGCCATCCACATATATTGATCAAGTTGTACCTTATAAATGTGGTCTTCAATGAGCATCTCAGATAAGGAGAAGAAAAAAAAATACTATGGGAACAATTCACTGCCTAAGTAACAAATGTGAGGAGACTTCAGAGATGAGAGAGGTGACTTCTGAGAGTAGTACTATTCCCCTGCTACTAACTCTTCTCTCCTTGCTAATCACTACTCAACACAGTGTGACCCTTCTCACCGTCTAGAAACTTCCTCTTTTTTGACTACCTTGACAGCCTCTTACCTGGTTACTGAAGTAGGGAAGAAAAAGAGCTGTTTCCTCTACCCTTCTAAGTTCTTGACAGAGACTCCTCTAACAAAAGACAGATTGACAAGAGAAAAGCATACAAATTCGTTTATTGTAAGTTTCACGTGACACCGGAAACTTCATTAGAAAATGAAGACCTGAAGAAGTGGTTAAACCTGAGAGAGTTTCTGTTTGGTTGGAAGAAGAGTAGAAAGTCATGGAAAATATGATAGGACAAAAAGGGGTATGAGTTTAATGCGGTAAATTAGGGGAAATAGCAAAGCCTTTTCAGTCTAATTCCTCTTGACGTCTTGGAGATGAGGATGAACATTTTCTCTGGGTATAGAAAAGGCACCCCTCCCATAAGGGTCTTATGATCTCCTGCAGGGGAAGGTCAGAGAGTCCTTTCTACATATGCTTTTTCTCAAATTCCTTCAGCTTAAAATATTCAGTATGCTACGGTGTCATATTTTGGGTTAGTGTGTCCTGAACCCCTATCAACAGATTCACACAATTAGTTTCATAACAAGATGGAATTTAATTGGCAGCTCTAATTTCCAGAAGTAAGTTGTTCTGTAGACTTCTTCAAAGACACTGAGAATGTAATTTGAAATGAGATCTAAAGGGTGATTATTAGGTAGGCAAAGGGAAAAGCCTAAGCAAATGTTGTGGGGCAACATGGAAACAAGGGTGATTTGAGAAACTGCAAAGTCAGCATGGCTGCAGCAGAGAGAAAGAGGGGAGAGCAATGAGAGACGAGGCGAGGCAGGGGCCCAGTCACATCAGCCTTTGTAGGCTCGATCCTAAAAGCAATGGAAGCTCTATTTTTAGTAGTTTTTGTTGTTGTTGTTGTTTTAATTAGTCATCAATTTTATACACATCAGTGTATACATGTCAATCCCAATCGCCCAATTCATCACACCACCACCACCACTGCCCCGCAGGTTTTGTTTGTTTTTAAGGAACCTCCATATTGTTCTCCATAGTGGCTGTACCAACTTACATTCCCACCAACAGTGTACAAGGGTTCCCTTTTCTCCACACCCTCTCCAGCATTAATTGTTTTTAGAGCTACCATAAGTTCTAGCAATCCTACTCCCGGGCATATATCCAGAGAAGACCATAATTTGAAAAAGATACATGCACCCGAAAGTTCATTGCAGCACTATTTACCATAGCCAGGAAATGGAAGCAACCTTAATGTCCATCAACAGATGAATGGATAAAAAAGACATGATGTGTGTGTGTGTGTGTGTGTGTGTGTGTGTGTGTATAAATATATATATAATGGAATATTACTCAGGCATAAAAAAGAATGACAAAAAATAGTAACATTTGCAACATGATGGACCTAGAGATTATCATACTGAGTGAAGTAAGTCAGAGAAAGACAAATATTATATGATATTGCTTATATGTGGAATCTAAAATCATGGTACAAAACAGAAAGAGAGTCACAGATGTAGAAAACAATCTTATGGTTACCAGGGAGGATGGGAGGGAGGGATAAATTGGGAGATTGGGATTGACATATACACACTACTATATATAAAATAGATAGCTAATAAGGACCTACTGTATAGCACAGGAAACTCTACTCAGTACTCTGTAATAACCTATATGGGAAAAGGATCTAAAAAAGAGCAGATATATATATAGATATATATAGATATATATGTATGATTCACTTTGTTGTACAGCAGAGACTGACACAACATTGTAAATCAAGTATACTCTAATAAAAAAATTTTTTTTAAAAAGCAATGGAAAAACATTGAATCTTAAAGCTAGGGAGGAAATGATGATATTTCCCTTCCAGGTAAAAGTTTTCCTTCAGACAGTTCCTTCTTGCCTAGTGACCATGACGTGCAGCCCATCTCCAGTTGTCCTTCCTCCAGAGTTCATTGCTCAGGTGTGGGCATGTGACTAATGGGCAGCAGATCCAAAGGTGGCAGGTAACCAGTGAACTCAGTGGACAGGCTCATTAAGATTAGCTAGACCAAACCGATCCACTTTCCCAGGAATTTGAACTAATACATAAAAGTAATATTCCAGTTATCAGAAGCTGTCATGTGGTTGAGGATCTATCCCAAGACGCCATGAATTAGTTGGTGATATTCATAAAGTTATTCTAGATTTTGACTTGGAAATAAAATTAGGTAATTTTATAATTTTAACGTCATCTGTAGGGGGCCTCTTAAATTTACCAGCACACGTGCTACATTTTTATTCAATATCTGAAGTCACAGATTGTTGTCTGATTCTAAAATGGCAAAAATGTTCAATATGAGTTTATTTACTTCTACTTAATGAGGTTTGTATTTTTTTCTTCCCCCCACACACTGACAAACTTCCTACTCTATTAAATAAAAGTGAATTTCATGAACACAGTGAAGGATTTGTGTGTCTGTGCACACCCATCTCAGTGTCACTTTTGAACCGATCTCAATTATTTTGGAAACTCACTCTTTGGTCCTCTGAACACCCCATTTCTAATGTGTGGACGGAGGGTGTTTCCCACCACCAAGAAGTTTTCTGGACGCCAACTGGGTGTCCTACAGTTCAACTCAATTCTAACACTATATACTTGGAAACAGCATCAGATTCCACAGGTTATGGGCTCAGTCCTACCAGACCACATGTCCCTCCACTGCCACCCACCTCCTTACAAACACACACACACATACACACACACACACACACACACACACACACACACACACTTCAGACGTGAATCGCAAGTCCAGGTTATCACCTGTGCTTCTGACTGATTGACTATAGATCAGCAATTCCAGCGACCCTCCTTGGTTTGGGGTTAATTTGCTTGAGTGGCTCACAGAACTCAGAGAAACATTTACTTAACTGATTGCTGGTTTATTATAAAAGAATATGACTCAGAAGTAGCCAGATAAAAGAGATGCCTAGGGTAAGGTACGAGAAAGGGCATGGAGCTTCCTTGCCCTCTTTGGGTGTGACTCCCCAAATCTCCACGTGTTTACCAACTCGGAAGCTCTTGGAACCCCTCTTTTTGAGTTTTTATGGAGGCTTCCTGAAAGGCATGACTGATTACAACACTGCTGGCTGAACTCAGTCTCCAGCCCTGTCCCCTCCCCTGAGGCTGGAAGTTCAGGGGTGGGGAGGAAAGTGAAAGTTCCAACATTCTAATCAAATCTTTGACTCAGCTAGCAACCAGCCCCATCCTTAGGTTCTTTCCAAAAGTCACCTCATTAACGTAAAAACACACCTTTGTTGTCCTTATCACTTAGGAAATTCCAAGACTTTTAGGAGATTTGTGGCAGGAGCAGGGTTTGAAGACTGAATATATACTTTTTATTGTAAATTGCAACATAACACTCACCAAAATAGCTTTCAACATTATAGACTGTGAACTCTATGAGGAAGGACAACTTGATTTAGCCAATTAAGTTTTTGGTGCTGTAGTTTACAGAAAAAAATATAACCCTGAATTGTGGTGCTAATGCCACCTGGTTCAATTTTCTCTATCAGCTGACCTCAACTTCATAATCCCATACCTTATACACAGTTTTGTTAACTCCAAGAGTTTGCTTTTGTAACAGGCCCTCACAAACAGTAAAATATTAAGGACATCACTGAAAAGAAAAATTCCGTTGAGATAATTTTTAAGTGCATGACACCTCTGCCTCCTAGTAATCCTAGTTCCTTCACATAAATTGTGTTCAAGTGAGAGAATATAATTTTATTTATTATTTTTTAAAATATTTATTTATTTATTGGGCTGTGACAGGTCTTAGTTGTGGCATGAGGGATCTTTTAGTTGCGGCATGTGAACTCTTAGTTTTGGCATGTGGTATCTAATTCCCTGACTAGGGATCGAACCTGGGCCCCCTGCATTGAGAGCACAGAGTCTTAGCCACTGGACCACCAGGGAAGTCCCAAGAGAAAGTAATTTTAATAATAAATCACAAAATTGGATGTGCATTAGCAAGCTGGGGAAAAAACAAATTCCCGAAGTAGCAACCAGGAGGATTCCCTCCAAGCAGGACAGAGGAAGACTTTGCTTGGGAATTTGAGCAGCCCCAGAGGAAAGCTCTAAATACACCAACATCAGGATTTCCACAAGGAAATGTCCCCGCCAGATCACTCTACATAAAGACCACAGTTTAAGCAATTCATCTGCTCTCAGAGTTTCCATTTGGGTTTCTAATGTACCACTCTTAACTATGAGCAAACAGGCAAGCAATAAAACAGGTAGAAAAAAAAGAAAAAGAAAATATGAATTAAGTGGAGAGAAGAGAAACATTATTAAAATAGCATAAGTATCCTCAGAGCCATAAGATATTGCATTCATAAACTAAAATGGACGCTTTGAAAAAGTAACATTCAAAGAACTAATAGAGATATTTTGAAAATTGAAACTATTAGAGCAGAAAAGAAAAATTCACAAGATTTAGAATATGAAGTCAACAATTCTCGCATAAACTAGGGTAAAGAAGCAAATAAATAGGAAACAGTGAGGGGGAAAAAGAAAGGAAACAGTCCAAGAGACCTGATAGAAATTTCCAAAAAGAGAAAAAGTCCATAGAAAGGATAAAGTCATGAATAAAATAATTTTCAAAAGATTAGCAGATCTGGAGAATATAAGTTTGCACTCAAAAGGGATTTACACACAGAGTGCCTAACATAATGGAAGGAAACAGAGCCCATCAAAGTATATACCTGCGAAATAGAGGAATATTGACAAGGTGAGAGAGAAAGAGAGAGAGAGACAACCAGGTTTCAAAGAAAAGATAAGAATTTGAATGATTTCAGTCACATTTGGGCCTAGAAGACAGCAGAGAAATACCTTCAAAATTTTGTGAGACGCCAGTTTCCAATCTAGTGTTCTATACTTTGCCAAACTATTAAGTAGAAAGATGATAGAATAAGGGAATATTCACATATGTAAATTCTCAAAAAATGTTTCACATGCATCTCTTTATTAGGAATATGCTGGAAGATATATTTCACCCAAACAGGAAGTAAGCAAACAAACAAACACTCCCTTCTTCCCCAACAGGAGATGGAACCCAGGAAATAGGAGATCCTACAAAAGAGACAGGCGAAGGGAATTAAAATGATAGTGAAGTGTGTCCAGGACCAAAGGTGGGCACAGAGAGGAACGAGTCCAGATTGTAGCAGCTTAGAAGTTTCCAGGAAAGTTATTTTTTAGTAAGAAGAGAAAATTCGGAGAAGACCTAATGTGTTTGGATATAATAAGAAGTTTATTATACAACAGACGGAGGCTTTGGAGTTGAATTAGTGAAGAGTACATATAAAGTTGATAGAATATGAAAGAGAGAAAATATTAGCTCAAAGTTAAACAAAATGTACAAGAAAAAGTGATCATAGTATACTGGATTCAGTCCTAAAAAACAAAACCAAAATTTCACTCTTACCAAGTTGAAAGGATGTGTATGTGTGTGTGTTGTGTGTGTGTGTGTGTGTGTGTGTGTGTGTGTGTGTGTAGTGGGGGTTGAGAAGGGATTGTGAAAAAATATAAATCCTCACCTTCCAAAAATGAGAAGTCAAAAGGTAATTTCAATGAGAAAATACAGGAAGTAGAAACATGTATAAACATGTTACATGGAGATACAGAGGTAAACACCAAAAGATCAAGTTGAAAAATTCAAAGCGGTTGCCACTTGGAAGCAGGAAGTGGGATGGTAGAAGCTTAACAGAGTCATTAGAAACTTCAAGCTTTGGGCCAGTCTTTCCATAAATACCAACCTCAAATAAAGGGAGGAAAGGAAAAGGAAGTGAAAAAATAATAAAATCTGGAAGAATATAACGAAAAACGATTCTATGCCTTTCTCTATGGCTTGAATATGTAGCAACGAAGGTATATCATATTTATAATAAAAGACTTATTTTTAAAATTAAGTATATACATAAATAAACAAGTAATGCACAAACACACTGGACTAGACAGCCTATGGTATAGTGAACATATCATTATTAGCAGCAGCTTTTGGAAACAAAACCTTATTGTTCCTTTCATTTTATCATTATGAGATTAACATTTTAAAAGGCAAAGAAGCATAAAGACATAGAAATTTTCTCCCACTGCTGTAAATACTATTCTTCTCTCATTGTCTTTCATGTGACAGTAACATGTTCTCCAATGATCACAGTGATTTGTGTACTTGAATAGTACTTTTACTTAATTGCCTGATTCTGCTCATGATACTTCTTTTAAAAATTAGACTAGTTTTCTGATATGGGGGGAATTTTCACATTCTCCAAATTTCACTTTTTAAGGTGTATTGAGTATCAGAAAGTTATAGTCTTCCTATCTTAATACAGACATAGACTTTGGAACATGATGAGACAGGTTTAAATACTAGCTCTGCCATTCAATAGCTGTGTAACTCTGCTCAGATTATATTGTATTTCTGAGTTTCAATTTCCTCATTTAAAAAATGGCAATTATAATGCCTATATTGTAGGTGTGTTATAAAGATTATAAATAATTTGCATAACACAGTAGGTGCTCAATAAATGATTACTTTTGCTATTAATTTAGGTTAGCTAGGAAAGGGAAAAAATGCATCTTATATCCAAATTTTCTAAAACATGATGTCTCAAATTGATAGAGATCATGCTTTTTTTTGACATAAAATACAATGGAATAGTATTGGGGTGTTCTTCATGAACTGCAAACAGCCTGTTTTCTGTTTCCCACAGGAACTGCTTTGGGGATGCTTTTAGGACAGCCTGAGTGGCATATTGATGGTACTAATGGTATAAAGTATTGATTTGGGTTTATATTAAATGCAATTTTATTTAAACAGGGGAACCCCCTCCCCCCCACCCCCTCCAAATACACTCTCTGCATAAAGACAGAAGTCTCCACAAAATATTGAGAGGTAGAAGTAGGGAAGGGTGCATTTGTATGGGATGTTGACATCTTTTATCTATATAACTATGTATAAGTGAATAGAAAACTAAAACACTTTAAATCTAGATTTTGCTATTAAGGACAAATGATGAAAGCAGAAAGCTGAAGACCCAAAGCTGTCAGAAAAATCTGACTAAGCCTCATTAGTCATTTAAGAAATAAATCATAAATAGATCACAATAGAAAGGCTGTCGACTCTAAGGGACTGCTGAGCATACACTTTGTGCATCTTTGTGCATATTTAAAGTGATGAAAGGGAAAAAACCTACAACCAAGATTACTCTACCCAGCAAGGATCTCATTCAGATTTGACAGAGAAATTAAAACCTTTACAGACAAGCAACAGCTAAGAGAATGCAGCACCACATAACCAGCTTTACAACAAACGCTAAAGGAACTTCTCTAGGCAGGAACCACAAGAGAAGGAAAAGACCTACAATAACAAACCCAAAACAATGAAGAAAATGGTAATAGGAAAATACATATCGATAATTACCTTAAATGAAATGGATTAAATGCTCCAACCAAAAGACACAGACTGGCTGACTGGACACAAAAACAAGACCCGTATATATGCTGTCTACAAGAGACCCACTTCAGACCTAAGGACACATACAGACTGAAAGTGTGTTGATGGAAAAACATATTCCATGCAAATGGAAATCAAAAGAAAGTTGGAGTAGCAATTCTCATATCAGACCAAATAGACTTTAAAATAAAGACTATTACAAGAAACAAAGAAGGACACTACATAATGATGAAGGGATCAATCCACAAAGAAGATATAACAACTGTAAATATTTATGCACCCAACAAAGGAGCACCTCAATACATAAGGCAAATGCTAACAGCCACAAAAGGGGAAATTGACAGTAACACAATCATAGTGGGGGACTTTAACACCCCACTTTCACCAATGGACAATTCATCCAAAAGGAAAATAAATAAGGAAACACAAGCTTTAAAGGATACATTAAACAAGATGGACTTAATTAATATTTATAGGACATTCCATCCAAAAACAACAGAATACACTTTCTTCTCAAGTGCGCATGGAACATCCTCCAGGATAGATCTTATCTTGGGTCATAAATCAAGCCTTGGTAAATTTAAGAAAATTGAAATCATATCATATATCTTTTCTGACCACAACGCTATCAGACTAGATATGAATTACAGGAAAAAATCTGTAAAAAAATACAAACACATGGACGCTAAACAATACACTACTTAATAAGCAAGAGATCACTGAAGAAATCAAAGAGGAAATAAAAAAATACCTAGAAACAACTGACAATGAAAACACAATGACCCAAAATCTAAGGGATGCAGCAAAAGCAGTTCTAAGAGGGAAGTTTATAGCAATACAATCCTACCTCAAGAAAAAAGAAAAATCTCAAATAAACGACCTAAACTTACACCTAAAGCAATTAAAGAAAGAATAATAAAAAAACTCCCAAAGTTATCAGAAGGAAAGAAATCATAAAGATGAAATCAGAAATAAATGAAAAAGAAATGAAGGAGGGCTTCCCTGGTGACGCAGTGGTTGAGAATCTGCCTGCCAATGCAGGGACACAGGTTCGAGCCCTGGTCTGGGAAGATCCCACATGCTGCAGAGCAGCTAGGCCCGTGAGCCACAACTACTGAGCCTGCATGTCTGGAGCCTGTGCTCCACAACAAGAGAGGCCACGATAGTGAAGAGGCCCGCGCACCACGATGAAGAGTGGCCCCTGCTTGCTGCATCTAGAGAAAGCCCTCGCACAGAAACGAAGACCCAACACAGCCAAAAATAAATATAAAAATTAAAAAAACAAAAGTTAAATAAAAAGAAATTAATAAAACAATGCATAAAGGCTGGATAAGGTGTGGAGAAAAGGAAAACCTCCTGCACTGTTGGTGGGAACGTAAACGGATACAGCCATTATGGAGAACAGTATGGAGGTTCCTTAAAAGCTAAAAATAGAACTACCATATGACCCAGCAATTCCACTACTGGGCATATACCCAGAGAAGACCATAATTCAAAAAGATACATGTACCACAATGTTCACTGTAGCACTATTTACAATAGCCAGGACATAGATGCAACCTAAATGTCCATCAACAGATGAATATATAAAGAAGACGTGGCACATATACACAATGGAGTATTACTCAGCCATAAAAAGGAACAAAATTGAGTTATTTGTAGTGAGGTGGTTGGACCTAGAGTCTGTATTACAGAGTGAAGTAAGTCAGAAAGAGAAAAACAAATACCGTACGCTAACACATATATATGGAATCTAGAAAAATGGTACTGACGAACCTAGTGACAGGGCAGGAATAAAGACACAGATGTAGAGAACGGACTTAAGGACACAGGGGGGAAGGGGAGACAGGGACGTAGTGAGAGAGAAGCACTGACATATATACACTACCAAATGTAAAATAGCTAGTGGTAAGCTGCCGCATAGCACAGGGAGATCAGCTCGGTGCTTTATGTCCCCCAGAGGGGTGGGACAGGGAGTGTGGGAGGGAGGCTCAAGAGGGGAGGATATGGGGAATATACGTATACATATAGCTGATTCACTTTGTTGTAAAGCAGAAACTAATACAATGTTATAAAGCAACTATACTCCAATAAACATGTATTTTAAAAACCCACAGCATTGTAAATCAACTACACTTGAAGATATTTCTTTAGTGCAAAAAATTTTTTGAATGTAAGTTTTATTGTGTGTGTGTACCACAGGTTAAATATATATGAATTATGTCAAATTGATTACATTGTTTTTCAAAATAAAGGATTTCTGATACTTTACATCAGCTTCATAATATAAATGCAGAAAAATTATATTATTTTTTTCTAAAGTTCAGAAATAGCCATTTTGCTCATTCGGTATACTATAAACCACTAACTTTATTAAAAAGGGATTCGTGACCGACCTCTTCCTTCCAAAGAAATATTTCTCCACTCACACAAGTTTAATAGAATGTTCCGCCATAAACTGACTTCCCACCTTAGAGACACGAGATTTGCATCCTGAAATCTCTTTCTTGCAAAAATGTCCAATTAGCATCCTAGCATTACAGAAAAGAAATGCTTTTTTTCCAGATCTCAAATTCCATACAACTTTAGTCAAGACATCATGTATTTTTTCACACACACACACTGTATTTTATTTTTACAAGAGATAAATCAACTGACACCAAGCATTGTAAATGGATGACCACAACAAAAGCAACAATGATTGCAATTACCAAACACGAAACACACTCATACTATGTCATAATATTGACATTCAGTCCAGTAATCCTCCACTGTAACAGCTCCTTTACTTTGCAGTGAAAGACATCATGTATTTTTAAATTATCAGCACTCACCTGAGGTCTTTAAAAATCAACAAAAACATAATTTTGTGTTCTCTTTCATTTATTCTGGTTCTAAGTGGTCATTTCTAAACGAAAGTATTTAAGTATGTTAACGTCATCTTATAACATCATATTTCAAATGACTACCGTCTCTCCAAAGATGAAATATGAGGAACTCATAATTAGGCTCTCCAAAGTTTTACTCTCTGAATCTGTATTACCCTTCTGCTGAACTCCACACTGTTCATTATTCTCTGAGAATATTCTTTTTCTTGTATGGCCATCTCAAATGCTCTTTCATTTCATGAAGTTTTTTCCTACAATTTTATGCCTAGTTTATTTCCGAGAAAATGCATTATTTCAGAGTGATATTTATAGACACAAAGACTTCTCTATAATTCCCTCAGAGTTTCAAGAACTCCTTTTTCTTTTTTTTTAATACCTAGATTCTGAAGCTCTCCACAAAGCATTATTAAAATTGCATTTACATAAGTATTTACATATTAATCACACATTAATGCATTTACAATTGTATTATGATTTATTGTTAATTTTGGAGCATAAACGTAGCTGTCTTATTTACCACCCTCTTGGAAATCACTTTAACATTTGCACTTAGGACTTGAAAGAGAATGGATAAATAAAAACCTGAAGAATATGCAGGTACAATTTATATATTTCCCATAAAATTAGGTGATTATCTAAACTTTATCCAGAAAAAAGAAGAGCCCAGATACTCTGCAGGCATGATACTCGAGAATGTATGGTCTTCTAGCAGGAAAACATGCAGCAATCCATGTGGCAGAGTTTACCTGTGACCAGCTGGGGTTAGTGACCTATGCATTACTTACATGCAACATATCAGGAGTGGAAAAATGGAATTTGTCAGTTGTGGCAATAAGTATAATGAAGTTTTGTAGCAGGTCATGCTCATATATTCAACACAGGTACAGTCAAAATTTTGCTCAATTCTGATAAATCTAAGTCTGTATCTGTTACCATGTCTTTAACGAGGAAATGTCAGAACTGACTTACCAAAAAAAAAAAAAACTGTTTTGTTTGTTTGTTTGTTTTAATTACAGTCACGGTGAGTAAGACGTAGCTCAGAACAGCTAATGTGACTTAGTGATTCTCTCATCAGGAAATACAGTTTCTACTTCTCTGTTTATTCTCCACATCCTGTAGTAAGTAAAGTTTCAATGATAGATAAATCTACAGGGCGAAAAGAAAAGAAAACTTACATGTGTTGATAAGATCATTTTGAAAGGTTGTACCACGTATGTCAGTGTTTCTGGGGATGGACACAAACCAGAGCTCCCTACTCTGACATTTTCACTGATGTCATTCCCCTTGATCCTCAATTTGAAAGTGGATAAAAATGTTTTCTATGTTTTCTTCTTTAAGAAATTAAATAAAGAATGCTTTCTAGACATGATTCTCTAATGATTTTCAGTCAGTGGTCATCAACAGAGGAAAAGCACAGAATCTCATCCTCACAGAAGGGTGACATTCAGTCAGGTAAGAAAATTCTCCCCGAAATCAGAGCTTCATCTTTAACATGCAATCAAAGGCTTTCACAGGTTCTTCATCACTCTGCACTCAGCCCTACCATATGGGATTGGCTCTGAGAATCTCACATCAGATGACTGACAAACATGTCATAGTACACTGATCTGGTACCAGATCCTGCCTCTCTTAATCATCTCCCGCAGGGACATTGGAATATTCTAGGATATTTCCTGGAGCCCTCTACTCTATACAGGTACACTTCCAAGTAGAAACAGAGGCTTTGATTTTCACTGGGACCCCTGCTCTGTCCAACCAACCTCTCTAGAAATATGATCTTCTAATCTCTCCTGATTAGAACATTTCAAGGTCTCTCCCTGTGCTAATTTAGTAAAGGTAAAAGAGAAACAAGAAAGAGCAAACTATGCAGGGAGCAATATATAAGATTCCTTTACTTAATGTATTTACCTGATATACCCAAATATTGAGAAATATAGATTCATTTCATAATGGTCAAGAAAAGAGGAGGAGGAACCTCCATTCCAACAGTATATATAAAATGGAATCAATATTGCATAAGCTCCAGCTTAATCTTAGCTACGAGGTACTAACTCTTCTCGTGAAGAAGCAATAGTTCTCCATCATTTGAAGCACACTGAGGACTCAGAGAGCTGGACACTGAGGGTGTAGTCTCCTCACTCGAATTCTGTACCTGCATCACAGAGCCATGAAATATTCCCAAAGAATTTTTAAGGATGGTGGGGGGGAGCCGAAATAAAAAAGATGAATCCATAGTCTGCCCAACCATCTGTTCTGCTGGATATTACCACCATCTTGGCCCAATATGACCTTCCCACTTCTCTCTGGGCCTCCCTACTTTCCACCTCCATCCTCTCATTATATCTTACCTACACTTGGAAATGACTCTAGTTTTTCCACTTATCTTTATCAACAAGTAATCCAAATAGCAACTGTGTATATAACTCCTTAGAAACCTCAGGTCTGACTCACTAATACATGACCTTCGAAGCCCAAAGTTTTCCTAATTCCCTTTATTTTTTTTTCTAATTTCCATGTACTTACACTCTCAGGACCTTCACTGTTCTCAAGTTCGTCTTCCCTGCAAAATCTGTCAACCTAGACATAGACTTAAGTACCACCCTCTAATTATCTCCTAGGGAATCCAGTTTTTAAAAAAAAACCTCAGCAAGCCTTATGGACTTTATTAAAGACTCTTTAAGGTAACCCATGGGACATAACAGTGCACCCATAGATATCTATTTAATACACCCTCAGAGTAATTTTTTTTTTCTCTTTTATAAAGTCTCTTCTGGCCAATGAAGACTCTCAGCTCTTCTTCTTCAACATATGCAGTGTCTCACCTTCTGATTACTCTCTGCTCTATCCCAGGTCCACTCCCTTTCCTGATATTACATTCTTTCCCAATTGTGTATGCTGGTAAAATCAAATAACATAAAATATAACATTGTAATTATTATAAAGTGCACCGTTCAGTGATATTAAATACATTCATATTATTGGGCGATCAACATCACCATTTATCTTTCTAATTCTTTTCTTCGTTTTAAAACTGTAACTCTATATCCTTTAAACATAACTTTCCTTTTTGTTCCATAACCACCTGAAAAGCATCATTACCCTCCCAATTTCTATGGTTTTGACTACACTAAGTACCCCATATAATTGAAATAAGTAGTTGTATTGTTATGACTCACTAAAAGTCACAAAAATGGCATTTTGGGTAGCTAAATTTCCTCAAGATTCATCCATGTTGTAGGATATTCCTAGATCTTTTCCTTCTTAAGCCTGAATAATATTGTATTATATGCGTATACCACACTTTGGTTATCCAGGAACTAGTGGATAAACACTTAGGTTGCTTTCACATTTTAGCTACTGTGATTATTACTGCTCTAAACACTGGAGTACAAATATTTCTTTAAGACCCTGATTTCAAATCCTTTGGGTATACCTCATAGTAAAGTTCCTGGATCATGTAGTAATTCTATTTTTCAATATCTGAAAAATTGCCATACTCTTTCGCAAAGCAGCTGTATCATTCTACATTCCCACTGGCATAGCACAATGGTTCCAACTCCCTCACATCCTCACCAATACTTGTTTTCTGCTTGTGTATGTGTGTGTGTGCTTGTGTGTGTATGCATGCACACAAATATATAAACATGCATTTAGTGATATGGAGCATCTATTCAAGGGCTTAGTGATTTGTACATCTTTTTAAAGAACCATCTATTCAAGTCTTTTATCCAGTTTTGAATCAGGGTGTTTGCTTTTTGTTGAGGTGTAGGAGTTCTCTGTATATTCTGAATAGAAATCTCTTGTCAGATAGATGGCTTTCAAATATTTTCTCCCATCTTGTGGGTTGCCATTTTATTCTGTTTACATTTCTTTGATACACATTTTTTTAAAATTATGTACTGCAAATTGTTTATTTTTTTGTTAGCTGTACCTTTGTTGTTCCTTCGTTTCATATTGAGGAAAACACTGCCAAATCCAATGTCATGAAGCTCTTATCCTGTGTCTTCTTCTAACACTTTTTATTTTATTAGGTCTTATATTTAGTTTCTTGATACGTTTTCATTAATTTTTGCATATGATGTTAGGTAAGGGTCCATCTTCCTACTTTTGCATGTTGACAACATGACTTCTCAGCACCATTTGTTGAAAATACTATCCTTTCTACTTTGAAAAGTCTTGGCAACTTGTCAAGAATCATTTGGCCATATATCAGGGTTTATTTCTGGGTGTTCTACTCTATTCTATTGGTCTTGAATGAGGTAGAAAATAGTATAACCTATCCAGGTTGATGAAGAACATAAAGAAAGACCAGGACTGAGAATTAGGAGGGCAATATAAAACAGCAGGGAGTAAAAGACAGCGTGAGAGAAGATCTTGTATTTACGAGTTCATGGAAATAGGATCATGCTAAAACCACTAAACGCCTGACTTTGAACAATACGGTAAATATGCTAGCAAGAAACATAACACTTACCCATTTCTGGGAAATATAGCATGGGCATAAAGATAAACTACACACAAATAGATTAAACAGGGAAGGGTTTTCATGGTGTGAAAATATTGTGGGATTTGAAATACAATTTACTTCTGTTCTACCATTGTCTCTAAAATTTATCAAAGTGTATATACAAGCAATTCCAATTCTGGTAATGTGCTTGACAGGTTTATACATGAACTTCAGTAGAGCAGTAAATGTACATTCATAGTAGGGCTGTTCCCTAAACCAAAACACAAAACACAAAAACTGCAAAGACTAGAGTTCACTTTGTCAACACACATACAGATGCAATGATGGTCAATGGTCCGAAAACAGAAGGTGAGCATGGGTGCAAGAGGTTAATCCCTAGGCTGGGGTGGGGTGCAGAGTTTGAGGGTAACACAGGTAGAAAAGGCTTTTGTCCTATCCTTGATTTTTGAGGTATGGAAATTCACAGGTCACTACCTTCATTTCAAAATGAATGAATGCACTATTCAATTTCTTTAAACAGGCGTAGTAAACATGAGTGATAATAAATTTCAAACTGTCGCTAATCAAATAAGATACTAAGAAAAATTAAATAATATAATTTAAGAATGAAGTGGACAGATTGTCCAAGATGATAGCATTCAAAGACCCAGAGCTTGATGCCTCTCATGGGCACACCAAAGTCACAACAGTTTACAGAACAGCAATTGATGAAAAAGGCCGGGACCTACCGTAAAAGATGTTTTACAGCTAAAGACATAAGGAAGGCGCCTCAACAAGACAGGAAGGAAGGGCAAAATCTCAATAGAGTCAAGACCCATACCACCAGGTGGGTGGCCCACAAATGGGAGAATAATTACAATTTCAGAGGTGCTCCCAGGTAGCAAGGTGTATGAACCCAACATCAGGCTCCTAAGCCCAGGGATCCTGTTCTGGAAAGAAGAGTTCCTAGAAAGTTGGATTTTGAAGACCAGTAGTGCTTATTTTCCAGAGAGCCAGAGGGTTGTGGGAAATAGAGACTCCACTCGTAAAAGATGCTCACAAAATCCCACATGATCCGAGAATCAGAACAGAAGCAGTCATTTGAAAGGATCCCGGGTCACACCTACCTCCTGATCTTAGAGAGTCTCCCAGAGAGGCAAGAGGCAACTACAGCACAGCCTCAGGGACAGAGACACTGGCAGCAGCCACTCGGGGGAGCTCCTTCTACTTCATGGACACTGGTACCAGCAAGCATAATTTCAGAATCCTCCCTCTATCTTTTTAGCCTCAGGACCTAGCCCTACCCATTTCCACCAGACTATAGACACAAGTACTAGGATGCTGCAGGCCAAGCAACTAACTGAGCAGGGGCATAGCCCCATCCACCAGCAAACAGGCTGCCTTCAGACCCTCTCACTGCACAGCTGGCCTTGGACATGGGTCCAGCCACCAAAAGCCCCAGGACCAGCCTCCACACCTCAGTGGACACGCACCAGCCCCAGAGTCCCTGACCCCTCTGACAAGTGAGCCTACTCTGGCCTTGGAGTCAGCCTCACCATCGGCAGGTGATTACTGCACAGGGACTGGATGGAGCTTGGACCTACCCAACAGCAAACCTGCTCTAGCATTGGGATCAGCCTCATACACCAACAGGCACACACCAGCTCCAGGGATACCACAGCCCAGCAGCCTGTGTGACCAGAACACTCACTTGCAGGCCAGAAGCAGCCATGGACTCAGCTGGGTCCTGACCCTGCCCAGCAGAATGCCAACACAAGATTAGGGATACCCCAGACCCTGCAGATAGCTGTGTCAGGAACAGTGATCCAACACCAACTCTGCGACTCCTGGGCCCTGCAGCCAGAACTCAGGACCTGTCTCTTCCTCCCAGTAGCCAGCGTAGCCCCAGGACCAGTGACTGGGCACTAGCCCTGATATCACCTGGACTGCAATTCTACCCATAAGTGAACCAGCACTAGATTTGGTGTCCCCCAGAGATGTGCAGCCAGCTGCCTTATGATTTAGTCTCACCAAGCAGCACAGACAGCCTCCATACAAGGCAGAGCCTGGCAAACAAGCAGTCTGGGGGCAACCAAGCCTAGCAGACCACCCACAGTAGTCAGCCCACCACAACAGAAGAGCCCAAGCAGCCCACATAGGGGGTACACCTAGAACATATAATTCTAGTGACCAGGGGACAGTGGGCTGCTGGGACACATAGGACCTCTCCTACAAAAGGCAATTTCTCCAAGGTCAGGAAATATAACGAACCTACTACATACATAGCAATAAAAACAGGAAGTTAAGAAAAATGAGGTGACACAGAAACACGATCCAAATGAAGGAACAAGATAAGAACTCAGAAGAAAATCTAAGTGAAGTGGAGATAGCCAATCTACTCAAGAAAGAGTTCAAGGTAATGACGGTAAAGATGATCAAAGAACACAGGAGAAGAATGGACAACCAGAGCAAGAAGTTAGAAGTTTTTAAAAAAGAGTTAGACCATTAAAGAACAACAAAACAGAGATGAGGAATGCAATAACTGAAATGAAAAATGCACTAAAAGGAAACTACTGTAGACTAAACGATACAGAGGAATGAATCAGAAAACTGAAGGACAGAGTAGTGGCAATTACTGAAGATGAACAGTAAAACAATAGATTAAAATGAAATGAGGAAAGTTGAACAGACTTGTGAAACAACATCAAGTGTACTAATATTTGCATTATACTGGTCCCAGAAGCAAAAAGGGAAGAGAAAGCAGTGTAGAACATACCTGAAGACATACGAGCTGAAAACTTCCCTAACCTGGGAAAGAAAACAGACATCCAAGTCCAGTAAACACAGTAAGGCCAAAACAGGATCAACCCAAAGAGGACCACACCAAGACTCACTGTAATTAAAATGGCAAAAAAAATAAAGATAAAAAGACACTATTAAAAGGAGCAAAGGAAAAGCAACAAGTTACAAATATGGGAACTTGCATAAAGTTATCAGCTGACTGGGAACTTGCATAAAGTTATCAGAGGATAACCTCTGCATGCCAGAAGGGAGTGGCATGGTATATTTAAAGTCATGAAAGGGAAAAGCCCATAACCAAAAATACTCTACCCAGCAAGGCTCTCCTTTAGATTTGATGGAGAGATCTAAAGTTTTACAGAGAAACAAAACTAAAAGAGCTCAGCATCGCCAAACCAGCTTTATGAGAAATCTTAAAGGGGCTTTTCTATGTGAAAAAGAAAAGGCCACGACTGAAACATAAAAATTAGGAAAGGAAACTTACTAAAGGAAAAACCTCATTGGTTAAGGCAAATATTCAACAAAGGTAGTAAATCAACCATGTACACAGCTAATAGGAAGGATGAAAGAAAACAGTAATAAAATCATCTATATTCACAATAAGAAGTTAAGGGACACACAAAACAAGTAGATGTAAAATATAAGGTCAAATTCAGTAACTGTGGGGGAGCAGAGTAACAATGCAGGGTTGGTAGTGTCCATGTGAAATTAAGAGCTCAGCAACTTAAATAATCACACACACACACTCACACACACACACATACACAAAACTGAAAGAAATCCAAACATAATATTAAAGATAGTCCTCACATCACAGATGAAGGGAATAGAAGGGGAAGAAAGGAACACTGAAGAAATTAAAGAGGGATTCTAAAAATACCCAAGACAAATGAAAATGAACACACAATGATCCAAAATCTATGAGACACAGCCAATGCAGTTCACGGGGGAAGTTATAGTGACACAAGCTTATTCTTAGGAAACAAGAAAAATATCAAATAAACAACCTAACATTACACCTGAAGGAATTAGAAAAAGAAGAAAAAACAAAACCCAAAGCTGTCAGAAAGAAAAATTAAGAAAACTATACCATATGCAATCACATCAAAAAGAATAAGATACCTAGGAATAAACACACCTAAGCAGGTAAAAGACATGTGCTCAGAAATCTATCAGCCATTGGTGAAAGAAGTTGAAGGCAACACAAAAAGATGGAAAAACATAGCATGTGCATGAACTGGAAAAATTAAAACTCTTAAAATAACCATACTACCAAAGACAATCTACAGATTTAATGCAATCCCTATCAGAATACCAAAGCATTTGCACAGAACTTGAAAAAGTAATTTTAAAATTTGTATAGAAACACAAAGACCCCAAATAGCCAAACAATCTTGAGAAAGAACACAGCTGGAGGCATCACGCACCTTGACTTCAGACTATACTGCAAAGCGACAGTAATCAGAGAGAATCGTACTGGAGCAAAAACAGACACAAAGATCACTGGAAGAGAATAGAGATCCCAGAAATAAGCCCACACACTTATATTTAATTGATTTATGACAAAGCAGGCAATATGGAGAAAAAACTGTCTCTTCAATAAGTTGTACTAGGAAAACTGGTCAGCTACATGGAAAAGAATAAAATTAGATTATTTTAGCACACCATATATAAAATAAATGCAAAACTGAAGAAACACCTAAATGTAGGACCAGAAACCATAAAACCCCTAGAGGAAAATACAGAACATTCTTCAACATAAATGATAGCAACAGTTTTAGGTTCAGTCTACTCAGGCAAATGAAACAAAAGCAAAAATAAACAAATGGAACTTCACTAAACTTAAAAGATTTTGCACAACAAAGGAAACCACAGACAAAATGAAAAGACAACCTGCTGAAGGAGAGAAAATATTTGCACATGATAAGAGGTTAACACCAAAAAGATGACTAAGCAAGGGTTCATATCTAAATGACAGAAACAGCACATACAACTCAGTATCAAAAAAAACACCCAAAATCTTTTTTTAAAAAATGAGAAGACGTAAATAGACATTTTTCCAAGGAAAAAATACAGATAGACAGCCAGAACTCACAAAGATGCTAAACATAGCTAATCGGCAGTAAAATGCAAATCGAAACTATGAGATATATCACCTCAGTCTTGTCAGAATGGCTGTCATCAAAAAGATCACAAATAACAAAGGTTAGTGAGGATGTGGAGAAAGGGAAACTCTTGTACACTCTTGATGTGAATGTGAAGTAGTGCAGCTACTGTGGACAGCAGAATGGAGGTTCCACAAAAAACTAAAAATAGAACTACCATAATATCCAGCAGTTTCACTCTTGGGTATATCAGAAGAAAATAAGAACACTATTTCAAAAAAATAACTGTACCCCAATGTTCATAACAGTGTTATTTGCCATAGCCAAGATATAGAGTCAAACTAAGTGTTCATCAATAGGTTAGTGGATAAAAAAGATTTTTTATGATGACTTCAGCAAAAAATGAAATTTTGCCATTTGCAAGAACATGGATGGACTTGGAGGGTATTATGCTTAGTAAAATAAGCCGCAGAGAAAACAAGCATGGTATGTTATCACTTACACGTGGCATCTGAAAAATTGAATACAACAACAACAACAAAAAAAACAGACTCAAAGATTAAAAAACAGACTAGTGGTTACCAGCAGGGAGAGATAGGGTGGAGGAGCAAAATAGTAGTAGGAGATTTTGAGGTACAATCCACTATGTATAAAATCAATAATCTACAGTGGTGTACTGTATAGCATGGGGAATATAGCCACTCTTTTATAATAACTATAAATGGAGAAGAACCTAAACATTTATGAATCACTGTTGTACCTCTGAAACTAATATAACAATGTAAATTAACTATAGATCAATAAAATATAAAGTAAGGAACAATAAAGGGGAGACAGATTATTAGATAGAAATCAATTAAATAAACACAAGTTTTGGAAATCAAGGAATTAAAACACAACATGTAAGACACAACATTGGCATTTAAAGTGTACAATCTATTCATTTAAAAGAAATCATTTAAGTGGTAAAAAATGGTACCCATTCTCACAATTTTGTATATCTAGGATAAATTATTATCTACAAAAATATGTTATAAATATTCACTCAAAAAGAAAGAGAAAATTTGGATAAACCCATTTTAGTATACAAATTTAATATCAAAGTCTCTATGTAAAATTGATTTGAATAAGTTCTGTTAGCCACTTCTAGTTTCTTTGTGATGTAAAATCTTCTAAAGCATAAAAGTCAGCCTTTCTACATTATTCCATTAGACATACATGGAAGTTAAAAGAAATGAGAAGACAGAACAACCAACCAGGAAGGTGAATTTACTGAGAAACATTCATTCGTTCTCCCTCCTCCTTTTCTTTTCCTCCTTTTCCAGGTCTCTTTCGGTTCCAATCAAGAGAAGTCTTGAGAGTTCTGAGAATATTTCTTTGAGGGCTTCAAATCACCATACCTACATCCTCTGACACAACTACACACACGAGAACAAAAATAAACCTCTGCTATCTACTCATGTAGGAGGGATTCATGCAAAATTAACTCCTACATGGAGACCAACAGGTGAGTTTTCTACCTGTTCTTTATAACGTCCTTCCATTATAGTAAATCCCACACATTATGAGGAAGAAGCGGTTATGTGAGCTTTTCCTTGAAGTCAAAAATCTTGCATTCATTTCAAGTACCTGGTGATCATAGGGTACAACCAGGGAAGGTGCCATCCCCCCTGGGGGTGCGGGGTGGCAGTGAATGGGCTCCCCCACCCATGCACCTCCTGATGTACAGATTCTGGAGAAACGAAGGGCAATCACACCGCAGTCAGCCTGTCAGGCTGTCGGGCCACTGGGCAACCCGACCAGCCTGGAAGTGTCCCATCAGTTGCTGAAAGCAAAACTGTCTCCCCTGTGAAGTCAGGCAATTTGGGCCAGAGAGTCAGAGGATAATCAGAGGTAATCAACTCCTCCTCTCTGCTCACCTCCTTGGGGTTACAGCAACCCCATCTCCAAACCCAAATTTGACCCTGGAGTGCCAAACTGGGAGTGGCAGGTGGGCTCTGCCGGTGCTTCAGCGCCCTCTGGAGGTTGTCTGCTCTAATGGCAACTCTCAGCCCTTCGTCCTCTTCCTTCCCTAGTCCTGGGGGCTGCCTTGGCCTCCTGCAGCTGCTGGCCTGATTTCATTCTTCTTTTTTCTCCAATTACAATGAAGTGTCTTACAGAGGTTTGGAATCTCTTGAAGAAGGAAGATCTTTTAGTCAATACACCTTAACTGTGAGAAGTTGGTATCAAGAATGAACCTAAATACTGTACTTTTCTCCTGATGATTCCAAGGAGAGACAGCTTAAGTTTTCTAAATCATAAGAAGAACCAAGGTAAATATGATATTCTGAGCCAGAGATGAAAAAGCAGTTTTTAGCACCCCTTCCTCATGTCATTTAAGTGGGATTTAAATCAATCAACTGCCACTGGTTTTTAAATCACATGACCCAACTTTAAATCAATCAGCTGCTTCCCTGTAACTCACGTGACTTGGCTTTGAATAGTAAGACATTCAGAGGTATAAAAATGATGTTCTGAACAATAAATGGAAAAACAACATTTTAGAAGGTTTTTTTCTTTTCGAATGGACCATTCATTGCCTACAGAATAAAGGATTCTCTTGTGGATTTCTTGAACTGTAAACACATACAATGTCTCCGTTGGCTTGATTGACTTAGATTTTGGGGGTTTTTTTGTTGTTGTTGTTAACATATTTATTGGAGTATAATTACTTTACCTTGTTGTGTTAGCTTCTGCTGTATAACAAAGTGAATCAACTATTCATATACATATATCCCCATATCCTCTCCCTCTTGTGTCTCCCTCTCACCTTCCCTATCCCACCCCTCTAGGTGGTCACAAAGCACTGAGCTGATCTCTCTTGTGCTATATGCAGCTGCTTCCCAATAGCTATCTATTTCACCTTTGGTAGTGTATATATGTCCATGCCACTCTCTCACTTCATCCCAGCTTACCCTTCCCCCTCCCTGTGTCCTCAAGTCCGTTCTCTACATCTACATCTTTATTCCTCCGCAGCGACTCCTGCTAGGGATGGATACTTCCTTTTATGCTCAGGGAAATCCCCTAGTTTGAATATGATTTGAGTTTGATCCTGTGAAACCATCAGAACTTCCCACCAGAGATAAATGAGGAGATTCTGGCCTTTATTAGTATGCATGATGAACACGGGTGTCCTGGCTGTACTTGCCAACCCTCCTATTTTTCCCACCTATTTTTATCCACCTTCCTCCCTGTGAGTACCTTTGACCAACCCTGAGCTCAGACTCCTGACCTATTCCAGTGACTTTGTCAGTCTTTCTTTAAAAATGGACAGGTAATAAAATGAATTTAACCTAGAAGCAGCAGCTCAGTAAGGGAAATAAAATCATCAGAAGTTATCTAATCACAGCCACAGCCATCCAGGGCTCTGTCTTATCTGCTGGGTCATAAGAATGGGACCTTCCTAAATTGAAGGGCATCCAATCAAATAAGTAAAGGTGTTGCTCACCTCTGGCTCTTGGAGGGATTGCTAGGCAGTCTACCCAGTGTATACTAACTGTGAAACACTGTCATGGTTGTGAAACACCTATGTTCCCGGAAAGCTTTTTGGGGTGCATGGGGAAGGTTTCTTTTTGACATCAAGCAAAAAATAAATCACCAAGCTCTTTGAACACAGGGGTTCTTAAGAGGGCAGTAGAAGGAAGGAATGGGCAGAAAAGATGATCTCCAATGAAGTGAAGGACAATTTTTCCAAAAGAGTAGGATTTAGTCTCAGTTTAAGGAGAACACTTTTAAATAGCTGGGACAGCTCCAAACTGCAGTTTAGGGAACGAGTGCTTCAAAAGAACAGTGCTTTAAAAGTCCTGGCAAGGCAGCAAGAGGATGAAGAGTTGGTTTTGCATAGTTCTGAACACAGGAGTAAAGAAGCAGAGGCATCTCTGACTAAAAGGCCCTGAGATCCTATGGCATCAACGGGTCAGTTGCAGGGGCAGGGGGTGTGGGGGGCGATATTTCTCTCTCAACGTCTCCCAGGGCAGCCACCCCTCCCGACCCCACCCCCCCACTCCCTTCACCCTTCCTCCCTCCACTGTTGGGTCCCCAGGGACAGCACTTCTCAAGCTGGAGCGCTCAGGCACCATCTCTGCAGTCTGGATTCTTCCTGGAGCCTGGCAAGCTCTGGGACAGGAAGGCGGGTCTGCAAGGCCGCTGCGGTGCAGTCAGACCTGGAGGCCTGGAGGGGAACTGGAGCCCTGAAGCTCACCCACGTCCTTGAAGCCGAGGGAGGAACACATCCTCCTAACAGTACGTCTCAGGGGTCAGCGTGCTCCCCACCCGACGGTGATCCATACTCACTTGAGGCAGCCAGGACTGCCTCTAACTGGCCCCCTCAATTCCGCCTTAAGGGTCCTCGCACATGTGTGATAGCGCAGGCCCCGGATCTCTTTAGTCAGCTGAGGCCAGTGCTGCCGGCATCCCTCCAGTCCCATCCCCCAGCCCCTCCCTCTGGGACTGTATCTAATAGAAGAAAGAGCACAGAGGAATTGGCTGAATCAAGGGGCCTGGGAGCCTGGGTATGAGTTTGAAGACCGAGAACCTAAGGCGCAATTACATATTATTGGAAACTCTTGTGGGGTGTGTGGGGGGAGGTTAGGAGGCTGAGAGGCTGAGTCGACCTGGTGAGTCCAGCCCCAGGACACCACACAGCCCCGCCCCCCTTTCCCTGCCATCAGACAAGGGGTGCCGCAGCTCCAGCCGGGACTCTGCGCTTCCCCCTCCCTGATTCTCCAGAAGAGCAGGTGGCCCCCCTCTGAGGGCAGGGGCAAGACAACGGACCAAGTCCCCCTGCACTAAGGCGCTACTGGAAGCTCTTCCTGAACAGCAGTGCTGGCTTGGAGTGAACCCGTGCACCGCCAAAGTTGGTCTCGTCCTGCAGCTGAGGGACGCAGGCTTTAAGTCAGCTGCCTTGGCTTTAAATCAGTCAGTACCCCCTTTAAGTCAGGTGACCCGACTTTAAATCACTGTGTGCCCCTCAAGCCTGCAACTTCAAAAGTTGGGAACTTCACTTTGATCCCAGCACCTCACACAGCTGAATGCACACTGTAGTCACCCCCAAGCCTGGCTTAGGGGCAGGATATAAGGTAAGGGGATGGGCTGCACACATGGTGAGGAGGCTGCACTTCATGTACCAGAAGGGTCCAGGTACTCTGGGTACAGCAAGCAGTGCACGATACAGCAGCTCCCTGGCAAAGCTGGTGATGCACAGCGGGAGCAGGCACACCCAGGCATGCAGAGGTTCCAGGCCGGGAGCTGGGGCACAGCCAGCCGGGAGGGTGTGAAAGCCGAGGATCTGAGCCTTCTTGAGAAAGGCAGACGCAGAGGATGGATGAGAAACAAAGACCAGATGAAACATGGATTTGAAAAACACACCCTGCTCTTGAAATTGGGGTGGGGGGCACCCCAGATTTGAATCTTCTTACTCCCCAGTACCTAGTGCTTTGGCATTTGCCCAATTACTTATAAAATGTGACTGATAATATCTAACCCATAGAATACTGCATTTGGAGTGGTTTTGCGTGTTTATGTTTCTATAGTGGAATAATCTTTTCCACAAGAAAAATGTACACAATCTGACATAAATTAAAACCCCTCTTTAAAAAGTACTATATTGGACTTCCCTGGTGGCGCAGTGGTTAAGAATCTGCCTGCCAAGGCAGGGGACATGGGCTCGAGTCCTGGTCAGGGAAGATCCCAAATGCCGTGGCGCAGCTAAGCCCATGCGCCACAACTACTGAGCCTGGAGGCCACAACTACTGAAGCTGCCTGCCTAAACCCAGTGCTCCACAACAAGCGCAACAAGAGAATCCACCGCAATGAGAAGCCCATGCACCGCAACAAAGAGTAACCCCCGCTCACTGCAACTAGAGAAAGCCCACACGCAGCAACGAAGACCCAACGCAGCCAAAAATAATTAAATGAATTATTTTTTTTAAAAAACTACTATATCCTTCTATACATCTTCTCTGGGAAGAACAGAGAGAAGGAGTGGGAGAGTGAGAAAGACCAATACTTAGTGCACATCCCTGATGCAGGTGCTCTGCTGGCTCAGATAGTTTTATCCCCACTTTACAAAGGAGGAAGTAAGCTCAGAGAGGTTTAGTAATTTTCCCAAAGCCAAACAGCTATTGAATGGCAGAACCAGGATCTGAACCAAGTCTGTTACCTTCAAAGCCTAAGCCCTCATCACAACAAAACTCAATTAATATTTACATTTATCGAATTACATTCAACCTGGGGAGTTCTTGGCACAGTCCTGAATAAGAATGAGAAAGAAAGAAATAGCATTGTTCATCCAGTCAACCAAAATTTTTGAAGCAGCTGCTAGATGCCTGGCTCTGTTTGGAGTTCAGCAGTGATCAAGACAGGAAGAGTCCTGCTTTCATGAACCATGTAGTGGGGAGGAGAGACAGGTGCAACTTGGGTGAGGGATTTCACATTGCTGGGCCTCTGTATTCTCATCTGGAAAATGGGATGGGTGTTTCTCATTTTCTGGGATTGTCCAGCCCTCACATTCTCTGATTCCATAAGAAGCATTTGTTTTCCTGTTTCTTAAAAATTCAATCAGGCCATGAGCTCTGATGAATGTCGTTAGCTGCTCCCCAAATCACTCTATTTCCACCCATTTCCTGTGATCAGGTCTTTCCCCCAACATGACTCATAATCAATCAAGTCACAGAAGCTAAGGAGCACCCAGCAGAAGAATTCCAACCCTGGCTCCTCAGGAGCTCTGCGGTCTACCTGGCCAGGTAAACTTCACTCACCTGGCACAAGGTGGCCATCCCTGGTTTCGCATCAACACGATCTCAGGCACAAACCTCCTTGTTTTTCCATTTTGTCTTTAAGTTACTTGCTGAAACAACTGCACAAATATGAAAAAGATATAAAATCAGGCATCCTCTGCCCTCAGTGCCTACTAATAAATGATTTTCTGCCACTTTAATGATAAAGATACAACATTTCAGCATTCCGCTGCCCTTATTATTTTTCATTTTGTTGATATTTCTACTGAATACATCTTTCAATATTTTAACAATGGAACATGTATTTAGGTTGTTCCACACACAGCCTTTAGTGGTAAGGGTTTTGTTGTTATATTTCTATTATGTTTCCTTTAAAAATCATTATCCTGTTTAAATGGATTACGTCAATTTTATACGCATTTATCATATGATATTGATGAAATTAATACATAGAGGGCAGTAGTACAAATTGATTGGAATTGAGAGCCTCCATTAGCACACTTAAATATAAATATTATATATAAGCCAAATTACATGCTGAGTGAGATTCTCCTACTCTTTTTCACTCTCTGCCCCTCAAGCCTGTGAGAAATGGAATATTTCTTGCCATATCAGTAAACAAAGGAAGTCACAGTCATCAGCACTTGCAGCCCTCCAATGTGAGCCGGTGGGCCCTGAGGAACTCAGGATAGGCAAATACAGAATGCTGGCCCCAGAGAGCTGAGGTGCATGTCAAAGGAATGACTTCAGTGAGCCCAGACGCTTGCATCTTCCCATACAAAGAAAAGCGCTACATTCCTCACCTTGGGAGAGCTGGTTTTCCTTAGTTAACAATCACCTTTTGATGTTCCCCATTACCTGCACCAGTCCCCTGCCCTGTCCCCTCCCCCCGGTACTTTAGCTCAGGGAGGAAGGAGTGCAGAGAGACTCGGCTGAACAAGGGGCCTGAGAGCCTGGGGATGCGTTTTCAGCCGCTTTCCCCGCAGTCAGGAGGAGGGGCGCTGACGCTCCAACCGGAACCTGCGCCTCCCTTTCCCCGTTTCCCCTCAGGACGCTCAGGCCTACCCCCTCCCCACGCCCACCAGGCCCCGCGAGCCAGGCCGAGGGCAGGGGCGAGAGGAGGGACCGACGTTCCCCGGGACCAGAACGCTGGGGGCCGCTCTTTCTGCACAGCAGCGGCGGGTGGCAGCGGACCCCTGCCCCTCAGAAGCTGGTCTTGCACTGACGCCCCGGCACCTGACCAGGAGTAGGGTCGACGCCCACTTACCCGGCCCGCAGTCCCCAGGACTGTCGCGGCTTCGGCCACAGGGGCCCCTCCAGAGCCAGCAGCCTCAGTGAGGCCACCCTCCCCTCGGGCTCCGGGGCAGTTCCGTGACGGCAGAGGGAAGAGACCCCGAGCCTGGAGTTCCAGCTCTGCGGAAACGCGGGCTCCGTTCTGGGCGAGGAGGTGGGACCGCTCTGCCCCGAGGCCTTCCGGGAGGGAGGGCGGCGCTGGGGGAGGAGCCGCCTGGAGCCGCCAGGAGCCCTTCCGGGGGTCCTGGAGGGGCGGCCCGGCTTGGGGGCCCCGCCCACTGTGGCCGCAGCCCAGGCTTTTTTCCTGGAATCCTACACAAAAAAGAAAGATACACAGTCTATAGTAAATATTCACAAATGATTGCTGCTGCTGTGCTTACTATTTATTAAAGGTGTAAAATCCATAAAACACCTTAAGTTCAAAGTTAAATATGAATTTTTACCTTTCTAATTATGTCTCTGCTATTCCCAACTGTGGTTAATGAATCAGAGACTGTGGCATCACTAGTTAAAAATGAGCTTGAGAAAAAAATAGAACTCAGGCCCACCAGACCTACTGAATCACGATCTGCACTTTTACAATCTCCCCAGTGTACTTGTGTACCCATGAATAGTTGAAAGGTACATTTCTACCTCGACATGTCTTTTCTGTCTGAGAAAACATTTTATCCAGTTTGATATAAATAAAACACTCAAAAATGCATATGCCTGTGTTGAAACCATCATTTTATCATTTCTTTTCCAGATAAGTATAGTCTCTACACTGGTTTTGTGGATCACATGCCATACTCTTTTCTTGTAGTTAGAAATAAGGTAGAAAAAGTTACTTTGTAAATATATATATATTAGTGGATAATTGAAGACAGTCTTCTAAATTAAAACCAGTTCTCTTAACTTGCTGTTTTCTTCTTGGGTCACATTATGAACTCTTCCCGTGGCCACATGGCATGTGTACTTTTAATTTCAGGGACTGCTGACATTCCAGGATGTGGCCATAGATTTCTCTCAAGAGGAGTGAGAATGCCTGGACCAAGATCAATGGGAATTGTACAAGGATGTGATGTTAGAGAAGTATAGGAACCTGCTCTCCTTGGGTGAGGATACCTTCCTTCCAGAATTCCTTATCCAACCACAGGATTTAGAGTCCTTCATTTGTAGAATGTCTCCTGGAATCTTCTGCTTCCTACAATAGGGTTTCAGATTGCAACGTTTCAGGAAAGATTGGCAGTTTGTGGGTATAATTTTTCTTATTCTTTTAAAATTGCTGCCTCCCTTTTAATATACTTTGTAACTGCTTGGGATGTGTCTATATGAACTGTGTACTATATGCTTCTGTTATAGTCCTTACAATATTTTATTGTCTTATTTTCTGTAACAATTTTCCATGGATTCTTTGGGCTTAATGTATATTAAAAGGGAGACTGCAATTCTGGGACTTCCCTGGTGATGCAGTGGTTAAGAATTCACCTGCCGATATGGGAACATATGTATATGTATAACTGATTCACTTTGTTATAAAGCAGAAAGTAACACACCATTGTAAAGCAATTATACTTCAATAAAGATGTTTAAAAAAAAAAAAAAGAATTCACCTGCCAATGCAGGGGACAGGGGTTCGATCCCTGGTCCGGGAAGATCCCACATGATACGGAGCAACTAAGCCAGTGGGCCACAACTACTGAGCCTGCACACCACAACTACTGAAGCCAGTGCGCCTTGAGCCCGTGCGCCATTTATTTTTTGGAGAATAAAACCACTGTTGAGTGATTAAAATTTAGACCAGCTAGTCAAAATACTTTATCGCCTGTTCTTCTAAAACACTGATCAACGGAACAAGTTTTACTAGGGATTACAGTGTGATTGTATTCTGGAGTTCATATGGGCAACATGGTTTATGACCTTGATGTTGGATCACGACATTTCAATGGTATAACTGCTATTAATTGTCTGTTTGTTCAACGATTAAAGTCTCACGTGAGTTCAGACTGGAGTCATCCTGGTTGGTTTCTGTCTATTGCAGATTTCTTCCAGTATGAAAGTACAAGAGCAATTCGGCTTACTTTACAAAATGTCTTCCAACTAAATGATGATATAATCTACATTCAATTAATTTATACATACCCTACTGTAGAACAGGGTTTGTTACGGTGGCAGAGCCCGGTAATTATGTAAAACTGAAACCTTTATCTGCACTGGTTCAAGTCCTCTTCCTAAGAATATGTTCATAATCAACATTCTTTCACAAAGTCCCCAATTTAATTCACCATAGCATTCCTCATATTAACTAAATGGAGAATCCTAGGCTATATACAAATCCAGAAAGGGCCAAAAATCATCAGCCCCCATGGATTATTACAACCCATTGCTGAGGCATTCAAATTACTTATTAAAGAACCACTATGTCCATCAACATCATCAATTTATATATTATTGCCCCAATGCTAGCCTTAACCCTGGCTCTCACAACATGAATTCCTCTTCCCATATCTTATCCACTAATTAATATAAATGTAGGCATATTATTTATATTAGCCATATCACACTTAGCCATTTATTCCATCCTCAGATCTGGATGAGCTTCACATTCAAAATACTCACTCACTGGAGCTCTAGGGACAGTAGCACAGACAATCTCATATGAAGTAATGTAGCAGTTATTCTATTCTCAGTCTTACTGATAAATGGATCATTTACACTTTCAACAGTAATTATTACACAAGGACAACTATGACTAATTTTCTCCTGACCCCTACCCAGAATTTGATTATATCCGCAGTAGCAGAAATCCAATGAACCCCACTTGATTTAACAGAAGTAGAATCAAAACCTGTATATAAATGATAACTCTCGTCCACAAATATATTGAGGGAAGGCAACGAAGAGGATTGGAAAGCAAGACAGAATTGCAGGAAACCGATTTCAGGAGGTAGATTCGACTCGCATTTAAAGCACATGAAAACCGGCAAAACGTCCACAATGATGCGCTTGGCCAAAAAAGGCGTATGCGTTTTTTCCTGAATATATTCAAGAAAAAACGCATACGCACTTTTTGGCCAACCAAGCAAGTGGGAAATGCAAATCAGCACTACAAAGAAGTCTCACTTCCTACTGGTCAAAAGGGCCATCCTAAAAAAGTGTAAAACCAGAAATGCAGGACAGGCCAGGGAGAAATGGGAGCTTTGTTACGCTGATGGGCGGGATGTAAGTTGCCAATGGCCACTCTGGAGAAGTGTATGGTGTTTCCCAAAACATCTAAAAAAACAGCTTGAGAGCATAGGGCACTTCCACTCATGGTCGTACAAATTGGGAAAACTAAAAATCAACAAGACACAGGCACCCCAAACTTTAGGGCTGCTCTGTTTACAAGAACCTCCACTTCAGTACACCTTAAATATCCCAGGAAAGAGAAAAATGGATAAAGAAGTTCTGGTACTTATGTACAATGGAATATCACTCAGCCATGAAATCAATGACATAAGGCTACTAGCAGCATGATCAGTGGATTTAGGTACGATGATTCTAAGTGAAATAAGTCACACAGAAACAAACACTTATCATAAGATATCACTTACAGAGGGAATGTCAAAATCGCTACACATGAACTGAATTACAAAACAGAACAGAGTCACACATTTAAAAAACACACTATGGCTGCTTAACGGGAAAGGTGAGGTGGGGTGATGCATAAAACAAGGGTTTGAAATTAGTACAGATACCATTCCGTAAACCAAATATATAATAGACAAGACCTATTCCTTGCTCAGTGAACTGGACTCAACACCCCCTATTCACCGCACAAGAATATATCTGAGTAGTAAGAATCTTAAAACCTATGTATTGATATCTCTCTGAAAGTGCATGAAGTGGGTTTAAAGAGGCATAAACACAGCAGTGAAAATCAGCTAAACCCCATTATAAAAATAAATTACAAAAAAAACAAAACAAAGACAGTCAAAGAGAGAGAAATTCTTACAAAATTCATTCAGGGGCTGTGATACAACCTGGATTGACCATATCTATACCCACAGCTGAATGAGACATAAGGCTGGACACTCTTGGGGCTGAGAGGATTGGTGAGGTTGGGGGAACAAATGCAGACCCTTTAAAGTAATACTGCGTGGTACCCATTCCATGGGTCCCAAACCTCCAGGTTCAAGGGAATCTTCCTACAGCGAAAACATGCATGGGAAACCCAGAGGATGGTACACCGTGTGATCAGGAAAGGTTTCTAAAAGACACCTCATTACACATCTCCTGGTGCTCGGGTTCGCCATTCCAGCCGCTTTACTAACAATCTCCCCACTTGGAGAATCAGCACCTTTAACCTCCTGTTTCCTACAGGTTGCAATTTGACCTGAGGATGAACGGGAAGAGGGGGAACCAATGAGAGACTAGCTCTAGGTGTTGGGACAGGCACAGGTCACTCTAATTTCCCATCAGGAAGAAGAATGAAGCACAGGCTCAGCCTGCCCCCCGGAACCAGAATAGGGCCTGAAGCAATCCTGCCGTTTTGCAGCCAGCTCCCAAAAAAGCGAGTTGAAAAATGGAGCTCAGGGGCACTGCAATTCACAGAACTGCAGAGTTATAAATGATAACTATCGTCTAAAAATATATTGAGGGAAGGCAAAGAAGAGGATTTAAAAGCAAGGCAGAATTGCAGGAAACCGATTTCAGGAGGTAGATTCGACTCGCCTTTAAAGCACATGAAAAGCGGCAAAACGTCGACAATGATGCAGTTGGCCAAAAAGGGCGTATGCGTTTTTTCCTGAATATATTTCGGAAAAAACGCATACGCCCTTTTTGGCCAACCAAGCAAGCGGGAAATGCAAATCAGCACTACAAAGAAGTCTCACTTCCCATCGGTCAAAAGGGCCATCCTAGGGCTTCCCTGGTGGTGCAGTGGTTTAGAATATGCCTGCCACTTCAGGGGACACGGGTTAGAGCCCTGGGCTGGGAAGATCCCACATGCCGCGGAGCAACTAGGCCCATGAGCCAAAATTACTGAGCCTGCACGTCTGGAACCTGTGCTCCGCAAGAAGAGAGGACGCGATAGTGAGAGGCCCATGCACCGCGATGAAGAGTGGCCCCCGCTTGCCGCAAATAGAGAAAGCCCTCGCACAGAAACTAAGACCCAACACAGCCATGAATGAATGAATGAATGAATGAATATATATATATATATATATATATATACACACATATATATTAAAAAAAAAAGGACCATCCTAAAAAAGTGGAAAAACCAGAAATGCAGGACAGGGCAGGGAGAAAAGGGAGCCTTTTTACACTGATGGGCAGGATGTAATTTGCCAACGGCCACTCTAGAGAAGTGTACGGTGTGTCCTGAAACATCTAAAAAACACAGCTAGAGAGCATAGAGCACTTCCACTCATGGGCGTATGAACTGGGAAAACTAAAAATCAAAAAGACTCAGGCACCCCAAACTTTAGGGCTGCTCTGTTTACAAGAACCTCGACTTCTGCTCACCTTAAACATTCCAGGAAAGAGAAAAATGGATAAAGAAGTTCTGGTACTTATGTACAATGGAATATCACTCAGCCATGAAATCAATGACATAAGGCTACTAGCAGCATGATCAGTGGATTTAGGTACGAGGATTCTAAGTGAAATAAGTCACACAGAAAAAGACACTTATCCTAAGATATCACTTATAGAGGGCATGTCAAAATCGCTACACTTGAACTGAATTACAAAACAGAACAGAGTCACACATTTAGAAGACACACTATGGCTGCTTAACGGGAAAGGTGAGGTGGGATGATGCATAAAACAAGGGTTTGAAATTAGCTCACATACCGTTCCATAAACCAAATATGTAACAGACAAGACCTCCTCCCTGCTCAGTGAACTGGACTCAACACCCCCTATTCACCGCACAAGAATATATCTGACTAGCAAGAATCTTAAAACCTATGTATTGATATCTCTCTGGAAGTGAATGAAGTGGGTGTAAAGCGGCATAAACACAGCAGTGAAAATCAGCTAAACACCATTAAAAAAATAAATTACAAAAAAAAAAACAAAACAAAGACAGTCAAAGAGAGAGAAATTCTTACAAAATTCATTCAGGGGCTGTGATGCAACCTGGATTGACCATATCTAGACCCACAGCTGGATGAGACATAACGCTGGACACTCTTGGGGCTGAGGGGATAGGTGAGGTTGGGTGAGTAAATGCAGACCCTTTAAAGTACTACTGCGTGGTACCCATTCCATGGGTCCCAAATCTCCAGGTTCAAGGGAATCTTCCTACAGCGAAAACATGCATGGGAAACCCAGAGTATGATACACCGTGTGATCGGGAAAGGTTTCTAAAAAGCATCACGTTTCTCATCTCCTAGTGCTCAGGTTGGCCATTCCAGCCGCTTAACTAACGATCTCCGCATTTGGAGAATCAGCACCTTTATCCTCTTGTTTCCTACAAGTTGCAATTTGTCCTGAGGATGAACGGGAAGAGGGGAAACCAATGAGACTAGATCTAGGTGGTGGGACAGGCACAGGTAATTCTAACTCTAACCCTAACCCTAATCATAACCCTAACCCTAAATCTAAACTCCCCTTTACAGCTTTTGCCTCCAGTAGATTTCCTAAGCACTAGTGTTTTAAGGAACAGGTTAAAAAGAAAATCCTAGTGTGATTTATTTATAATGTGTGTGTTCTTTATATTATCCAAGGATCTAAAATCTTCTCCACGGCTGGACCCCAAATAGTATTCCTTTACGTGCTAAGTGGTATCTAGATAGTGAGATAGGTTTAATAAATACCCTATCCCTAACGCGTACCCTAACCCTAACCCATAACCTAACCCTAACCCATACCCTAATCTTAACCCGTACCCTAACCCTAGCCCTAACCCCAAAACTAACCCTAACCCTAACCCTAACCCATGCCCTACACCGTACCCTAACCCATACCCTAAGTCTTATCCTAACCCTAACCCTAACCCTAACCCTATCCCTAACCCTATCCTAACCCATACCCTAAGCCATACCCTAACCCTAACACTACCCCTAAACTTAACCCTAACCCTAACCTAACCCTAACCCTAAGGCGGACCCTAAACCTAACCCTAACCCTAACCCTAACCCTAAACTACCCTTTACTGCTTCTGCCTCCAATAGATTTCCTAAGCACTAGTGTTTTAGGGAACAGGTTAAAAAGAGAATCCTAATGTGATTTCTTTATAATGTTTGTGTTCCTTAGCTTATCCTAGTGTCTAAAATCTTCTCCATGGCTGGACCCCAAATAATATTCCTTTACGTGCTAAGTGATATCTAGAGAGTGGGATAGATTTAATAAATACCCTAACCCTAACGCATACCCTAACCCTAACCCATACCCTAACCCTAATCCGTACCCTAATCCTAACCCGTACACTAAACCTAGCCCTAACCCTAAAATTAACCCTAACACCAACCCTAAGCCATACCCTACGCTGTACCCTAACCCGTACCCTAACCCGTACCCTAAGCCGTACCCTAACCCTAACACTAACGCTAAGCTACCCTTGACTGCTTCTGCCTCCAATAGATTTCCTAAGCCCTAGTGTTTTAAGGAACAGTTAAAAAGATAATCCTAATGTAATTTGTTTATAATGTGTGTGTTCCTTATCTTATCCTAGTGTTTAAAATCTTCTCTATTACTGGACACCAGATAATAATCCTTTGCGTGCTAAGTGGTATCTAGAGACTGGGATAGGTTTAATAAATACCCTAACCCTAACGCGTAACCAAAACCTAACCCATACCCTAACCCTAACACGTACCCTAATTAGAACCTGTACCCGAAACCGAGCTGTAACACTAAAACTACCCCAACCCTATCCCTAAGCCATACCCTATGCCATAACCTAAACCGTACCCTAAGCCGTACCCTAACCCTAACCCTAACCCTAACCCTAAGCTACCCTTGACTGCTTCTGCCTCCAGTAGATTTCCTAAGCACTAGTGTTTTAAGGAACAGGTTAAAAAGAGAATCCTAATGTAATTTCTTTATAATGTGTGTGTTCCTCATGTTATCCTAGTGTCTAAATCTTCTCCATTGCTGGACCCGAAATAATATTCATTTACGGTTAAGTGGTATCTAGAGATTGGGATAGGTTTCATAAATACCCTAACACTAACAGGTACCCTAACCCTAACCCATAACCTAATCCTAACCCGTACCCTAAACCGATACCTAAACCTAAAACTAACCCTAACCCTAAGCCATACCCTACGCCGTACACTAACCCGTACCCTAACCAGTACACTAAGCCGTACCCTAACCCTAACCCTAACCCTAAGCCTAACCCTAAGCTACCCTTGACTGCTTCTGCCTCCAATAGATTTCCTAAGCACTAGTGTTTTAAGGAACAGGTTAAAAAGAGAATCCTAATGTGATTACTTTCTAATGTGTGTGTTACTTATCTTATCCTAGTGTATAAAATCTTCTCCATGGCTGGACCCCAAATAATATTCCTTAAGTGCTAAGTGGTATCTAGAGATTGGGATAGGTTTAATAAATACCCTAACCGTAATGTGTACCCTAACCCTAACCCATACCCTAACACTAACACGTATCCTAATCCTAACCCGTACCCTAAACCGTGCCCTAACCCTAAAACTAACCCTAACACTAACCCTAACCCATACCCTACGCCGTACCCTAACACGTACACTAACCCGTACCCTAAGCCGTACCCTAAACCTACTCCGAACCCTACCCCTAAACCTAAGCCATACCCTACGCCTTACCCTAACCCGTGAACTAAGCCGTACCCTAACCCTAACCCTAACCCTAACCCTAAGCTACCCTTGACTGCTTCTGCCTCCAATAGATTTCCTAAGCACTAGTGTTTTAAGGAACAGGTTAAAAAGAGAATCCTAATGTGATTTCTTTATAATGTGTGTGTTCCTTATCTTATCCTAGTGTCTAAAATCTTCTCCATGGCTAAACCACAAATTATATTCCTTTACGTGCTAAGTGGTATCTAGAGATTGGGATAGGTTAAATAAATACCCTAAGCCTAACGCGTACCCATACCCTAACCCATACCCCAACACTAATACGTTCCCTAATCCTAACCCATACCCTAAACCGAGCCCTAACCCTAACACTACCCCTACCCCTAACCCTAAGCCATACACTACGCCATACCCTAATTCGTACCCTAAGCCGTACCCTAACCCTAACCCTAACCCTAACCCTAAGCTACCCTTGACTGCTTCTGCCTCCAGTAGATTTCCTAAGCACTAGTGTTTTAAGGAACAGGTTAAAAAGAGAATCCTAATGTGATTTCTTTATAATGTGTGTGTTCCTTACCTTATCCTAGTGTCTAAAATCTTCTCCATGTCTGGACCTCAAATAATATTCCTTAAGTGCTAAGTGGTATCTAGAGATTGGGATAGGTTTAATAAATACCGTAACCCTAATGCGTACCCTAACCCTAACCCTTTCCCTGACCCTAACACGTACCCAAATCCTAACCCGTTCCCTAAACCGAGCCCTAACCCTAAAACTAACCCTAACCCTAACCCTAACTTTAACCCATACCCTACGCCGTACCCTAACCCGTACCCTAACCCGTACCCTAAGCCACACAATAAACCTAATCCGAACCCTAACCCTAAACCTAAGCTACCCTTGACTGCTTCTGCCACCAATTTTTTCCTAAGCACTAGTGTTTTAAGGAACAGGTTAAAAAGAGAATCCTAATGTGATTTCTTTCTAATGTGTGTGTTCCTTAGCTTATCCTAGTATCTATAATCTTCTCCATGGCTGGACCCCAGATAATATTCCTTTACCTGCTAAGTGGTATCCAGAGAGTGGAATAGGTTTAATAAATACTGTAACCCTAAAGCGTACTCAAACCCTAACCCATACTATAACACTAAAACGTACCCTAATCCTAACACGTACTATAAATCGAGCCATAACCATAAAATTGCCCCTAACACTAACCCTAAGCCATACCCTACGCCGTACCGTAACCCTAACCCTAACACTAACCCTAAGCTACCCTTGATTTCTTCTGCTCTAATAGATTTCCTAAGCACTAGTGTTTTAAGGAACAGGTTAAAAAGAGAATCCTAATGTGATTCCTTTATAATGTGTGTGTTCCTTATCTTATCGTAGTGTCTAAAATCTTCTCCATGGCTGAACCCCAAATAATATTCCTTAAGTGCTAAGTGGTATCTAGAGATTGGGATAGGTTTAATAAATACCCTAACCCTAATGCATACCCTAACGCTAACACATACCCTAACCCTAACACGTACCCTTATCCTATCCTGTACCCTAAACCGAGCCCTAACCTTAACACTAACCCTAACCGTAACCCTAACCCATACTCTACGCCATACCCTAACCCGTACCCTAACCCGTACCCTAAGCCGTACCCTAACACTAACAGTAAACCTAACGCTAACCCTAACCCTAACCCTAAACCTAACCCTAACCCTAAGCCTAACCCTAAGCTACCATTGACTGCTTCTGCCTCCAATAGATTTCCTAAGCACTAGTATTTTAAGGAACAGGTTAAAAAGAGAATCCCAATGTGATTTCTTTCTAATGTGTGTGTTCCTTATCTTATCCTAGTGTCTAAAATCTTCTCCATGGCAGGACCCCAAATAATATTCCTTTACGTGCTTAGTGGTATCTAGAGAGTGGGATAGGTTTAATAAATACCCTAACCATAACGTGTACCCGAACCCTAACCCATACCCTAACCCTAACACGTACCCTAATCCTATCCCGTAACGTAAACCGATCCCCAACCCTAAAACTAACCCTAATCCTAAGCCATAACCTACGCCGAACCCTAACCCGTACCCTAAGCCGTACCCTAACCCATACCCTAACCCTAACAAGTTCCCTAATTAGAACCCGTACCCGAAACTGAGCCGTAACCCTAAAACTACCCCTAACCCTATCCCTAAGCCATACCCTACGCCATACCCTAACCCGTACCCTAAGCCTTACCCTAACCCTAACCCTAACACTAAGCTACCCTTGAGTGCTTCTGCCTCCAATAGATTTCCTAAGCACTAGTGTTTTAAGAAACAGGTGAAAAAGAGAATCCTAATGTGATTTCTTTATAATGTGAGTGTTCCTTATCTTATCCTAGTGTCTAAAATCTTCTCCATGGCTCGACCCCAACTAATATTCCTTAAGTGCTAAGTGGTATCTAGAGATGGGGATAGGTTTAATAAATACCATAACCCTAATGCGTACCCTAACCCTAACCCATACCCTGACCCTAACACGTATCCAAATCCTAACCCGTACCCTAAACTGAGCCCTAACCCTAAAACTAACCCTAACCCTAACCCTAACCAATACCCTATGCCGTACCTTAACCCATACCCCAACCCGAACCCTAAGCCGAACCCTAACCCTAACCCTAAACCTAAACCTAACCCTAAGCTACCCTTGACTGCTTCCGCCTCCAATAGATTTCCTAAGAACTAGTGTTTTAAGGAACAGTTTCAAAAGAGAATGGTAATTCGATTTCTTTATAATGTGTGCGTTCCTTATCTTATCCTAGAGTCTAAAATCTTCTCCATGGCTGGACCCCAAATAATATTCCTTTACGTGCTAAGTGGTATCTAGAGAGTGGGATAGGTTTAATAAATACCCTAACCCTAACGGGTAGCCTAACCCTAACGCGTAGCCTAACCCTAACACGTACCCTAATCCTAACCTGTACCCTAAACCGAGCCCTAACCCTAAAACTAACCCTAACACTAACCCTAACCCATACCCTACGCCGTACCCTAAACCGTACATTAACCCGTACCCTAAGCCGTACCCTAAACCTAATCCGAACTCTAACCGTAACCCTAAGCCACACCCTATGCCGTACCCTAACCCGTACCCTAAGCCGTACCCTAAACCTAATCCGAACTCTAACCCTAACCCTAAGCCACAACCTATGCCGTACCCTAACCCGTACCCTAAGCTGTACCCTAACCATAACCCATACCCTAACTCTAACACACACCCTAATCCTAACCCGTACCCTATCCCTTTCCCTAACCCTAACCCAAACCCTAACCCTAACCCTAACCCATACTCTATGCCGTACCCTCACCCGTACCCTAACCCATACCCTAACCCGTACTCTAACCCTAACCCTAGCCCTAACCCTAGCCCAAACCCTAAAACTAACCCTAACCCTAACCCACACCCTACGCTGTACCTCACCCATACCCTAACCAGTACCCTAACCTTAACACTAACCCTAACGCTAACCCATACCCTATGCCGTACCCTCACCCGTTCCCTAACCCGTACCCTACGCCGTACCCTAAACCTAACTCTAACCCTAACACTAACACTAACCCATACCCTACGCTGTACCCTCACCTGTACCCTAACCCGTACCCTAAGTCATACCCTAACCCTAACCCTAACCCTAAACCTAAGCCTACGCCGTACCCTCACTCTTACCCTAACCCGTACCGGAAACCGTACTCTAACCTTAACCCTAACCCATACCCTACGCCATACCCTTACCGGTACCCTAACCCGTACCCTAAGCTGTACCCTAATGCTAACCCTAACCCTAAACCATACCGTACACCCTACCCTCACCCGTACCCTAACCTGTACCCTAAGCCGTACCCTAACCCTAACCCTAACCCATAACTGACGCCCAACCTTCACCCGTACCCTAACCCGTACCCTAAGCCATACCCTAACCCTAAACCTAAACCTAACCATATTCCGAACCCATACCCTACCACTTACCCTCACCCGTACCCTAACCCATACCCTAACCCTAACTCTAACCCTAGGCCGTACCCTCACCCGTACCCTAAGCCGTACCCTAACCCTAACCCTAATGTAACCCTAAACCTCGCCCATACGCTACACCATAACCTCACCCATACCCTAACCCGTCCCCTAAGCCGTACCCTAACCCTAACCTTAACTGTAACCCATACACTACGCCGTACCCTCACCTGTAACATAACCCGTACCCTAAGCCGTAGCCTAAACCTAACCCTAACCCTAACCCTAACACATATCCTACGCCATACCTTCACCCATACCCTAACCTGTACCCTAAGCCGTACTCTACCCCTAACCCTAACCCTAACACTAAAACATACCCTACGCCGTACCCTCACCCGTACCGTAACCCGTACCCTAAGCCATACCTTAATCGTAACCTTAACACTAACCCTAAACCATACCCTACGCCATACCTTCACCCGTACCCTAACCCATACCCTAAGCTGTACCCTAACGCTAACCCTAACCCTAAACCATACCGTACGCCCTACCCTCACCCGTACCCTAACCCATACCCTATGCCGTACCCTCAACCGTACTCTAACCCGTACCCTAAGCCGTACCCTAACCCTAAACCTAACCCAAAACCATACCCTACGCCATACCCTCACCCGTACCCTAACCCATACCCTAAGCCGTACCCTAAACCTAACTCTAACCCTAACCCTCACCCTAAGCTACCCTTGACTGCTTCTGCCTCCAGTGGATCTACTAAGTACTATTGTTTTAAGGAACAGGTTAAAAACAAAATGCTAATGTGATTTCTTTATAATGTGTGTGTTCCTTATCTTATCCTAGTGTCTAAAATCTTCTCCATAACCCATACCCTAACACTAACACGTACCCTAATCCTAACCCGTACCCTAAACCGAGCCGTAACCCTAAAACTAACCCTAACACTAACCCATACCCTAAGCCGTACCGTAACCCTAAACCTAACCCTAACCCTAACACTAACCCTAAGTTACCCTTGACTGCTTCTGCCTCCAAAAGATTTCCTAAGCACTAGTGTTTGTAAGAACATGTTAAAAAGAGAATCCTAATGTGATTTCTTTATACTGTGTGTTCCTTATCTTATCCTAGTGTCTAAAATCTTCCCCATGGCTGGACCCCAAATAATATTCCTTTACGTGCTAAGTGGTATCTAGAGAGTGGGATAGGTTTAATAAACACCCTAACCCTAACGCGTACCCTAACCCTAACACATTCACTAAACCTAACACGTAACCCAATCATAACCAGTACCCTAAACGCAGCCCTAACCCTAAAACTAACCCTAACCCTAATCCATACCCTACGCCGTACCCTAACCCGTACCCTAACGCGTAACCTACCCCTAACCCTAACCCTAACCGTAAGCTACCCTTGACTGCTTCTGCCTCCAATAGATTTCCGAAGCACTAGTGTTTTAAGGAACAGATTAAAAAGAGAATCCTAATGTGATTTCTTTATAATGTGTGTGTTCCTTATCTTATCCTAGTGTCTAAAATCTTCTCCATGGCTGGACCCCAAATAATATTCCTTTACGTGCTAAGTGGTAATTAGAGAGTGGGACGGGTTTAATAAATACCCTAGCCCTAAGGCGTACCCTAACCCTAACCCTAACCCATACCCTAACCCTAACACGTACCCTAATCCTAGCCTGTACCCTAAACCGAGTCCTAACCCTAAAACTAACCTTAACCCTAACCCATACCCTACGCCATACCCTAACCCGTACCCTAACCCTAACCCTAACCCTAACCCTAACCCTAAGCTACCCTTGACTGCTTCTGCCTCCAATAGATTTCCTAAGCACTAGTGTTTTAAGGAAGAGGTTTAAAAGAGAATCCTAATATGATTTCTTTATACTGTGTGTTCCTTATCTTATCCTAGTGTCTAAAATCTTCTCCATGGCTGGACCCCAAATAATATTTCTTTACGTGCTAAGTGGTATCTAGAGAGTGGGATAGGTTTAATAAATTCCTTAACCCTAACGCGTACCCTAACCCTAACACATACCGTAACCCTAACACGTACTCTAATCCTAGCCCGTACCCTAAGCCGAGCCTTAATCCTAACCCTAACCCATACCCTACGCCGTATACTAATCCGTACCCTAACCCGTACCCTAAGCCGTACACTAACACTAAGCCTAACCCTCACCTTAAGCTACGCTTGACTGCTTTTGTCTCCAATTGATTTCCTAAGCACTAGTGTTTTAAAGAACAGGTTAAAAAGAGAATCCTAATTTGATTTCGTTATAATGTGTGTGTTCCTTACCTTATCCTAGTGTCTATAATCTTCTCCATGGCTGGACCCCAAATAATATTCCTTTACGTGCTCAGTGGTATCTAGACAGTGGAATAGGTTTATTAAATACGCTAACCCTAAGGCGTACCCTAACCCTAACCCATACACTAACTCTAACACGTACCCTAATCCTAACCCGTACCCTAAACCGAGCCCTAACACTAAAACTAACCCTAAGCCTAACCCTAATCCATACACTTCACCGTACCCTAACCTATACCCTAAGCCGTACCGTAACCATAACCCTAACCCTAACCCATACACTATGCCGTAACCTAACCCAACCCTTACCCGTATCCTAAACCTAACCCTAACCCTACCCCTAACCATAAGCTACCCTTGACTGCTTCTGCCTCCAATAGATTTCCTAAGCACTAGTGTTTTAAGGAACAGGTTAAAAAGAGAATCCTAATGTGATTTCTTTATAATGTGTGTGTCCCTTATCTTATCCTAGTGTCTAAAATATTCTCCATGGCTGGACCCCAAATAATATTCCGTTACACGCTAAGTGGTATCTAGAGAGTGGGATAGGTTTAATAAATACCCTAACCCGTACCCTAACTCTAACCCATACCCTAACCCTAACACGTATGCTAATCCTAACCCATCCCCTAAAACGAGCCCTAACCCAAAAACTAAACCTAACCCTAACCCTAACTCATACCCTATGCCGTAGCCTAACCCGTACCCTAACCCGTACCCTAAGCCGTACACTAACCCTAACCCTAAGTTACCCTTGACTGCTTCTGCCTGCAATAGATTTCCTAAGCACTAGTGTTTTAAGGAACAGGTTAAAAAGAGAATCCTAATGTGATTTTTTATAATGTGTGTGTTCCTTATCTTATCCTAGTGTCTAAAATCGTCTCCATGGCTGGACCCCAAATACTATTGCTTTACGTACTAAATGGTATCTAGAGAGTGGGATAGGTTTAATAAATAACCTAACCCTAACGCGTACCCTAACCCTAACCCATACAATAACCCTAACACGTACACTAATCCTAACCCGTACCCTAAACCTAGCCCTAACCCTAAAACTAACCCTAACACTAACCCTAAGCCATACCCTACGCCATACCCTAAGCCGTACCCTAACCCGTACCCTAATGTGTACCCTAACCCTAACCCTAACCCTCACCCTAAGCTACGCTTGACTGCTTTTGTCTGCAATTGATTTTCTAAGCACTAGTGTTTTAAAGAACAGGTTAAACAGAAAATCCTAATTTGATTTCGTTATAATGTGTGTGTTCCTTATCTTATCCTAGTGTCTATAATCTTCTCCATGGCTGGACCCCAAATAATATTCCTTTACGTGCTCAGTGGTATCTAGACAGTGGGATAGGTTTAATAAATACCCTAACCCTAACGCGTACCCTAACCCTACCCATACACTAACCCTAACACGTACCCTAATCCTAACCCGTACCCTAAACCGAGCCCTAACCCTAAAACTAAGCCTAACCCTAACCTTAAGCCATACCTTACGCCATACCCTAACCCATACCCTAACCCGTACCCTAATCCTAACCCTAACCCTAACCCTAACCCTAAGCTACCCTTGACTGCTTCTGCCTCCAATAGGTTTCCAAAGCACTAGTGTTTTAAGGAACAGTTAAAAAGAAAATCCTACTATGATTTCTTTCTAATGTGTGTGTTCCTTATCTTATCCTAGTGTCGAAAATCTTCTCCATGGCTGGACCCCAAATAATATTCCTTTACGTGCTAAGAGGTACATAGAGAGTGGGATAGGTTTAATAAATACCTTAACCCTAACGCGTACCCTAACCCTAACCCATACCCTAACCCTAACACGTACCCTAATCCTAACCTGCTCCCTAAACCGAGCCCTAACCTTAAACCTAACCCTAACCCTAATCCTAACCCATACCGTACGCCATACACTAACCCGTACCCTAACCCGTATCCTAAGCCGTACCCTAAACCTAACCCTAACCGTAACCCTCACCCTAAGCTACCCTTGACTGCGTCTGCCTCCAATTGATTTCCTAAGCATTAGTGTTTTAAGGAACAGGTTAAAAAGAGAATCCTAATGTGATTTCTTTATAATGTGTGTGTTCCTTATCTTATCCTAGTGTCTAAAATCTTCTCCATGGCTGAACCCCAAATAATATTCCTTAACTGTTAATTGGTATCTAGAGATTGGGATACGTTTAATAAATACCCTAACCCTAACACGTACCCTAACCCTAACCCATACCCTAACCCTAACACGTACCCTAATCCTAACCCGTACCCTAAACTGAGCCCTAACACTAAAACTAACCCTAATCCTAACCCATACTCTATGCCGTACCCTATCCCGTACCCTAACGTGTACCCTAATCCGTACCCTAACCCTAACCCTAATCCTCACCCTAAGCTACGCTTGACTGCTTTTGTCTCCAATTGATTTCCTAAGCACTAGTGTTTTAAAGAACAGGTTAAAAAGAGAATCCTAATTTGATTTCGTTATAATGTGTGTGTTCCTTATCTTATCCTAGTGTCTATAATCTTCTCCATGGCTGGAACCTAAATAATATTCCTTTACGTGCTCAGTGGTATCTAGACAGTGGGATAGGATTAATAAATACGCTAACCCTAAGGTGTACCCTAACCCTAACCCATACACTAACCCTAACATGTACCCTAATCCTAACCCGTACCCTAAACCGAGCCCTAACACTAAAAATACCCCTAAGCCTAACCCGAATCCATACACTTCGCCGTACACTAACCCGTACCCTAAGCCGTACCGTAACCATAATCCTAACCCTAACCCATACCCTACGCCGTACCCTAACCCGTACCCTTACCCGTATCCTAAACCTAACCCTAACCCTACCCCTAACCATAAGCTACCCTTGACTGCTTCTGCCTCCAATAGATTTCCTAAGCACTAGTGTTTTAAGGAACAGGTTAAAAAGAGAATCTTAATGTGATTTCTTTATAATGTGTGTGTTCCTTATCTTATCCTAGTGTCTAAAATCTTCTCCATGGCTGGACCCCAAATAATAGTCCTTGACGTGCTAAGTGGTATCTAGAGAGTGGAATAGGTTTAATAAATACCCTAACCTTAACACGTACCCTAACCCTAACCCATACCCTAATCCTAACACGTACATAATCCTAACCCGTACCCTAAACCGATACCTAAACCTAGAACTAACCCTAACCCCAAGCCATACCGTACGCCGTACCCTAACCCGTACCCTAAGCCGTACCCTAACCCTAACAGTAAACCTAATGCTAACCCTAACCCTAACCCTAACCCTAACCCTAAGCCTAAGCCTAACCCTAAGCTACCTTTGACTGCTTCTTCCTCCAATAGATTTCCTAAGCACTAGTGTTTTAAGGAACAGTTTAAAAAGCGAAACCTAATGTGATTTTTTATAATGTGTGTGTTCCTTATCTTATCCTACTGTCTAAAATCTTCTCCACGGCCGTACCCCAAATAATATTCTTTAACCTCTAAGTGGTATCTAGAGATTGGGATAGGTTTAATAAATACCGTAACCCTAACGCGTACCCTAACCCTAACCCATGCCCTGACCCTAACACGTACCCAAATCGTAACCCGTACCCTAAACCGAAACCTAACCCTAAAACTAACCCGTAACCCAAACCCATACCCTACGCCGTTTCCTAAACCGTAACCTAAGCAGTACCCTAACCCGTACCCTAAACCTGATCCTAACCCTAACCCTAACCCTAAGCTACCCTTGACTGCTTCTGCCTCCAATAGATTTCCTAAGCACTAGTGTTTTAAGGAACAGGTTAAAAAGAGAATCCTAATGTGATTTCTTTATAATGTGTGTGTCCCTTATCTTATCCTAGTGTCTAAAATATTCTCCATGGCTGGACCCCAAATAATATTCCGTTACACGCTAAGTGGTATCTAGAGAGTGGGATAGGTTTAATAAATACCCTAACCCGTACCCTAACTCTAACCCATACCCTAACCCTAACACGTATCCTAATCCTAACCCATCCCCTAAAACGAGCCCTAACCCAAAAACTAAACCTAACCCTAACCCTAAATCATACCCTATGCCGTAGCCTAACCCGTACCCTAACCCGTACCCTAAGCCGTACACTAACCCTAACCCTAAGTTACCCTTGACTGCTTCTGCCTGCAATAGATTTCCTAAGCACTAGTGTTTTAAGGAACAGGTTAAAAAGAGAATCCTAATGTGATTTTTTATAATGTGTGTGTTCCTTATCTTATCCTAGTGTCTAAAATCGTCTCCATGGCTGGACCCCAAATACTATTGCTTTACGTAGTAAGTGGTATCTAGAGAGTGGGATAGGTTTAATAAATACCCTAACTCTAACGCGTACCCTAACCCTAACCCGTACCCTAACCCTAACACGTAACCTAATCCTAACCTCTACCCTAAATCGAACCCTAACCGTAAAACTAACCCTAACCCTAACCCATACCCTGACCCTAACATGTACCCAAATCGTAACCCGTACCCTAAACTGAGCCCTAACCCTAAAGCTAACCCTAACCCTAACCCATACCCTACGCCGTACCCTAACCCGTACCCTAACCCGTACCCTAACCCGTACCCTATGCCTTACCCTAAACCTAATCCTAACCCTCACCCTAAGATACCCTTCATTGCTTTTGCCTCTAATTGATTTCCTAAGCACTAGTGTTTTAAGGAAAAGGTTAAAAAACGAATCCTAATGTGACTTGTTTATAATGTGTGTGTTCCTTATCTTATCCTAGTGTCTAAAATTTTCTCTATGGCTGGACCCCAGATAATAATCCTTTATGGGCTAAGTGGTACCTAGAGATTGGGATAGGTTTAATAAATACACTAACCCTAACGTGTACCCAAACCCTAACACATACCCTAACCCTAACACGTACCGTAATTAGAACCCGTACCCAAAACCGAGCCGTAACCCTAAAACTACCCCTAACCCTATCCCTAAGCCATACCCTACGCCATACACTAACCCGTACCCTAAGCCGTACCCTAACCCTAACCCTAACCCTAACCCTAACCCTAAGCTACCCTTGGCTGCTTCTGCCTCCAGTAGATTTCCTAAGCACTAGTGTTTTATGGAACAGGTTAAAAAGAGAATCCTAATGTGATTTCTTTATAATGTGTGTGTTCCTTATCTTATCCTAGTGTCTAAAATCTTCTCCATGGCTGGACCCCAAATAATAGTCCTTTACGTGCTAAGTGGTATCTAGAGAGTGGGATAGGTTTGAAAAATACCCTAACCTTAACACGTACCCTAACCCTAACCCATACCCTAACCCTAACACGTACATAAACCTAACCCGTACCCTAAACCGATACCTAAACCTAAAACTAACCCTAACCCCAAGCCATACCGTACGCCGTACCCTAACCCGTACCCTAAGACGTACCCAAACCCTAACCCTAACCCTTATCCAAACCCTAAGCTACGCTTGACTGTTTCTGCCTCCAATAGATTTCCTAAGCACTAGTGTTTTAAGGAACAGGTTAAAAAGAGAATCCTAATGTGATTTCTTTCTAATGTGTGTGTTCCTTATCCTATCCTAGTGTCTAAAATCTTCTCCATTGCTGGACCCCAAATAATATACCTTAAGTGCTAAGTGGTATCTAGAGAGTGGGATAGGTTTAATAAATACCCTAACCCTAACTCATACCCTAACGGTAACCCATACCCTAACCCTAACACGTACCGTAATCCTAGCCTGTACCCTAAACCGAGCCCTAACCCTAAAAAGAACCCTAACACTAAAACTAAGCCATACCCAATGCCGTACCCTGTGCTGTACCCTAACGCGTACCCTAAGCCGTACCCTAACCTTAACCCTAACCCTAACCCTAACCCTAACCTACCCTTGACTGCTTCTGCCTCCAATACTTTTCCTAAGCACTAGTGTTTTAAGGAACAGTTTAAAAAGCGAAACCTAATGTAATTTCTTATAATGTGTGTGTTCTTATCTTATCCTACTGTCTAAAATCTTCTCCATGGCTGGACCCAAAATAATATTCTATAAGTGCTAAGTGGTATCTAGAGATTGGGATAGGTTTAATAAATACCGTAACCCTAATGCGTACCCTAACCCTAACACATACCCTGACCCTAACACGTACCCAAGTCCTAACCCGTACCCTAAACCGAGCCCTAAACCTAAAACTAACCCTAAGCCTAACCCATACCATACGCCGTACCCTAACCCGTACCCTAACCCGTACCCTAACCCGTACCCTAAGCCGTACCCTAAACCTAATCCTAACCCTAACCCTAACCCTAAGCTACCCTTGACTGCTTCTGCCTCCAATTGATTTCCTAAGCAATAGTGTTTTAAGGAACAGGTTAAAAAGCGAATCCTAAGGTGATTTGTTTATAATGTGTGTGTTCCGTATCTTATCCTACTGTCTAAAATCTTCTCTATGGCTGGACACCAGATAATAATCAATTGCGTACTAAGTGTTATCTAGAGATTGGGATAGGTTTAATAAATACCCTAACCGTAACGCATACCCAAAACCTAACCCATACCCTAAACCTAACACGTACCCTAATTAGAAGCCGTACCCGAAACCTAGCCGTAACCCTAAAACTACCCCTAACCCTATCCCTAAGCCATACCCTACGCCATACCCTAACCCGTACCCTAAGCCGTACTCTAACCCTAACCCTAACCCTAAGCTACCCTTGAATGCTTCTGCCTCCAGTAGATTTCCTAAGCACTAGTGTTTTAAGGAACAGGTTAAAAAGAGTATCCTAATGTAATTTCTTTATAATGTGTGTGTTCCTTATCTTATCCTAGTGTCTAAAATCTACTTCATGGCTGGACCCCAAATAATATTTCTTTACGTGCTAAGTGGTATCTAGAGAGTGGGATAGGTTTAATAAATACCCTAAGCCTAACACGTACCCTAACCCTACCCCATAACCTAATCCTAACCCATACCCTAAAACGATACCTAAACCTAAAACTACGCTTAACCCTAACCCTAACCCATACCATACGCCGTATCTTAACCCGTAACCTAACCCGTACCATAAGCCGTACCCTAAGAGTGGGATAGGTTTAATAAATACCCTAACCCTAACGTGTAGCCTAAACCTAATGCATACCCTAACCCTAACACGTACCCTAATCCTAAACCGTAACCCTAAACCGATCCCTAAGCCTAAAACTAACCCTAATCCCAAGCCATACCCTACGCCGTACCCTAACCCGTACCCTAACCCATACCCTAAGCCGTACCCTAAACCTAACCCTGACCCTAACACTAACCCTAAGCTACCCTTGAATGCTTCTGCCTCCAATAGATTTCCTAAGGACTAGTGTTTTAAGGAACAGGTTAAAAAGAGAATCCTATTGTGACTCCTTTATAATGTGTGTGTTCCTTATCTTATCCTAGTGTCTAAAATCTTCTCCATAGCTGGACCCCAAATAATATTACTTTACGTGCTAAGTGGTAATTAGAGAGTGGGATGGGTTTAATAAATACCCTAACCTTAACGTGTACCCTAACCCTAATCCATACCCTAACCCTAACACGTACCCTAATCCTAGCCCGTACCCTAAACCGAGCCCTAACACTACCACTAATCCTAACCCTAACCCTAACCCATACCGTACACCGTACCCTAACCCGTACCCTAACCCGTACTCTAAGCCGTCCCCTAAAACTAAAACTAACCCTAATCCTGACCCTAAGCTACCCTTGACTGCTTCTGCCTCCAATAAATTGCTTAGCATTAGTGTTTTAAGGAACAGGTTAAAAAGAGAATCCTAACGAGATTTCATTATAATGTGTGTGTTCCTTATCTTATCCTAGTGTCTAAAACTTCTCCATGGTTGGACCACAAATAATATTCCTTTACGTGCTAAATGGTATCTAGAGAGAGGGATAGGATTAATAAATACCCTAACCCTAACCCGTACCCTAACCTTAACCCATACCCGAACCCTAACACGTACCGTAATCCTAACCTGTACCCTAAACTGAGCCCTAAACGTAAAACTAACCCTAACCGTAAACCTAACCCATACCCTACACCGTACCCTAACCCATAACCTAACCCATACCCTAACCCGTACCCTAAGCCGTACCCTAACCCTAACCCTAAACCTAACCCTAACCCTAACCCTAACCCTAAACCTAACCCTAACCCTAACCCTAACCCTAAGCTACCCTTGACTGCTTCTGCCTCCAATAGATTTCCTAAGCACTAGTGTTTTAAGGAACAGGTTAAAAAGAGAATCCTAATGTGATTTCTTTATAATGTGTGTGTTCCTTAGCTTATCCTAGTGTCGATAATCTTCTCCATGGCTGGACCCCAAATAATATTCCTTTACGTGCTAACTGGTATCCAGATAGTGGGATAGGATTAATAAGTACCCTAACCCTAAGGCATACACTAACCCTAAACCATACACTAACCCTAACACGTACCCCAATCCTAACCCATACCCTAAACCGAGCCCTAACCCTAGAACTAACCCTAACCCTAACCCTAACCCCAACGCATACCCTACGCCGTACCCTAACCTGTACCCTAACCCGTACCCTAACCCGTACCCTAAGCCGTACCCGAAACCTAATCCTAACCCTAACCCTAACCCTAAGCTACCCTTGACTGCTTCTGCCTCCAGTAGATTTCGTAAGCACTAGTGTTTTAAGGAACAGGTTAAAAAGAAAATCCGAATGTGATTTCTTTATAATGTGTGTGTTCCTTATCTTATCCTAGTGTCTAAAATCTTCTCCATGGCTGGACCCCAAATAATATTCCTTTACGTGCTAAGTGGTATCTAGAGAGTGGGATAGGTTTAATAAATACCCTAACCCTAACGCGTAGCCTAACCCTAACCCATAACCTAACCCTAACACGTACCCTAATCCTAACCTGTACCCTAAACCGAGCCCTAACCCTAAAACTAACCCTAACACTAACCCTAACCCATACCCTACGCCGTACCCTAAACCGTACACTAACCCGTACCCTATGCCGTACCCTAAACCTAATCCAAACTCTAACCCTAACCCTAAGCCACACCCTATGCCGTACCCTAACCCGTACACTAACCCGTACCCTAAGCCGTACCCTAAACCTAATCCGAACTCTAACCCTAACCCTAAGCCACAACCTATGCCGTACCCTAACCCGTACCCTAAGCTGTACCCTAACCATAACCCATACCCTAACTCTAACACGTACCCTAATCCTAACCCGTACCCTATCCCTTTCCCTAACCCTAACCCAAACCCTAACCCTAAGCCTAACCCATACTCTATGCCGTACCCTCACTCGTACCCTAACCCATACCCTAACCCGTACTCTAACCCTAACCCTAGCCCTAACCCTAGCCCTAACCCTAAAACTAACCCTAACCCTAACCCACACCCTACGCTGTACCTCACCCATACCCTAACCAGTACCCTAACCTTAACCCTAACCCTAACCCTAACCCTAACCTACCCTTGACTGCTTCTGCCTCCAATAGTTTTCCTAAGCACTAGTGTTTTAAGGAACAGTTTAAAAAGCGAAACCTAATGTAATTTTTTATAATGTGTGTGTTCCTTATCTTATCCTACTGTCTAAAATGTTCTCCATGGCTGGACCCAAAATAATATTCTATAAGTGCTAAGTGGTATCTAGAGATTGGGATAGGTTTAATAAATACCGTAACCCTAATGCGTACCCTAACCCTAACACATACCCTGACCCTAACACGTACCCAAGTCCTAACCCGTACCCTAAACCGAGCCCTAAACCTAAAACTAACCCTAAGCCTAACCCATACCATACGCCGTACCCTAACCCGTACCCTAACCCGTACCCTAACCCGTACCCTAAGCCGTACCCTAAACCTAATCCTAACCCTAACCCTAACCCTAAGCTACCCTTGACTGCTTCTGCCTCCAATTGATTTCCTAAGCAATAGTGTTTTAAGGAACAGGTTAAAAAGCGAATCCTAAGGTGATTTGTTTATAATGTGTGTGTTCCGTATCTTATCCTACTGTCTAAAATCTTCTCTATGGCTGGACACCAGATAATAATCAATTGCGTACTAAGTGTTATCTAGAGATTGGGATAGGTTTAATAAATACCCTAACCGTAACGCATACCCAAAACCTAACCCATACCCTAAACCTAACACGTACCCTAATTAGAAGCCGTACCCGAAACCTAGCCGTAACCCTAAAACTACCCCTAACCCTATCCCTAAGCCATACCCTACGCCATACCCTAACCCGTACCCTAAGCCGTACTCTAACCCTAACCCTAACCCTAAGCTACCCTTGAATGCTTCTGCCTCCAGTAGATTTCCTAAGCACTAGTGTTTTAAGGAACAGGTTAAAAAGAGTATCCTAATGTAATTTCTTTATAATGTGTGTGTTCCTTATCTTATCCTAGTGTCTAAAATCTACTTCATGGCTGGACCCCAAATAATATTTCTTTACGTGCTAAGTGGTATCTAGAGAGTGGGATAGGTTTAATAAATACCCTAAGCCTAACACGTACCCTAACCCTACCCCATAACCTAATCCTAACCCATACCCTAAAACGATACCTAAACCTAAAACTACGCTTAACCCTAACCCTAACCCATACCATACGCCGTATCTTAACCCGTAACCTAACCCGTACCATAAGCCGTACCCTAAGAGTGGGATAGGTTTAATTAATACCCTAACCCTAACGTGTAGCCTAAACCTAATGCATACCCTAACCCTAACACGTACCCTAATCCTAAACCGTAACCCTAAACCGATCCCTAAGCCTAAAACTAACCCTAATCCCAAGCCATACCCTACGCCGTACCCTAACCCGTACCCTAACCCATACCCTAAGCCGTACCCTAAACCTAACCCTGACCCTAACACTAACCCTAAGCTACCCTTGAATGCTTCTGCCTCCAATAGATTTCCTAAGGACTAGTGTTTTAAGGAACAGGTTAAAAAGAGAATCCTATTGTGACTCCTTTATAATGTGTGTGTTCCTTATCTTATCCTAGTGTCTAAAATCTTCTCCATAGCTGGACCCCAAATAATATTACTTTACGTGCTAAGTGGTAATTAGAGAGTGGGATGGGTTTAATAAATACCCTAACCTTAACGTGTACCCTAACCCTAATCCATACCCTAACCCTAACACGTACCCTAATCCTAGCCCGTACCCTAAACCGAGCCCTAACACTACCACTAATCCTAACCCTAACCCTAACCCATACCGTACACCGTACCCTAACCCGTACCCTAACCCGTACTCTAAGCCGTCCCCTAAAACTAAAACTAACCCTAATCCTGACCCTAAGCTACCCTTGACTGCTTCTGCCTCCAATAAATTGCTTAGCATTAGTGTTTTAAGGAACAGGTTAAAAAGAGAATCCTAACGAGATTTCATTATAATGTGTGTGTTCCTTATCTTATCCTAGTGTCTAAAACTTCTCCATGGTTGGACCACAAATAATATTCCTTTACGTGCTAAATGGTATCTAGAGAGAGGGATAGGATTAATAAATACCCTAACCCTAACCCGTACCCTAACCTTAACCCATACCCGAACCCTAACACGTACCGTAATCCTAACCTGTACCCTAAACTGAGCCCTAAACGTAAAACTAACCCTAACCGTAAACCTAACCCATACCCTACACCGTACCCTAACCCATAACCTAACCCATACCCTAACCCGTACCCTAAGCCGTACCCTAACCCTAACCCTAAACCTAACCCTAACCCTAACCCTAACCCTAAACCTAACCCTAACCCTAACCCTAACCCTAAGCTACCCTTGACTGCTTCTGCCTCCAATAGATTTCCTAAGCACTAGTGTTTTAAGGAACAGGTTAAAAAGAGAATCCTAATGTGATTTCTTTATAATGTGTGTGTTCCTTAGCTTATCCTAGTGTCTATAATCTTCTCCATGGCTGGACCCCAAATAATATTCCTTTACGTGCTAACTGGTATCCAGATAGTGGGATAGGATTAATAAGTACCCTAACCCTAAGGCATACACTAACCCTAAACCATACACTAACCCTAACACGTACCCCAATCCTAACCCATACCCTAAACCGAGCCCTAACCCTAGAACTAACCCTAACCCTAACCCTAACCCCAACGCATACCCTACGCCGTACCCTAACCTGTACCCTAACCCGTACCCTAACCCGTACCCTAAGCCGTACCCGAAACCTAATCCTAACCCTAACCCTAACCCTAAGCTACCCTTGACTGCTTCTGCCTCCAGTAGATTTCGTAAGCACTAGTGTTTTAAGGAACAGGTTAAAAAGAAAATCCGAATGTGATTTCTTTATAATGTGTGTGTTCCTTATCTTATCCTAGTGTCTAAAATCTTCTCCATGGCTGGACCCCAAATAATATTCCTTTACGTGCTAAGTGGTATCTAGAGAGTGGGATAGGTTTAATAAATACCCTAACCCTAACGCGTAGCCTAACCCTAACCCATAACCTAACCCTAACACGTACCCTAATCCTAACCTGTACCCTAAACCGAGCCCTAACCCTAAAACTAACCCTAACACTAACCCTAACCCATACCCTACGCCGTACCCTAAACCGTACACTAACCCGTACCCTATGCCGTACCCTAAACCTAATCCAAACTCTAACCCTAACCCTAAGCCACACCCTATGCCGTACCCTAACCCGTACACTAACCCGTACCCTAAGCCGTACCCTAAACCTAATCCGAACTCTAACCCTAACCCTAAGCCACAACCTATGCCGTACCCTAACCCGTACCCTAAGCTGTACCCTAACCATAACCCATACCCTAACTCTAACACGTACCCTAATCCTAACCCGTACCCTATCCCTTTCCCTAACCCTAACCCAAACCCTAACCCTAAGCCTAACCCATACTCTATGCCGTACCCTCACTCGTACCCTAACCCATACCCTAACCCGTACTCTAACCCTAACCCTAGCCCTAACCCTAGCCCTAACCCTAAAACTAACCCTAACCCTAACCCACACCCTACGCTGTACCTCACCCATACCCTAACCAGTACCCTAACCTTAACCCTAACCCTAACCCTAACCCTAACCTACCCTTGACTGCTTCTGCCTCCAATAGTTTTCCTAAGCACTAGTGTTTTAAGGAACAGTTTAAAAAGCGAAACCTAATGTAATTTTTTATAATGTGTGTGTTCCTTATCTTATCCTACTGTCTAAAATGTTCTCCATGGCTGGACCCAAAATAATATTCTATAAGTGCTAAGTGGTATCTAGAGATTGGGATAGGTTTAATAAATACCGTAACCCTAACGCGTACCCTAACCCTAACACATACCCCGAACCTAACACGTACCCAAATCCTAACCCGTACCCTAAACCGAGCCCTAACCCTAAAACTAACCCTAAGCCTAACCCATACCATACGCCGTACCCTAACCCGTACCCTAACCCGTACCCTAACCCGTACCCTAAGCCGTACCCTAACCCTAACCCTAACCCTAACCCTAACCCTAAGCTACCCTTGACTGCTTCTGCCTCCAATTGATTTCCTAAGCAATAGTGTTTTAAGGAACAGGTTAAAAAGCGAATCCTAAGGTGATTTGTTTATAATGTGTGTGTTCCGTATCTTATCCTACTGTCTAAAATCTTCTCTATGGCTGGACACCAGATAATAATCCTTTGCGTGCTAAGTGTTATCTAGAGATTGGGATAGGTTTAATAAATACCCTAACCGTAACGCGTACCCAAAACCTAACCCATACCCTAAACCTAACACGTACCTAATTAGAAGCCGTACCCGAAACCTAGCCGTAACCCTAAAACTACCCCTAACCCTATCCCTAAGCCATACCCTACGCCATACCCTAACCCGTACCCTAAGCCGTACTCTAACCCTAACACTAACCCTAAGCTACCCTTGAATGCTTCTGCCTCCAGTAGATTTCCTAAGCACTAGTGTTTTAAGGAACAGGTTAAAAAGAGTATCCTAATGTAATTTCTTTATAATGTGTGTGTTCCTTATCTTATCCTAGTGTCTAAAATCTTCTCCATGGCTGGACCCCAAATAATAATCCTTTACGTGCTAAGTGGTATCTAGAGATTGGGATAGGCTAAATAAATACCCTTACGCTAACGAGTACCCAAACACTAACCCATACCCCAACACTAACACGTTCCCTAATCCTAACCCGTACCCTAAACTGAGCCCTAACCCTAAAACTAACCCTAACGCTAACCCTAAGCCACAACCTATGCCGTACCCTAACCCGTACCCTAAGCTGTACCCTAACCCTAACCCATAACCTAACCCTAACACGTACCCTAATCCTAACCCGTACCCTAAACCGAGCCCTAACCCTAAAACTAACCCTAACGCTAACCCTAAGCCATACCCTACGCCGTACCCTAACCCGTACCCTAAGCCGTATCCTAACCCTAACCCTAAGCTACCCTTGACTGCTTCTGCCTCCAGTAGATTTTGTAAGCACTAGTGTTTTACGGAACAGGTTAAAAAGAAAATCCTATTGTGATTCCTTTATAATGTGTGTGTTCCTTATCTTATCCTAGTGTCTAAAATCTTCTCCATGGCTAGACCCCAAATAATATTCCTTTACGTGCTAAATGGTAATTAGAGAGTGGGATAGCTTTAATAAATACCCTAACCCTAACACGTACCCTTATCCTAAACCGTAACCCTAAACCGATCCCTAAGCCTAAAACTAACCCTAGCCCCAAGCCATACCCTACGCCATACCCTAACCCGTCCCCTAACTCATACCCTAAGCCGTACCCTAAACCTAACCCTGACCCTAACACTAACCCTAAGCTACCCTTGAATGCTTCTGTCTCCAATAGATTTCCTAAGGACCAGTGTTTTAAGGAACAGGTTAAAAAGAGAATCCTATTGTGACTCCTTTATACTGTGTGTGTTCCTTATCTTATCCTAGTGTCTAAAATCTTCTCCATGGCTAGACCACAAATAATATTCCTTTACGTGCTAAGTGGTAATTAGAGAGTGGGATAGCTTTAATAAATACCCTAACCCTAAAGCGTACCCTAACCCTAACCCATACCCTAACCCTAACATGTACCCTAATCCTAACCCGTACCCTAAACCGAGCCCTAACCCTAAAACTAACCCTAACACTAACCCTAAACCATACGCTATGCTGTAACCTAACCCGTACCCTAAGGGGTACCCTAAACCTACTCCGAACCCTAACCCTAACCCTAAGCCATACCCTACGCCGTACCCTAACCCGTGAATTAAGCCGTAACCTAAACCTAACCCTAACCCTAACCGAATCCTAAACTGTACCCTAAACCGAGCCCTAACCCTAAAACTACCCCAAACCCTAACCCTAACCCATACCCTAAGCCGTACCCTAAACCGTACCCTAACTCGTACCCTAACCCTAACCTGTACCCTACCCCTAACACTAAGCTCCCCTTGACTGCTTCTGCCTACAATAGATTTTCTAAGTCACTAGTGTTTTAAGTAACAGATTAAAAAGGGAATCCTAGTGTGATTTCTTTATAATTAGTGTGTTCCTTATCTTATCCTAGTGTCTAAAACCTTCTCCATGGCTGGACCCCGAATAATATTCCTTTACGTGCTAAGTGGTATCTAGAGAGTGGGATACGTTTAATAAATAACCTAACCGTAACGTGTACCGTAACCCTAACCCATACCCTAACCCTAACACGTATCCTAATCCTAACCCATACCCTAAACCGAGACCTAACTCTAAAATTAAGCCCAACACTAAACCTAAGCCATAACCTACGCGATACCATAACTTGTACCGTAACTCGTACCCTAACCCGTACCCTAAGCCGTACCCTAACCCTAACCCTAAACGTAACCCTAACCTTAAGCTACCCTTGACTGCTTCTGCCTCCAACAGATTTCCGAAGCACTAGTGTTTTAAGGAACAGATTAAAAAGAGAATCCTAATGTGATTTCTTTATAATGTGTGTGTTCCTTATCTTATCCTAGTGTCTGAAATCTTATCCATGGCTGGACCCCAAATAATATTCCTTTACGTGCTAAGTGGTAATTAGAGAGTGGGATGGGTTTAATAAATACCCTAATCCTAAGGCGTACCCTAACCCAAACCCATACCCTAACCCTAACACGTACCCTAATCCTAGCCTGTACCCTAAACCGAGCCCTAACCCTAAAACTAACCCTAACACTAACCTTAACCCGTACCCTACGCCGTACCCTAACCCGTACACTAACCCGTACCCTAAGCCGTACCCTAAACCTAATCCGAACTCTAACCCTAACCCTAAGCCACACCCTATGCCATACCCTAACCCGTACCCTAAGCTGTAGCCTAACCCTAACCAATACCCTAACTCTAACACGTACCCTAATCCTAACCCGTACCCTAACCATTTCCCTAACCCTAACCCAAACCCTTACCCTAACCGTAACCCATACTCTATGCCGTACCCTCACCGTACCGTAACCCATACCATAAGCCGTACTCTAACCCTAACCCTAACCCTAACCCTAGCCCTAACCCTAAAACTAACCCTAACCCTAACACACACCCTACGCTGTACCTCACCCGAACCCTAACCTGTACCCTAACCTTAACCCTAACCCTAACCCATACTCTATGCCGTACCCTCAACCGTTCCCTAACCCATACCCTACGCCGTACCCTAAACCTAACTCTAACCCTAACACTAACACTAACCCATACCCTACGCCGTAGCCTCACCTGTACCCTAACCCGTACCCTAAACCTAACCCTAAGCGTAACCCTAACCCTAAGCTACCCTTGACTGCTTCTGCCTCCAATAGATTTCCTAAGCCCTAGTGTTTTAAGGAACAGGTTAAAAAGAGAATCTTAATGAGATTTCTTTATTATGTGTGTGTTCCTTATCTTATCCTAGTGTCTAAAATCTTCTCCATGGCTGGACCCCAAATAATATTCCTTTACGTGCTAAGTGGTATCTAGAGACTGGGATAGGTTTAATAAATACCCTAACCCTAACGCGTACCCTAACCCTAACCCATACCCTAACCCTAACACGTAACCTAATCCTAACCTGTACCATAACCTTAGCCCTAACCGTAAAACTAAACCTAAACCTAACCCCAACCCATACCCTACGCCGTACCCTAACCCGTACCCTAACCCGTACCCTAAGCCGTCCCCTAAAACTAAACCTAACCCTAATCTTGACCCTAAGCTACCCTTGACTGCTTCTGCCTCCAATAGATTTCTTAGCATTAGTGTTTTAAGGAACAGGTTAAAAAGAGAATCCTAATAAGACTTCATTATAATGTGTGTGTTCCTTATCTTATCCTAGTGTCTAAAACTTCTCCACGGTTGGACCACAAATAATATTCCTTTACGTGCTAAGTGATATTTAGAGAGTGGGATAGGTTTAATACATACCCTAATCCTAACGCGTACCCTAACCCTAACCCATACCCTAACCCTACCACGTACCCTAATCCTAGCCCGTACCCTAAACCGAGCCCTAACACTACAACTAAACCTAACCCTAACCCTAATCCATACCGTACAACGTACCCTAACCCGTACCCTAACCCGTACTCTAAGCCATACCCTAACCCTAACCCTAACCTAACCCTCATCCTAAGGTACCCTTGACTGCTTCTGCCACCAATAGATTTCCTAAGCACTAGTGTTTTAAGGAACAGGTTAAAAAGAGAATCCTAATGTGATTTCTTTATAATGTGTGTGTTCCTTATCTTATCCTAGTGTCTAAAATCTTCTCCATGGCTGGACCCCAAATAATATTCCTTTACGTGCTAAGTGGTATCTAGAGAGTGGGATAGGTTTAATAAATACTCTAACCCTAACGCGTAGCCTAACCCTAACCCATAACCTAACCCTAACACGTACCCTAATCCTAACCTGTACCCTAAACCGAGCCCTAACCCTAAAACTAACCCTAACACTAACCCTAACCCATACCCTACGCCGTACCCTAAACCGTACACTAACCCGTACCCTATGCCGTACCCTAAACCTAATCCGAACTCTAACCCTAACCCTAAGCCACACCCTATGCCGTACCCTAACCCGTACACTAACCCGTACCCTAAGCCGTACCCTAAACCTAATCCGAACTCTAACCCTAACCCTAAGCCACAACCTATGCCGTACCCTAACCCGTACCCTAAGCTGTACCCTAACCATAACCCATACCCTAACTCTAACACGTACCCTAATCCTAACCCGTACCCTATCCCTTTCCCTAACCCTAACCCAAACCCTAACCCTAAGCCTAACCCATACTCTATGCCGTACCCTCACCCGTACCCTAACCCATACCCTAACCCGTACTCTAACCCTAACCCTAGCCCTAACCCTAGCCCTAACCCTAAAACTAACCCTAACCCTAACCCACACCCTACGCTGTACCTCACCCATACCCTAACCAGTACCCTAACCTTAACCCTAACCCTAACCCTAACCCTAACCTACCCTTGACTGCTTCTGCCTCCAATAGTTTTCCTAAGCACTAGTGTTTTAAGGAACAGTTTAAAAAGCGAAACCTAATGTAATTTTTTATAATGTGTGTGTTCCTTATCTTATCCTACTGTCTAAAATGTTCTCCATGGCTGGACCCAAAATAATATTCTATAAGTGCTAAGTGGTATCTAGAGATTGGGATAGGTTTAATAAATACCGTAACCCTAACGCGTACCCTAACCCTAACACATACCCCGAACCTAACACGTACCCAAATCCTAACCCGTACCCTAAACCGAGCCCTAACCCTAAAACTAACCCTAAGCCTAACCCATACCATACGCCGTACCCTAACCCGTACCCTAACCCGTACCCTAACCCGTACCCTAAGCCGTACCCTAACCCTAACCCTAACCCTAACCCTAACCCTAAGCTACCCTTGACTGCTTCTGCCTCCAATTGATTTCCTAAGCAATAGTGTTTTAAGGAACAGGTTAAAAAGCGAATCCTAAGGTGATTTGTTTATAATGTGTGTGTTCCGTATCTTATCCTACTGTCTAAAATCTTCTCTATGGCTGGACACCAGATAATAATCCTTTGCGTGCTAAGTGTTATCTAGAGATTGGGATAGGTTTAATAAATACCCTAACCGTAACGCGTACCCAAAACCTAACCCATACCCTAAACCTAACACGTACCTAATTAGAAGCCGTACCCGAAACCTAGCCGTAACCCTAAAACTACCCCTAACCCTATCCCTAAGCCATACCCTACGCCATACCCTAACCCGTACCCTAAGCCGTACTCTAACCCTAACACTAACCCTAAGCTACCCTTGAATGCTTCTGCCTCCAGTAGATTTCCTAAGCACTAGTGTTTTAAGGAACAGGTTAAAAAGAGTATCCTAATGTAATTTCTTTATAATGTGTGTGTTCCTTATCTTATCCTAGTGTCTAAAATCTTCTCCATGGCTGGACCCCAAATAATAATCCTTTACGTGCTAAGTGGTATCTAGAGATTGGGATAGGCTAAATAAATACCCTTACGCTAACGAGTACCCAAACACTAACCCATACCCCAACACTAACACGTTCCCTAATCCTAACCCGTACCCTAAACTGAGCCCTAACCCTAAAACTAACCCTAACGCTAACCCTAAGCCACAACCTATGCCGTACCCTAACCCGTACCCTAAGCTGTACCCTAACCCTAACCCATAACCTAACCCTAACACGTACCCTAATCCTAACCCGTACCCTAAACCGAGCCCTAACCCTAAAACTAACCCTAACGCTAACCCTAAGCCATACCCTATGCCGTACCCTAACCCGTACCCTAAGCCGTATCCTAACCCTAACCCTAAGCTACCCTTGACTGCTTCTGCCTCCAGTAGATTTTGTAAGCACTAGTGTTTTACGGAACAGGTTAAAAAGAAAATCCTATTGTGATTCCTTTATAATGTGTGTGTTCCTTATCTTATCCTAGTGTCTAAAATCTTCTCCATGGCTAGACCCCAAATAATATTCCTTTACGTGCTAAATGGTAATTAGAGAGTGGGATAGCTTTAATAAATACCCTAACCCTAACACGTACCCTTATCCTAAACCGTAACCCTAAACCGATCCCTAAGCCTAAAACTAACCCTAGCCCCAAGCCATACCCTACGCCATACCCTAACCCGTCCCCTAACTCATACCCTAAGCCGTACCCTAAACCTAACCCTGACCCTAACACTAACCCTAAGCTACCCTTGAATGCTTCTGTCTCCAATAGATTTCCTAAGGACCAGTGTTTTAAGGAACAGGTTAAAAAGAGAATCCTATTGTGACTCCTTTATACTGTGTGTGTTCCTTATCTTATCCTAGTGTCTAAAATCTTCTCCATGGCTAGACCACAAATAATATTCCTTTACGTGCTAAGTGGTAATTAGAGAGTGGGATAGCTTTAATAAATACCCTAACCCTAAAGCGTACCCTAACCCTAACCCATACCCTAACCCTAACATGTACCCTAATCCTAACCCGTACCCTAAACCGAGCCCTAACCCTAAAACTAACCCTAACACTAACCCTAAACCATACGCTATGCTGTAACCTAACCCGTACCCTAAGGGGTACCCTAAACCTACTCCGAACCCTAACCCTAACCCTAAGACATACCCTACGCTGTACCCTAACCCGTGAATTAAGCCGTAACCTAAACCTAACCCTAACCCTAACCGAATCCTAAACTGTACCGTAAACCGAGCCCTAGCCCTAAAACTACCCCAAACCCTAACCCTAACCCATACCCTAAGCCGTACCCTAAACCGTACCCTAACTCGTACCCTAACCCTAACCTGTACCCTACCCCTAACACTAAGCTCCCCTTGACTGCTTCTGCCTACAATAGATTTTCTAAGTCACTAGTGTTTTAAGTAACAGATTAAAAAGGGAATCCTAATGTGATTTCTTTATAATTAGTGTGTTCCTTATCTTATCCTAGTGTCTAAAACCTTCTCCATGGCTGGACCCCGAATAATATTCCTTTACGTGCTAAGTGGTATCTAGAGAGTGGGATACGTTTAATAAATAACCTAACCGTAACGCGTACCCTAACTCAAACCCATACCCTAACCCTAACACGTACCCTAATCCTAGCCTGTACCCTAAACCGAGCCCTAACCCTAAAACTAACCCTAACACTAACCTTAACCCGTACCCTACGCCGTACCCTAACCCGTACACTAACCCGTACCCTAAGCCGTACCCTAAACCTAATCCGAACTCTAACCCTAACCCTAAGCCACACCCTATGCCATACCCTAACCCGTACCCTAAGCTGTACCCTAACCCTAACCAATACCCTAACTCTAACACGTACCCTAATCCTAACCCGTACCCTAACCATTTCCCTAACCCTAACCCAAACCCTTACCCTAACCGTAACCCATACTCTATGCCGTACCCTCACCGTACCGTAACCCATACCATAAGCCGTACTCTAACCCTAACCCTAACCCTAACCCTAGCCCTAACCCTAAAACTAACCCTAACCCTAACCCACACCCTACGCTGTACCTCACCCGAACCCTAACCTGTACCCTAACCTTAACCCTAACCCTAACCCATACTCTATGCCGTACCCTCAACCGTTCCCTAACCCATACCCTACGCCGTACCCTAAACCTAACTCTAACCCTAACACTAACACTAACCCATACCCTACGCCGTAGCCTCACCTGTACCCTAACCCGTACCCTAAACCTAACCCTAAGCGTAACCCTAACCCTAAGCTACCCTTGACTGCTTCTGCCTCCAATAGATTTCCTAAGCCCTAGTGTTTTAAGGAACAGGTTAAAAAGAGAATCTTAATGTGACTTCTTTATTATGTGTGTGTTCCTTATCTTATCCTAGTGTCTAAAATCTTCTCCATGGCTGGACCCCAAATAATATTCCTTTACGTGCTAAGTGGTATCTAGAGACTGGGATAGGTTTAATAAATACCCTAACCCTAACGCGTACCCTAACCCTAACCCATACCCTAACCCTAACACGTAACCTAATCCGAACCTGTACCATAACCTTAGCCCTAACCGTAAAACTAAACCTAAACCTAACCCCAACCCATACCCTACGCCGTACCCTAACCCGTACCCTAACCCGTACCCTAAGCCGTCCCCTAAAACTAAACCTAACCCTAATCTTGACCCTAAGCTACCCTTGACTGCTTCTGCCTCCAATAGATTTCTTAGCATTAGTGTTTTAAGGAACAGGTTAAAAAAAGAATCCTAATAAGACTTCATTATAATGTGTGTGTTCCTTATCTTATCCTAGTGTCTAAAACTTCTCCATGGTTGGACCACAAATAATATTCCTTTACGTGCTAAGTGGTAATTAGAGAGTGGGATAGGTTTAATACATACCCTAATCCTAACGCGTACCCTAACCCTAACCCATACCCTAACCCTACCACGTACCCTAATCCTAGCCCGTACCCTAAACCGAGCCCTAACACTACAACTAAACCTAACCCTAACCCTAAACCATACCGTACAACGTACCCTAACCCGTACCCTAACCCGTACTCTAAGCCATACCCTAACCCTAACCCTAACCTAACCCTCATCCTAAGGTACCCTTGACTGCTTCTGCCACCAATAGATTTCCTAAGCACTAGTGTTTTAAGGAACAGGTTAAAAAGAGAATCCTAATGTGATTTCTTTATAATGTGTGAGTTCCTTATCTTATCCTAGTGTCTAAAATCTTCTCCATGACTGGACCACAAATAATATTCCTTTACGTGCTAAGTGGTATCTAGAGAGTGGGATAGGTTTAATAAATAACCTAACCCTAACGCGTACCCTAACCCTAACCCATACCCTAACCCTAACACGTACGCTAATCCAAACCCGTACCCTAAACCGAGCCCTAACCCTAAAACTAACCCTAACCCTAACCCTAACTCGTACCCTACGCCGTACCCTAACCCGTACCCTAAGCCGTACACTAACCCTAACCCTAACCCTAACCCTAAGCTACCCTTGACTGCTTCTGCCTCCAATAGATTTCCTAAGCACTAGTGTTTTAAGGAGCAGGTTAAAAAGAGAATCCTAATGTGATTTCTTTATAATGTGTGTGTACCTTATCTTATCCTAGTGTCTAAAATCGTCTCCATGGCTGGACCCCAAATAATATGCCTTTACGTGCTACGTGGTATCTAGAGACTGGGATAGGTTTAATAAATACCCTAACCCTAACGCGTACCCTAACCCTAACCCATACCCTAACCCTAACACGTAACCTAACTCTATCCTGTACCATAACCTTAGCCCTAACCGTAAAACTAAACCTAAACCTAAACCCAACCCATACCCTACGGCGTACTGTATCCCGTAACCTAACCCGTACCGTAAGCCGTCCTCTAAAACTAAACCTAACCCTAATCCTGACCCTAAGCTACCCTTGACTGCTTCTGCCTCCAATAGATTTCTTAGCATTAGTGTTTTCAGGAACAGTTAAAAAGAGAATCCTAATGTGATTTCTTTATAATGTGTATGTTCCTTATCTTATCCTAGTGTCTAAAATCTTCTCTATGGCTGGACTCCAAATAATATTCCTTTACGTGCTCAGTGGTATCTAGAGAGTGGGATAGGTTTAATAAATACGCTAACCCTGACGCGTACCCTAACCCTAACCCATACCCTAACCCTAACACGGACCCTAATCCTACCTCGCACCTAAACCGAGCCTTAACCCTAAAACTAAACCTAACCCTAACCCATACCCTACGCCGTACACTAACCCGTACCTTAACCCGAACCCTAAGCCGTACCTTAACCCTAACCCTAACCCTAACCCTAAACCTAAGCTACCCTTGACTGCTTCTGCTCCCAATAGATTTCCTAAGCACTAGTGTTTTAAGAAACAGGTTAAGAAGAGAATCCTGATGTGATTTCTTTATTATGTGTGTGTTACTTATCTTACCCTAGTGTCTAAAATCTGCTCAATGTCGGAACCCCAAATAATATTCCTTTACGTGCTAAGTGGTATTTAGAGAGTGGGATAGGTTTAATAAATACCCTAACCTTAACGTGTACCCTAACCCTAACCCATACCCTAACCCTACCACGTACCCTAATCCTAGCCCGTACCCTAAACCGAGCCCTAACACTACAACTAACCCTAACCCTAACCCTAACCCATACCGTACACCGTACCCTAACCCGTACCCTAACCCGTACTCTAAGCCGTCCCCTAAAACTAAAACTAACCCTAATCCTGACCCTAAGCTACCCTTGACTGCTTCTGCCTCCAATAAATTGCTTAGCATTAGTGTTTTAAGGAACAGGTTAAAAAGAGAATCCTAATGAGATTTCATTATAATGTGTGTGTTCCTTATCTTATCCTAGTGTCTAAAACTTCTCCATGGTTGGACCACAAATAATATTCCTTTACGTGCTAAATGGTATCTAGAGAGAGGGATAGGATTAATAAATACCCTAACCCTAACCCGTACCCTAACCTTAACCCATACCCGAACCCTAACACGTACCGTAATCCTAACCTGTACCCTAAACTGAGCCCTAAACGTAAAACTAACCCTAACCGTAAACCTAACCCATACCCTACACCGTACCCTAACCCATAACCTAACCCATACCCTAACCCATACCCTAAGCCGTACCCTAACCCTAACCCTAAACCTAACCCTAACCCTAACCCTAACCCTAAACCTAACCCTAACCCTAACCCTAATCCTAAGCTACCCTTGACTGCTTCTGCCTCCAATAGATTTCCTAAGCACTAGTGTTTTAAGGAACAGGTTAAAAAGAGAATCCTAATGTGATTTCTTTATAATGTGTGTGTTCCTTAGCTTATCCTAGTGTCTATAATCTTCTCCATGGCTGGACCCCAACTAATATTCCTTTACGTGCTAACTGGTATCCAGATAGTGGGATAGGATTAATAAGTACCCTAACCCTAAGGCATACACTAACCCTAAACCATACACTAACCCTAACACGTACCCCAATCCTAAACCGTACCCTAAACCGAGCCCTAACCCTAGAACTAACCCTAACCCTAACCCTAACCCCAACGCATACCTTACGCCGTACCCTAACCCGTACCCTAACCCGTACCCTAACCCGTACCCTAAGCCGTACCCGAAACCTAATCCTAACCCTAACCCTAACCCTAAGCTACCCTTGACTGCTTCTGCCTCCAGTAGATTTCGTAAGCACTAGTGTTTTAAGGAACAGTTTAAAAAGAAAATCCGAATGTGATTTCTTTATAATGTGTGTGTTCCTTATCTTATCCTAGTGTCTAAAATCTTCTCCATGGCTGGACCCCAAATAATATTCCTTTACGTGCTAAGTGATATCTAGAGAGTGGGATAGGTTTAATAAATACCCTAACCCTAACGCGTAGCCTAACCCTAACCCATAACCTAACCCTAACACGTACCCTAATCCTAACCTGTACCCTAAACCGAGCCCTAACCCTAAAACTAACCCTAACACTAACCCTAACCCATACCCTACGCCGTACCCTAAACCGTACACTAACCCGTACCCTATGCCGTACCCTAAACCTAATCCGAACTCTAACCCTAACCCTAAGCCACAACCTATGCCGTACCCTAACCCGTACCCTAAGCTGTACCCTAACCATAACCCTTACCCTTACTCTAACACGTACCCTAATCCTAACCCGTACCCTATCCCTTTCCCTAACCCTAACCCAAACCCTAACCCTAAGCCTAACCCATACTCTATGCCGTACCCTCACCCGTACCCTAACCCATACCCTAACCCGTACTCTAACCCTAACCCTAGCCCTAACCCTAGCCCTAACCCTAAAACTAACCCTAACCCTAACCCACACCCTACGCTGTACCTCACCCATACCCTAACCAGTACCCTAACCTTAACCCTAACCCTAACCCTAACCCTAACCTACCCTTGACTGCTTCTGCCTCCAATAGTTTTCCTAAGCACTAGTGTTTTAAGGAACAGTTTAAAAAGCGAAACCTAATGTAATTTTTTATAATGTGTGTGTTCCTTATCTTATCCTACTGTCTAAAATGTTCTCCATGGCTGGACCCAAAATAATATTCTATAAGTGCTAAGTGGTATCTAGAGATTGGGATAGGTTTAATAAATACCGTAACCCTAACGCGTACCCTAACCCTAACACATACCCCGAACCTAACACGTACCCAAATCCTAACCCGTACCCTAAACCGAGCCCTAACCCTAAAACTAACCCTAAGCCTAACCCATACCATACGCCGTACCCTAACCCGTACCCTAACCCGTACCCTAACCCGTACCCTAAGCCATACCCTAACCCTAACCCTAACCCTAACCCTAACCCTAAGCTACCCTTGACTGCTTCTGCCTCCAATTGATTTCCTAAGCAATAGTGTTTTAAGGAACAGGTTAAAAAGCGAATCCTAAGGTGATTTGTTTATAATGTGTGTGTTCCGTATCTTATCCTACTGTCTAAAATCTTCTCTATGGCTGGACACCAGATAATAATCCTTTGCGTGCTAAGTGTTATCTAGAGATTGGGATAGGTTTAATAAATACCCTAACCGTAACGCGTACCCAAAACCTAACCCATACCCTAAACCTAACACGTACCTAATTAGAAGCCGTACCCGAAACCTAGCCGTAACCCTAAAACTACCCCTAACCCTATCCCTAAGCCATACCCTACGCCATACCCTAACCCGTACCCTAAGCCGTACTCTAACCCTAACACTAACCCTAAGCTACCCTTGAATGCTTCTGCCTCCAGTAGATTTCCTAAGCACTAGTGTTTTAAGGAATAGGTTAAAAAGAGTATCCTAATGTAATTTCTTTATAATGTGTGTGTTCCTTATCTTATCCTAGTGTCTAAAATCTTCTCCATGGCTGGACCCCAAATAATAATCCTTTACGTGCTAAGTGGTATCTAGAGATTGGGATAGGCTAAATAAATACCCTTACGCTAACGAGTACCCAAACACTAACCCATACCCCAACACTAACACGTTCCCTAATCCTAACCCGTACCCTAAACTGAGCCCTAACCCTAAAACTAACCCTAACGCTAACCCTAAGCCACAACCTATGCCGTACCCTAACCCGTACCCTAAGCTGTACCCTAACCCTAACCCATAACCTAACCCTAACACGTACCCTAATCCTAACCCGTACCCTAAACCGAGCCCTAACCCTAAAACTAACCCTAACGCTAACCCTAAGCCATACCCTACGCCGTACCCTAACCCGTACCCTAAGCCGTATCCTAACCCTAACCCTAAGCTACCCTTGACTGCTTCTGCCTCCAGTAGATTTTGTAAGCACTAGTGTTTTACGGAACAGGTTAAAAAGAAAATCCTATTGTGATTCCTTTATAATGTGTGTGTTCCTTATCTTATCCTAGTGTCTAAAATCTTCTCCATGGCTAGACCCCAAATAATATTCCTTTACGTGCTAAATGGTAATTAGAGAGTGGGATAGCTTTAATAAATACCCTAACCCTAACACGTACCCTTATCCTAAACCGTAACCCTAAACCGATCCCTAAGCCTAAAACTAACCCTAGCCCCAAGCCATACCCTACGCCATACCCTAACCCGTCCCCTAACTCATACCCTAAGCCGTACCCTAAACCTAACCCTGACCCTAACACTAACCCTAAGCTACCCTTGAATGCTTCTGTCTCCAATAGATTTCCTAAGGACCAGTGTTTTAAGGAACAGGTTAAAAAGAGAATCCTATTGTGACTCCTTTATACTGTGTGTGTTCCTTATCTTATCCTAGTGTCTAAAATCTTCTCCATGGCTAGACCACAAATAATATTCCTTTACGTGCTAAGTGGTAATTAGAGAGTGGGATAGCTTTAATAAATACCCTAACCCTAAAGCGTACCCTAACCCTAACCCATACCCTAACCCTAACATGTACCCTAATCCTAACCCGTACCCTAAACCGAGCCCTAACCCTAAAACTAACCCTAACACTAACCCTAAACCATACGCTATGCTGTAACCTAACCCGTACCCTAAGGGGTACCCTAAACCTACTCCGAACCCTAACCCTAACCCTAAGCCATACCCTACGCCGTACCCTAACCCGTGAATTAAGCCGTAACCTAAACCTAACCCTAACCCTAACCAAATCCTAAACTGTACCGTAAACCGAGCCCTAACCCTAAAACTACCCCAAACCCTAACCCTAACCCATACCCTAAGCCGTACCCTAAACCGTACCTTAACTCGTACCCTAACCCTAACCTGTACCCTACCCCTAACACTAAGCTCCCCTTGACTGCTTCTGCCTACAATAGATTTTCTAAGTCACTAGTGTTTTAAGTAACAGATTAAAAAGAGAATCCTAATGTGATTTCTTTATAATGTGTGTGTTCCTTATCTTATCCTAGTGTCTAAAATCTTCTCCATGGCTGGACCCCAAATAATATTCCTTAAGTGCTAAGTGGTATCTAGAGATTGGGATAGGTTTAATAAATACCCTAACCGTAATGTGTACCCTAACCCTAACCCATACCCTAACACTAACACGTATCCTAATCCTAACCCGTACCCTAAACCGTGCCCTAACCCTAAAACTAACCCTAACACTAACCCTAACCCATACCCTACGCCGTACCCTAACACGTACACTAACCCGTACCCTAAGCCGTACCCTAAACCTACTCCGAACCCTACCCCTAAACCTAAGCCATACCCTACGCCTTACCCTAACCCGTGTACTAAGCCGTACCCTAACCCTAACCCTAACCCTAACCCTAAGCTACCCTTGACTGCTTCTGCCTCCAATAGATTTCCTAAGCACTAGTGTTTTAAGGAACAGGTTAAAAAGAGAATCCTAATGTGATTTCTTTATAATGTGTGTGTTCCTTATCTTATCCTAGTGTCTAAAATCTTCTCCATGGCTAAACCACAAATTATATTCCTTTACGTGCTAAGTGGTATCTAGAGATTGGGATAGGTTAAATAAATACCCTAAGCCTAACGCGTACCCATACCCTAACCCATACCCCAACACTAATACGTTCCCTAATCCTAACCCATACCCTAAACCGAGCCCTAACCCTAACACTACCCCTACCCCTAACCCTAAGCCATACACTACGCCATACCCTAATTCGTACCCTAAGCCGTACCCTAACCCTAACCCTAACCCTAACCCTAAGCTACCCTTGACTGCTTCTGCCTCCAGTAGATTTCCTAAGCACTAGTGTTTTAAGGAACAGGTTAAAAAGAGAATCCTAATGTGATTTCTTTATAATGTGTGTGTTCCTTACCTTATCCTAGTGTCTAAAATCTTCTCCATGTCTGGACCTCAAATAATATTCCTTAAGTGCTAAGTGGTATCTAGAGATTGGGATAGGTTTAATAAATACCGTAACCCTAATGCGTACCCTAACCCTAACCCTTTCCCTGACCCTAACACGTACCCAAATCCTAACCCGTTCCGTAAACCGAGCCCTAACCCTAAAACTAACCCTAACACTAACCCTAACTTTAACCCATACCCTACGCCGTACCCTAACCCGTACCCTAAGCCACACAATAAACCTAATCCGAACCCTAACCCTAACCCTAAGCTACCCTTGACTGCTTCTGCCACCAATTTTTTCCTAAGCACTAGTGTTTTAAGGAACAGGTTAAAAAGAGAATCCTAATGTGATTTCTTTCTAATGTGTGTGTTCCTTAGCTTATCCTAGTATCTATAATCTTCTCCATGGCTGGACCCCAGATAATATTCCTTTACCTGCTAAGTGGTATCCAGAGAGTGGAATAGGTTTAATAAATACTGTAACCCTAAAGCGTACTCAAACCCTAACCCATACTCTAACACTAAAACGTACCCTAATCCTAACACGTACTATAAACCGAGCCATAACCATAAAATTACCCCTAACACTAACCCTAAGCCATACCCTACGCCGTACCGTAACCCTAACCCTAACACTAACCCTAAGCTACCCTTGATTTCTTCTGCTCTAATAGATTTCCTAAGCACTAGTGTTTTAAGGAACAGGTTAAAAAGAGAATCCTAATGTGATTCCTTTATAATGTGTGTGTTCCTTATCTTATCGTAGTGTCTAAAATCTTCTCCATGGCTGAACCCCAAATAATATTCCTTAAGTGCTAAGTGGTATCTAGAGATTGGGATAGGTTTAATAAATACCCTAACCCTAATGCGTACCCTAACGCTAACACATACCCTAACCCTAACACGTACCCTTATCCTATCCTGTACCCTAAACCGAGCCCTAACCTTAACACTAACCCTAACCGTAACCCTAACCCATACCCTACGCCATACCCTAACCCGTACCCTAACCCGTACCCTAAGCCGTACCCTAACACTAACAGTAAACCTAACGCTATCCCTAACCCTAACCCTAAACCTAACCCTAACCCTAAGCCTAACCCTAAGCTACCATTGACTGCTTCTGCCTCCAATAGATTTCCTAAGCACTAGTATTTTAAGGAACAGGTTAAAAAGAGAATCCCAATGTGATTTCTTTCTAATGTGTGTGTTCCTTATCTTATCCTAGTGTCTAAAATCTTCTCCATGGCAGGACCCCAAATAATATTCCTTTACGTGCTTAGTGGTATCTAGAGAGTGGGATAGGTTTAATAAATACCCTAACCATAACGTGTACCCGAACCCTAACCCATACCCTAACCCTAACACGTACCCTAATCCTATCCTGTAACGTAAACCGATCCCCAACCCTAAAACTAACCCTAATCCTAAGCCATAACCTACGCCGAACCCTAACCCGTACCCTAAGCCGTACCCTAACCCATACCCTAACCCTAACAAGTTCCCTAATTAGAACCCGTACCCGAAACTGAGCCGTAACCCTAAAACTACCCCTAACCCTATCCCTAAGCCATACCCTACGCCATACCCTAACCCGTACCCTAAGCCTTACCCTAACCCTAACCCTAACACTAAGCTACCCTTGAGTGCTTCTGCCTCCAATAGATTTCCTAAGCACTAGTGTTTTAAGAAACAGGTGAAAAAGAGAATCCTAATGTGATTTCTTTATAATGTGAGTGTTCCTTATCTTATCCTAGTGTCTAAAATCTTCTCCATGGCTCGACCCCAACTAATATTCCTTAAGTGCTAAGTGGTATCTAGAGATGGGGATAGGTTTAATAAATACCGTAACCCTAACGCGTACCCTAACCCTAACCCATACCCTGACCCTAACACGTATCCAAATCCTAACCCGTACCCTAAACTGAGCCCTAACCCTAAAACTAACCCTAACCCTAACCCTAACCAATACCCTATGCCGTACCTTAACCCATACCCCAACCCGAACCCTAAGCCGAACCCTAACCCTAACCCTAAACCTAAACCTAACCCTAAGCTACCCTTGACTGCTTCCGCCTCCAATAGATTTCCTAAGAACTAGTGTTTTAAGGAACAGTTTCAAAAGAGAATTGTAATTCGATTTCTTTATAATGTGTGTGTTCCTTATCTTATCCTAGAGTCTAAAATCTTCTCCATGGCTGGACCCCAAATAATATTCCTTTACGTGCTAAGTGGTATCTAGAGAGTGGGATAGGTTTAATAAATACCCTAACCCTAACGGGTAGCCTAACCCTAATGCGTAGCCTAACCCTAACACGTAACCTAATCCTAACCTGTACCCTAAACCGAGCCCTAACCCTAAAACTAACCCTAACACTAACCCTAACCCATACCCTACGCCGTACCCTAAACCGTACATTAACCCGTACCCTAAGCCGTACCCTAAACCTAATCCGAACTCTAACCGTAACCCTAAGCCACACCCTATGCCGTACCCTAACCCGTACCCTAAGCCGTACCCTAAACCTAATCCGAACTCTAACCCTAACCCTAAGCCACAACCTATGCCGTACCCTAACCCGTACCCTAAGCTGTACCCTAACCATAACCCATACCCTAACTCTAACACACACCCTAATCCTAACCCGTACCCTATCCCTTTCCCTAACCCTAACCCAAACCCTAACCCTAACCCTAACCCATACTCTATGCCGTACCCTCACCCGTACCCTAACCCATACCCTAACCCGTACTCTAACCCTAACCCTAGCCCTAACCCTAGCCCAAACCCTAAAACTAACCCTAACCCTAACCCACACCCTACGCTGTACCTCACCCATACCCTAACCAGTACCCTAACCTTAACACTAACCCTAACGCTAACCCATACCCTATGCCGTACCCTCACCCGTTCCCTAACCCGTACCCTACGCCGTACCCTAAACCTAACTCTAACCCTAACACTAACACTAACCCATACCCTACGCTGTACCCTCACCTGTACCCTAACCCGTACCCTAAGTCATACCCTAACCCTAACCCTAACCCTAAACCTAAGCCTACACCGTACCCTCACTCTTACCCTAACCCGTACCCGAAACCGTACTCTAACCTTAACCCTAACCCATACCCTACGCCATACCCTTACCGGTACCCTAACCCGTACCCTAAGCTGTACCCTAATGCTAACCCTAACCCTAAACCATACCGTACACCCTACCCTCACCCGTACCCTAACCTGTACCCTAAGCCGTACCCTAACCCTAACCCTAACCCATAACTGACGCCCAACCTTCACCCGTACCCTAACCCGTACCCTAAGCCATACCCTAACCCTAAACCTAAACCTAACCATATTCCGAACCCATACCCTACCACTTACCCTCACCCGTACCCTAACCCATACCCTAAGCCATACCCTAACCCTAACTCTAACCCTAGGCCGTACCCTCACCCGTACCCTATCCCGTACCCTAAGCCGTACCCTAACCCTAACCCTAATGTAACCCTAAACCTCGCCCACACGCTACACCATAACCTCACCCATACCCTAACCCGTCCCCTAAGCCGTACCCTAACCCTAACCTTAACTGTAACCCATACACTACGCCGTACCCTCACCTGTAACATAACCCGTACCCTAAGCCGTAGCCTAAACCTAACCCTAACCCTAACCCTAACACATATCCTACGCCATACCTTCACCCATACCCTAACCTGTACCCTAAGCCGTACTCTACCCCTAACCCTAACCCTAACACTAAAACATACCCTACGCCGTACCCTCACCCGTACCGTAACCCGTACCCTAAGCCATACCTTAATCGTAACCTTAACACTAACCCTAAACCATACCCTACGCCATACCTTCACCCGTACCCTAACCCATACCCTAAGCTGTACCCTAACGCTAACCCTAACCCTAAACCATACCGTACGCCCTACCCTCACCCGTACCCTAACCCATACCCTATGCCGTACCCTCAACCGTACTCTAACCCGTACCCTAAGCCGTACCCTAACCCTAAACCTAACCCAAAACCATACCCTACGCCATACCCTCACCCGTACCCTAACCCATACCCTAAGCCGTACCCTAAACCTAACTCTAACCCTAACCCTCACCCTAAGCTACCCTTGACTGCTTCTGCCTCCAGTGGATCTACTAAGTACTATTGTTTTAAGGAACAGGTTAAAAACAGAATGCTAATGTGATTTCTTTATAATGTGTGTGTTCCTTATCTTATCCTAGTGTCTAAAATCTTCTCCATAACCCATACCCTAACACTAACACGTACCCTAATACTAACCCGTACCCTAAACCGAGCCGTAACCCTAAAACTAACCCTAACACTAACCCATACCCTAAGCCGTACCGTAACCCTAAACCTAACCCTAACCCTAACACTAACCCTAAGTTACCCTTGACTGCTTCTGCCTCCAAAAGATTTCCTAAGCACTAGTGTTTGTAAGAACATGTTAAAAAGAGAATCCTAATGTGATTTCTTTATACTGTGTGTTCCTTATCTTATCCTAGTGTCTAAAATCTTCCCCATGGCTGGACCCCAAATAATATTCCTTTACGTGCTAAGTGGTATCTAGAGAGTGGGATAGGTTTAATAAACACCCTAACCCTAACGCGTACCCTAACCCTAACACATTCACTAAACCTAACACGTAACCCAATCATAACCAGTACCCTAAACGCAGCCCTAACCCTAAAACTAACCTTAACCCTAATCCATACCCTACGCCGTACCCTAACCCGTACCCTAACCCGTAACCTACCCCTAACCCTAACCCTAACCGTAAGCTACCCTTGACTGCTTCTGCCTCCAATAGATTTCGGAAGCACTAGTGTTTTAAGGAACAGATTAAAAAGAGAATCCTAATGTGATTTCTTTATAATGTGTGTGTTCCTTATCTTATCCTAGTGTCTAAAATCTTCTCCATAACCCATACCCTAACACTAACACGTACCCTAATCCTAACCCGTACCCTAAACCGAGCCGTAACCCTAAAACTAACCCTAACACTAACCCATACCCTAAGCCGTACCGTAACCCTAAACCTAACCCGAACCCTAACACTAACCCTAAGTTACCCTTGACTGCTTCTGCCTCCAAAAGATTTCCTAAGCACTAGTGTTTGTAAGAACATGTTAAAAAGAGAATCCTAATGTGATTTCTTTATACTGTGTGTTCCTTATCTTATCCTAGTGTCTAAAATCTTCCCAATGGCTGGACCCCAAATAATATTCCTTTACGTGCTAAGTGGTATCTAGAGAGTGGGATAGGTTTAATAAACACCCTAACCCTAACGTGTACCCTAACCCTAACACATTCACTAAACCTAACACGTAACCCAATCATAACCAGTACCCTAAACGCAGCCCTAACCCTAAAACTAACCCTAACCCTAATCCATACCCTACGCCGTACCCTAACCCGTACCCTAATGCGTAACCTACCCCTAACCCTAACCTTAACCGTAAGCTACCCTTGACTGCTTCTGCCTCCAATAGATTTCCGAAGCACTAGTGTTTTAAGGAACAGATTAAAAAGAGAATCCTAATGTGATTTCTTTATAATGTGTGTGTTCCTTATCTTATCCTAGTGTCTAAAATCTTCTCCATGGCTGGACCCCAAATAATATTCCTTTACGTGCTAAGTGGTAATTAGAGAGTGGGACGGGTTTAATAAATACCCTAGCCCTAAGGCGTACCCTAACCCTAACCCTAACCCATACCCTAACCCTAACACGTACCCTAATCCTAGCCTGTACCCTAAACCGAGTCCTAACCCTAAAACTAACCTTAACCCTAAGCCATACCCTACGCCATACCCTAACCCGTACCCTAACCCTAACCCTAACCCTATCCCTAACCCTAAGCTACCGTTGACTGCTTCTGCCTCCAATAGATTTCCTAAGAACTAGTGTTTTAAGGAAGAGGTTTAAAAGAGAATCCTAATATGATTTCTTTATACTGTGTGTTCCTTATCTTATCCTAGTGTCTAAAATCTTCTCCATGGCTGGACCCCAAATAATATTTCTTTACGTGCTAAGTGGTATCTAGAGAGTGGGATAGGTTTAATAAATTCCTTAACCCTAACGCGTACCCTAACCCTAACACATACCGTAACCCTAACACGTACTCTAATCCTAGCCCGTACCCTAAGCCGAGCCTTAATCCTAACCCTAACCCATACCCTACGCCGTATACTAATCCGTACCCTAACCCGTACCCTAAGCCGTACACTAACACTAAGCCTAACCCTCACCTTAAGCTACGCTTGACTGCTTTTGTCTCCAATTGATTTCCTAAGCACTAGTGTTTTAAAGAACAGGTTAAAAAGAGAATCCTAATTTGATTTCGTTATAATGTGTGTGTTCCTTACCTTATCCTAGTGTCTATAATCTTCTCCATGGCTGGACCCCAAATAATATTCCTTTACGTGCTCAGTGGTATCTAGACAGTGGAATAGGTTTATTAAATACGCTAACCCTAAGGCGTACCCTAACCCTAACCCATACACTAACTCTAACACGTACCCTAATCCTAACCCGTACCCTAAACCGAGCCCTAACACTAAAACTAACCCTAAGCCTAACCCTAATCCATACACTTCACGTACCCTAACCTATACCCTAAGCCGTACCGTAACCATAACCCTAACCCTAACCCATACACTATGCCGTAACCTAACCCAACCCTTACCCGTATCCTAAACCTAACCCTAACCCTACCCCTAACCATAAGCTACCCTTGACTGCTTCTGCCTCCAATAGATTTCCTAAGCACTAGTGTTTTAAGGAACAGGTTAAAAAGAGAATCCTAATGTGATTTCTTTATAATGTGTGTGTCCCTTATCTTATCCTAGTGTCTAAAATATTCTCCATGGCTGGACCCCAAATAATATTCCGTTACACGCTAAGTGGTATCTAGAGAGTGGGATAGGTTTAATAAATACCCTAACCCGTACCCTAACTCTAACCCATACCCTAACCCTAACACGTATGCTAATCCTAACCCATCCCCTAAAACGAGCCCTAACCCAAAAACTAAACCTAACCCTAACCCTAACTCATACCCTATGCCGTAGCCTAACCCGTACCCTAACCCGTACCCTAACCCTAACACGTACCCTAATCCTAGCCTGTACCCTAAACCGAGTCCTAACCCTAAAACTAACCTTAACCCTAACCCATACCCTACGCCATACCCTAACCCGTACCCTAACCCTAACCCTAACCCTAACCCTAACCCTAAGCTACCCTTGACTGCTTCTGCCTCCAATAGATTTCCTAAGCACTAGTGTTTTAAGGAACAGGTTAAAAAGAGAATCCTAATGTGATTTTTTATAATGTGTGTGTTCCTTATCTTATCCTAGTGTCTAAAATCGTCTCCATGGCTGGACCCCAAATACTATTGCTTTACGTACTAAGTGGTATCTAGAGAGTGGGATAGGTTTAATAAATAACCTAACCCTAACGCGTACCCTAACCCTAACCCATACAATAACCCTAACACGTACACTAATCCTAACCCGTACCCTAAACCTAGCCCTAACCCTAAAACTAACCCTAACACTAACCCTAAGCCATACCCTACGCCATACCCTAAGCCGTACCCTAACCCGTACCCTAATGTGTACCCTAACCCTAACCCTAACCCTCACCCTAAGCTACGCTTGACTGCTTTTGTCTCCAATTGATTTTCTAAGCACTAGTGTTTTAAAGAACAGGTTAAACAGAAAATCCTAATTTGATTTCGTTATAATGTGTGTGTTCCTTATCTTATCCTAGTGTCTATAATCTTCTCCATGGCTGGACCCCAAATAATATTCCTTTACGTGCTCAGTGGTATCTAGACAGTGGGATAGGTTTAATAAATACCCTAACCCTAACGTGTACCCTAACCCTACCCATACACTAACCCTAACACGTACCCTAATCCTAACCCGTACCCTAAACCGAGCCCTAACCCTAAAACTAAGCCTAACCCTAACCTTAAGCCATACCTTACGCCATACCCTAACCCATACCCTAACCCGTACCCTAATCCTAACCCTAACCCTAACCCTAACCCTAAGCTACCCTTGACTGCTTCTGCCTCCAATAAGTTTCCAAAGCACTAGTGTTTTAAGGAACAGTTAAAAAGAAAATCCTACTATGATTTCTTTCTAATGTGTGTGTTCCTTATCTTATCCTAGTGTCGAAAATCTTCTCCATGGCTGGACCCCAAATAATATTCCTTTACGTGCTAAGAGGTACATAGAGAGTGGGATAGGTTTAATAAATACTTTAACCCTAACGCGTACCCTAACCCTAACCCATACCCTAACCCTAACACGTACCCTAATCCTAACCTGCTCCCTAAACCGAGCCCTAACCTTAAACCTAACCCTAACCCTAATCCTAACCCATACCGTACGCCATACACTAACCCGTACCCTAACCCGTATCCTAAGCCGTACCCTAAACCTAACCCTAACCGTAACCCTCACCCTAAGCTACCCTTGACTGCTTCTGCCTAAAATTGATTTCCTAAGCATTAGTGTTTTAAGGAACAGGTTAAAAAAAGAATCCTAATGTGATTTCTTTATAATGTGTGTGTTCCTTATCTTATCCTAGTGTCTAAAATCTTCTCCATGGCTGGACCCCAAATAATATTCCTTAACTGCTAAGTGGTATCTAGAGATTGGGATACGTTTAATAAATACCCTAACCCTAACACGTACCCTAACCCTAACCCATACCCTAACCCTAACACGTACCCTAATCCTAACCCGTACCCTAAACTGAGCCCTAACACTAAAACTAACCCTAATCCTAACCCATACTCTATGCCGTACCCTATCCCATACCCTAACGTGTACCCTTATCCGTACCCTAACCCTAACCCTAATCCTCACCCTAAGCTACGCTTGACTGCTTTTGTCTCCAATTGATTTCCTAAGCACTAGTGTTTTAAAGAACAGGTTAAAAAGAGAATCCTAATTTGATTTCGTTATAATGTGTGTGTTCCTTATCTTATCCTAGTGTCTATAATCTTCTCCATGGCTGGAACCTAAATAATATTCCTTTACGTGCTCAGTGGTATCTAGACAGTGGGATAGGATTAATAAATACGCTAACCCTAAGGTGTACCCTAACCCTAACCCATACACTAACCCTAACATGTACCCTAATCCTAACCCGTACCCTAAACCGAGCCCTAACACTAAAAATACCCCTAAGCCTAACCCGAATCCATACACTTCGCCGTACACTAACCCGTACCCTAAGCCGTACCGTAACCATAATCCTAACCCTAACCCATACCCTACGCCGTACCCTAACCCGTACCCTTACCCGTATCCTAAACCTAACCCTAACCCTACCCCTAACCATAAGCTACCCTTGACTGCTTCTGCCTCCAATAGATTTCCTAAGCACTAGTGTTTTAAGGAACAGGTTAAAAAGAGAATCTTAATGTGATTTCTTTATAATGTGTGTGTTCCTTATCTTATCCTAGTGTCTAAAATCTTCTCCATGGCTGGACCCCAAATAATAGTCCTTGACGTGCTAAGTGGTATCTAGAGAGTGGAATAGATTTAATAAATACCCTAACCTTAACACGTACCCTAACCCTAACCCATACCCTAATCCTAACACGTACATAATCCTAACCCGTACCCTAAACCGATACCTAAACCTAGAACTAACCCTAACCCCAAGCCATACCGTACGCCGTACCCTAACCCGTACCCTAAGCCGTACCCTAACCCTAACAGTAAACCTAATGCTAACCCTAACCCTAACCCTAACCCTAACCCTAAGCCTAAGCCTAACCCTAAGCTACCTTTGACTGCTTCTTCCTCCAATAGATTTCCTAAGCACTAGTGTTTTAAGGAACAGTTTAAAAAGCGAAACCTAATGTGATTTTTTATAATGTGTGTGTTCCTTATCTTACCCTACTGTCTAAAATCTTCTCCACGGCCGTACCCCAAATAATATTCTTTAACTGCTAAGTGGTATCTAGAGATTGGGATAGGTTTAATAAATACCGTAACCCTAACGCGTACCCTAACCCTAACCCATGCCCTGACCCTAACACGTACCCAAATCGTAACCCGTACCCTAAACCGAAACCTAACCCTAAAACTAACCCGTAACCCAAACCCATACTCTACGCCGTTTCCTAAACCGTAACCTAAGCAGTACCCTAACCCGTACCCTAAACCTGATCCTAACCCTAACCCTAACCCTAAGCTACCCTTAACTGCTTCTGCCTCCAATAGATTTCCTAAGCACTAGTGTTTTAAGGAAGAGGTTTAAAAGAGAATCCTAATATGATTTCTTTATACTGTGTGTTCCTTATCTTATCCTAGTGTCTAAAATCTTCTCCATGGCTGGACCCCAAATAATATTTCTTTACGTGCTAAGTGGTATCTAGAGAGTGGGATAGGTTTAATAAATTCCTTAACCCTAACGCGTACCCTAACCCTAACACATACCGTAACCCTAACACGTACTCTAATCCAAGCCCGTACCCTAAGCCGAGCCTTAATCCTAACCCTAACCCATACCCTACGCCGTATACTAATCCGTACCCTAACCCGTACCCTAAGCCGTACACTAACACTAAGCCTAACCCTCACCTTAAGCTACGCTTGACTGCTTTTGTCTCCAATTGATTTCCTAAGCACTAGTGTTTTAAAGAACAGGTTAAAAAGAGAATCCTAATTTGATTTCGTTATAATGTGTGTGTTCCTTACCTTATCCTAGTGTCTATAATCTTCTCCATGGCTGGACCCCAAATAATATTCCTTTACGTGCTCAGTGGTGTCTAGACAGTGGAATAGGTTTATTAAATACGCTAACCCTAAGGCGTACCCTAACCCTAACCCATACACTAACTCTAACACGTACCCTAATCCTAACCCGTACCCTAAACCGAGCCCTAACACTAAAACTAACCCTAAGCCTAACCCTAATCCATACACTTCACCGTACCCTAACCTATACCCTAAGCCGTACCGTAACCATAACCCTAACCCTAACCCATACACTATGCCGTAACCTAACCCAACCCTTACCCGTATCCTAAACCTAACCCTAACCCTACCCCTAACCATAAGCTACCCTTGACTGCTTCTGCCTCCAATAGATTTCCTAAGCACTAGTGTTTTAAGGAACAGGTTAAAAAGAGAATCCTAATGTGATTTCTTTATAATGTGTGTGTCCCTTATCTTATCCTAGTGTCTAAAATATTCTCCATGGCTGGACCCCAAATAATATTCCGTTACACGCTAAGTGGTATCTAGAGAGTGGGATAGGTTTAATAAATACCCTAACCCGTACCCTAACTCTAACCCATACCCTAACCCTAACACGTATGCTAATCCTAACCCATCCCCTAAAACGAGCCCTAACCCAAAAACTAAACCTAACCCTAACCCTAACTCATACCCTATGCCGTAGCCTAACCCGTACCCTAACCCGTACCCTAAGCCGTACACTAACCCTAACCCTAAGTTACCCTTGACTGCTTCTGCCTGCAATAGATTTCCTAAGCACTAGTGTTTTAAGGAACAGGTTAAAAAGAGAATCCTAATGTGATTTTTTATAATGTGTGTGTTCCTTATCTTATCCTAGTGTCTAAAATCGTCTCCATGGCTGGACCCCAAATACTATTGCTTTACGTACTAAGTGGTATCTAGAGAGTGGGATAGGTTTAATAAATAACCTAACCCTAACGCGTACCCTAACCCTAACCCATACAATAACCCTAACACGTACACTAATCCTAACCCGTACCCTAAACCTAGCCCTAACCCTAAAACTAACCCTAACACTAACCCTAAGCCATACCCTACGCCATACCCTAAGCCGTACCCTAACCCGTACCCTAATGTGTACCCTAACCCTAACCCTAACCCTCACCCTAAGCTACGCTTGACTGCTTTTGTCTCCAATTGATTTTCTAAGCACTAGTGTTTTAAAGAACAGGTTAAACAGAAAATCCTAATTTGATTTCGTTATAATGTGTGTGTTCCTTATCTTATCCTAGTGTCTATAATCTTCTCCATGGCTGGACCCCAAATAATATTCCTTTACGTGCTCAGTGGCATCTAGACAGTGGAATAGGTTTATTAAATACGCTAACCCTAAGGCGTACCCTAACCCTAACCCATACACTAACTCTAACACGTACCCTAATCCTAACCCGTACCCTAAACTGAGCCCTAACACTAAAACTAACCCTAATCCTAACCCATACTCTATGCCGTACCCTATCCCGTACCCTAACGTGTACCCTAATCCGTACCCTAACCCTAACCCTAATCCTCACCCTAAGCTACGCTTGACTGCTTTTGTCTCCAATTGATTTCCTAAGCACTAGTGTTTTAAAGAACAGGTTAAAAAGAGAATCCTAATTTGATTTCGTTATAATGTGTGTGTTCCTTATCTTATCCTAGTGTCTATAATCTTCTCCATGGCTGGAACCTAAATAATATTCCTTTACGTGCTCAGTGGTATCTAGACAGTGGGATACGATTAATAAATACGCTAACCCTAAGGTGTACCCTAACCCTAACCCATACACTAACCCTAACATGTACCCTAATCCTAACCCGTACCCTAAACCGAGCCCTAACACTAAAAATACCCCTAAGCCTAACCCGAATCCATACACTTCGCCGTACACTAACCCGTACCCTAAGCCGTAACGTAACCATAATCCTAACCCTAACCCATACCCTACGCCGTACCCTAACCCGTACCCTTACCCGTATCCTAAACCTAACCCTAACCCTACCCCTAACCATAAGCTACCCTTGACTGCTTCTGCCTCCAATAGATTTCCTAAGCACTAGTGTTTTAAGGAACAGGTTAAAAAGAGAATCTTAATGTGATTTCTTTATAATGTGTGTGTTCCTTATCTTATCCTAGTGTCTAAAATCTTCTCCATGGCTGGACCCCAGATAATAGTCCTTGACGTGCTAAGTGGTATCTAGAGAGTGGAATAGGTTTAATAAATACCCTAACCTTAACACGTACCCTAACCCTAACCCATACCCTAATCCTAACACGTACATAATCCTAACCCGTACCCTAAACCGATACCTAAACCTAGAACTAACCCTAACCCCAAGCCATACCGTACGCCGTACCCTAACCCGTACCCTAAGCCGTACCCTAACCCTAACAGTAAACCTAATGCTAACCCTAACCCTAACCCTAACCCTAACCCTAAGCCTAAGCCTAACCCTAAGCTACCTTTGACTGCTTCTTCCTCCAATAGATTTCCTAAGCACTAGTGTTTTAAGGAACAGTTTAAAAGGCGAAACCTAATGTGATTTTTTATAATGTGTGTGTTCCTTATCTTATCCTACTGTCTAAAATCTTCTCCACGGCCGTACCCCAAATAATATTCTTTAACTGCTAAGTGGTATCTAGAGATTGGGATAGGTTTAATAAATACCGTAACCCTAACGCGTACCCTAACCCTAACCCATGCCCTGACCCTAACACGTACCCAAATCGTAACCCGTACCCTAAACCGAAACCTAACCCTAAAACTAACCCGTAACCCAAACCCATACCCTACGCCGTTTCCTAAACCGTAACCTAAGCAGTACCCTAACCCGTACCCTAAACCTGATCCTAACCCTAACCCTAACCCTAAGCTACCCTTGACTGCTTCTGCCTCCAATAGATTTCCTAAGCACTAGTGTTTTAAGGAACAGGTTAAAAAGAGAATCCTAATGTGATTTCTTTATAATGTGTGTGTCCCTTATCTTATCCTAGTGTCTAAAATATTCTCCATGGCTGGACCCCAAATAATATTCCGTTACACGCTAAGTGGTATCTAGAGAGTGGGATAGGTTTAATAAATACCCTAACCCGTACCCTAACTCTAACCCATACCCTAACCCTAACACGTATGCTAATCCTAACCCATCCCCTAAAACGAGCCCTAACCCAAAAACTAAACCTAACCCTAACCCTAACTCATACCCTATGCCGTAGCCTAACCCGTACCCTAACCCGTACCCTAAGCCGTACACTAACCCTAACCCTAAGTTACCCTTGACTGCTTCTGCCTGCAATAGATTTCCTAAGCACTAGTGTTTTAAGGAACAGGTTAAAAAGAGAATCCTAATGTGATTTTTTATAATGTGTGTGTTCCTTATCTTATCCTAGTGTCTAAAATCGTCTCCATGGCTGGACCCCAAATACTATTGCTTTACGTGCTAAGTGGTATCTAGAGAGTGGGATAGGTTTAATAAATACCCTAACTCTAACGCGTACCCTAACCCTAACCCGTACCCTAACCCTAACACGTAACCTAATCCTAACCTCTACCCTAAATCGAACCCTAACCGTAAAACTAACCCTAACCCTAACCCATACCCTGACCCTAACATGTACCCAAATCGTAACCCGTACCCTAAACTGAGCCCTAACCCTAAAGCTAACCCTAACCCTAACCCATACCCTACGCCGTACCCTAACCCGTACCCTAACCCGTACCCTAACCCGTAACCTATGCCTTACCCTAAACCTAATCCTAACCCTCACCCTAAGATACCCTTCATTGCTTTTGCCTCTAATTGATTTCCTAAGCACTAGTGTTTTAAGGAAAAGGTTAAAAAACGAATCCTAATGTGACTTGTTTATAATGTGTGTGTTCCTTATCTTATCCTAGTGTCTAAAATTTTCTCTATGGCTGGACCCCAGATAATAATCCTTTACGGGCTAAGTGGTACCTAGAGATTGGGATAGGTTTAATAAATACACTAACCCTAACGTGTACCCAAACCCTAACACATACCCTAACCCTAACACGTACCGTAATTAGAACCCGTACCCGAAACCGAGCCGTAACCCTAAAACTACCCCTAACCCTATCCCTAAGCCATACCCTACGCCATACACTAACCCGTACCCTAAGCCGTACCCTAACCCTAACCCTAACCCTAACCCTAACCCTAAGCTACCCTTGGCTGCTTCTGCCTCCAGTAGATTTCCTAAGCACTAGTGTTTTATGGAACAGGTTAAAAAGAGAATCCTAATGTGATTTTTTTATAATGTGTGTGTTCCTTATCTTATCCTAGTGTCTAAAATCTTCTCCATGGCTGGACCCCAAATAATAGTCCTTTACGTGCTAAGTGGTATCTAGAGAGTGGGATAGGTTTGAAAAATACCCTAACCTTAACACGTACCCTAACCCTAACCCATACCCTAACCCTAACACGTACATAAACCTAACCCGTACCCTAAACCGATACCTAAACCTAAAACTAACCCTAACCCCAAGCCATACCGTACGCCGTACCCTAACCCGTACCCTAAGACGTACCCAAACCCTAACCCTAACCCTTATCCAAACCCTAAGCTACGCTTGACTGTTTCTGCCTCCAATAGATTTCCTAAGCACTAGTGTTTTAAGGAACAGGTTAAAAAGAGAATCCTAATGTGATTTCTTTCTAATGTGTGTGTTCCTTATCCTATCCTAGTGTCTAAAATCTTCTCCATTGCTGGACCCCAAATAATATACCTTAAGTGCTAAGTGGTATCTAGAGAGTGGGATAGGTTTAATAAATACCCTAACCCTAACTCGTACCCTAACGGTAACCCATACCCTAACCCTAACACGTACCGTAATCCTAGCCTGTACCCTAAACCGAGCCCTAACCCTAAAAAGAACCCTAACACTAAAACTAAGCCATACCCAATGCCGTACCCTGTGCTGTACCCTAACGCGTACCCTAAGCCGTACCCTAACCTTAACCCTAACCCTAACCCTAACCCTAACCTACCCTTGACTGCTTCTGCCTCCAATAGTTTTCCTAAGCACTAGTGTTTTAAGGAACAGTTTAAAAAGCGAAACCTGATGTAATTTCTTATAATGTGTGTGTTCTTATCTTATCCTACTGTCTAAAATCTTCTCCATGGCTGGACCCAAAATAATATTCTATAAGTGCTAAGTGGTATCTAGAGATTGGGATAGGTTTAATAAATACCGTAACCCTAATGCGTACCCTAACCCTAACACATACCCTGACCCTAACACGTACCCAAGTCCTAACCCGTACCCTAAACCGAGCCCTAAACCTAAAACTAACCCTAAGCCTAACTCATACCATATGCCGTACCCTAACCCGTACCCTAACCCGTACCCTAACCCGTACCCTAAGCCGTACCCTAAACCTAATCCTAACCCTAAACCTAACCCTAAGCTACCCTTGACTGCTTCTGCCTCCAATTGATTTCCTAAGCAATAGTGTTTTAAGGAACAGGTTAAAAAGCGAATCCTAAGGTGATTTGTTTATAATGTGTGTGTTCCGTATCTTATCCTACTGTCTAAAATCTTCTCTATGGCTGGACACCAGATAATAATCAATTGCGTACTAAGTGTTATCTAGAGATTGGGATAGGTTTAATAAATACCCTAACCGTAACGCATACCCAAAACCTAACCCATACCCTAAACCTAACACGTACCCTAATTAGAAGCCGTACCCGAAACCTAGCCGTAACCCTAAAACTACCCCTAACCCTATCCCTAAGCCATACCCTACGCCATACCCTAACCCGTACCCTAAGCCGTACTCTAACCCTAACACTAACCCTAAGCTACCCTTGAATGCTTCTGCCTCCAGTAGATTTCCTAAGCACTAGTGTTTTAAGGAACAGGTTAAAAAGAGTATCCTAATGTAATTTCTTTATAATGTGTGTGTTCCTTATCTTATCCTAGTGTCTAAAATCTACTTCATGGCTGGACCCCAAATAATATTTCTTTACGTGCTAAGTGGTATCTAGAGAGTGGGATAGGTTTAATAAATACCCTAAGCCTAACACGTACCCTAACCCTACCCCATAACCTAATCCTAACCCATACCCTAAAACGATACCTAAACCTAAAACTACGCTTAACCCTAACCCTAACCCATACCATACGCCGTACCTTAACCCGTAACCTAACCCGTACCCTAAGCCGTACCCTAAGAGTGGGATAGGTTTAATAAATACCCTAACCCTAACGTGTAGCCTAAACCTAATGCATACCCTAAACCTAACACCTACCCTAATCCTAACCTGTACCCTAAACCGAGCCCTAACCCTAAAACTAACCCTAACACTAACCGTAACCCATACCCTAAGCCGTACCGTAACACGTACACTAACCCGTACCCTAAGCCGTACCCTAAACCTACTCCGAACCCTAACCCTAACCCTAAGCCATACCCTACGCCTTATTCTAAACGGTGAACTAAGCCGTACCCTAACCCTAACCCTAACCCTAACCCTAAGCTACCCTTGACTGCTTCTCCCTCCAGTAGATTTACTAAGCACTAGTGTTTTAAGGAACAGGTTAAAAAGAGAATCCTAATGTGATTTCTTTATACTGTGTGTGTTCCTTATCTTATCCTAGTGTCTAAAATCTTTTCCATGGCTAGAACCCAAGTAATATTCCTTTACGTGCTAAGTGGTAATTAGAGAGTGGGATAGCTTTAATAAATACCCTAACCCTAACACGTACCCTAATCCTAAACCGTAACCCTAAACCGATCCCTAAGCCTAAAACTAACCCTAACCCCAAGCCATACCCTACGCCGTACCCTAACCCGTACCCTAACCCATACCCTAAGCCGTACCCTAAACCTAACCCTGACCCTAACACTAACACTAACCCATACCCTACGCCGTAGCCTTACCTGTACCCTAACCCGTACCTTAAACCTAACCCTAAGCGTAACCCTAACCCTAAGCTACCCTTGACTGCTTCTGCCTCCAATAGATTTCCTAAGCCCTAGTGTTTTAAGGAACAGGTTAAAAAGAGAATCTTAATGTGATTTCTTTATTATGTGTGTGTTCCTTATCTTATCCTAGTGTCTAAAATCTTCTCCATGGCTGGACCCCAAATAATATTCCTTTACGTGCTAAGTGGTATCTAGAGACTGGGATAGGTTTAATAAATACCCTAACCCTAACGCGTACCCTAACCCTAACCCATACCCTAACCCTAACACGTAACCTAATCCTAACCTGTACCATAACCTTAGCCCTAACCGTAAAACTAAACCTAAACCTAACCCCAACCCATACCCTACGCCGTAGCCTAACCCGTACCCTAAAACTAAACCTAACCCTAATCCTGACCCTAAGCTACCCTTGACTGCTTCTGCCTCCAATAGATTTCTTAGCATTAGTGTTTTAAGGAACAGGTTAAAAAGAGAATCCTAATGAGACTTCATTACAATGTGTGTGTTCCTTATCTTATCCTAGTGTCTAAAACTTCTCCATGGTTGGACCACAAATAATATTCCTTTACGTGCTAAGTGGTATCTAGAGAGAGGGATAGGATTAATAAATACCCTAACCCTAACGCGTACCCTTACCCTAACACATACACTAAACCTAACACGTACACTAATCCTAACCCGTACCGTAAAATCAGGCCTAACCCCAAAACTAACCCTAACATAACCCTAACCCATACCCTACGCCATAGTCTAAGCCGTACCCTAACCCGTACCCTAAGCCGTACCCTAACCCTAAGCCTAACCCTAACCCTAAGCTACCCTTGACTGCTTCTGCCTCCAATAGATTTCCTAAGCACTTGTGTTTTAAGGAACAGTTAAAAAGTGAATCCTAATGTGATTTCTTTATAATGTGTATGTTCCTTATCTTATCCTAGTGTCTAAAATCTTGTCTATGGCTAGACTCCAAATAATATTCCTTTACGTGCTCAGTGGTATCTAGACAGTGGGATAGGTTTAATAAATACGCTAACCCTGACGCGTACCCTAACCCTAACCCATACCCTAACCCTACCACGTACCCTAATCCTAGCCCGTACCCTAAACCGAGCCCTAACACTACAACTAAACCTAACCCTAACCCTAAACCATACCGTACAACGTACCCTAACCCGTACCCTAACCCGTACTCTAAGCCATACCCTAACCCTAACCCTAACCTAACCCTCATCCTAAGCTACCCTTGACTGCTTCTGCCACCAATAGATTTCCTAAGCACTAGTGTTTTAAGGAACAGGTTAAAAAGAGAATCCTAATGTGATTTCTTTATAATGTGTGAGTTCCTTATCTTATCCTAGTGTCTAAAATCTTCTCCATGACTGGACCACAAATAATATTCCTTTACGTGCTAAGTGGTATCTAGAGAGTGGGATAGGTTTAATAAATAACCTAACCCTAACGCGTACCCTAACCCTAACCCATACCCTAACCCTAACACGTACGCTAATCCAAACCCGTACCCTAAATCGAGCCCTAACCCTAAAATTAACCCTAACTCGTACCCTACGCCGTACCCTAAACCGTACCCTAAGCCGTACACTAACCCTAACCCTAACCCTAACCCTAAGCTACCCTTGACTGCTTCTGCCTCCAATAGATTTCCTAAGCACTAGTGTTTTAAGGAACAGGTTAAAAAGAGAATCCTAATGTGATTTCTTTATAATGTGTGTGTACCTTATCTTATCCTAGTGTCTAAAATCGTCTCCATGGCTGGACCCCAAATAATATGCCTTTACGTGCTAAGTGGTATCTAGAGACTGGGATAGGTTTAATAAATACCCTAACCCTAACGCGTACCCTAACCCTAACCCATACCCTAACCCTAATACGTAACCTAACTCTAACCTGTACCATAACCTTAGCCCTAACCGTAAAACTAAACCTAAACCTAAACCCAACCCATACCCTACGGCGTACTGTATCCCGTAACCTAACCCGTACCGTAAGCCGTCCCCTAAAACTAAACCTAACCCTAATCCTGACCCTAAGCTACCCTTGACTGCTTCTGCCTCCAATAGATTTCTTAGCATTAGTGTTTTCAGGAACAGTTAAAAAGAGAATCCTAATGTGATTTCTTTATAATGTGTATGTTCCTTATCTTATCCTAGTGTCTAAAATCTTCTCTATGGCTGGACTCCAAATAATATTCCTTTACGTGCTCAGTGGTATCTAGAGAGTGGGATAGGTTTAAAAAATACGCTAACCCTGACGCGTACCCTAACCCTAACCCATACCCTAACCCTAACACGGACCCTAATCCTACCTCGCACTCTAAACCGAGCCTTAACCCTAAAACTAAACCTAACCCTAACCTATACCCTACGCCGTACACTAACCCGTAACTTAACCCGAACCCTAAGCCGTACCTTAACCCTAACCCTAAACCTAACCCTAAACCTAAGCTACCCTTGACTGCTTCTGCTCCCAATAGATTTCCTAAGCACTAGTGTTTTAAGGAACAGGTTAAGAAGAGAATCCTAATGTGATTTCTTTATTATGTGTGTGTTACTTATCTTACCCTAGTGTCTAAAATCTGCTCAATGTCGGAACCCCAAATAATATTCCTTTACATGCTAAGTGGTATTTAGAGAGTGGGATAGGTTTAATAAATATCCTAACCTTAACGTGTACCCTAACCCTAACCCATACCCTAACCCTACCACGTACCCTAATCCTAGCCCGTACCCTAAACCGAGCCCTAACACTACCACTAATCCTAACCCTAACCCTAACCCATACCGTACACCGTACCCTAACCCGTACCCTAACCCGTACTCTAAGCCGTCCCCTAAAACGAAAACTAACCCTAATCCTGACCCTAAGCTACCCTTGACTGCTTCTGCCTCCAATAAATTGCTTAGCATTAGTGTTTTAAGGAACAGGTTAAAAAGAGAATCCTAATGAGATTTCATTATAATGTGTGTGTTCCTTATCTTATCCTAGTGTCTAAAACTTCTCCATGGTTGGACCACAAATAATATTCCTTTACGTGCTAAATGGTATCTAGAGAGAGGGATAGGATTAATAAATACCCTAACCCTAACCCGTACCCTAACCTTAACCCATACCCGAACCCTAACACGTACCGTAATCCTAACCTGTACCCTAAACTGAGCCCTAAACGTAAAACTAACCCTAACCGTAAACCTAACCCATACCCTACACCGTACCCTAACCCATAACCTAACCCATACCCTAACCCATACCCTAAGCCGTACCCTAACACTAACCCTAAACCTAACCCTAACCCTAACCCTAACCCTAAACCTAACCCTAACCCTAACCCTAACCCTAAGCTACCCTTGACTGCTTCTGCCTCCAATAGATTTCCTAAGCACTAGTGTTTTAAGGAACAGGTTAAAAAGAGAATCCTAATGTGATTTCTTTATAATGTGTGTGTTCCTTAGCTTATCCTAGTGTCTATAATCTTCTCCATGGCTGGACCCCAAATAATATTCCTTTACGTGCTAACTGGTATCCAGATAGTGGGATAGGATTAATAAGTACCCTAACCCTAAGGCATACACTAACCCTAAACCATACACTAACCCTAACACGTACCCCAATCCTAACCCGTACCCTAAACCGAGCCCTAACCCTAGAACTAACCCTAACCCTAACCCTAACCCCAACGCATACCCTACGCCGTACCCTAACCTGTACCCTAACCCGTACCCTAACCCGTACCCTAAGCCGTACCCGAAACCTAATCCTAACCCTAACCCTAACCCTAAGCTACCCTTGACTGCTTCTGCCTCCAGTAGATTTCGTAAGCACTAGTGTTTTAAGGAACAGGTTAAAAAGAAAATCCGAATGTGATTTCTTTATAATGTGTGTGTTCCTTATCTTATCCTAGTGTCTAAAATCTTCTCCATGGCTGGACCCCAAATAATATTCCTTTACGTGCTAAGTGGTATCTAGAGAGTGGGATAGGTTTAATAAATACCCTAACCCTAACGCGTAGCCTAACCCTAACCCATAACCTAACCCTAACACGTACCCTAATCCTAACCTGTACCCTAAACCGAGCCCTAACCCTAAAAGTAACCCTAACACTAACCCTAACCCATACCCTATGCCGTACCCTAAACCGTACACTAACCCGTACCCTATGCCGTACCCTAAACCTAATCCGAACTCTAACCCTAACCCTAAGCCACACCCTATGCCGTACCCTAACCCGTACACTATCCCGTACCCTAAGCCGTACCCTAAACCTAATCCGAACTCTAACCTTAACCCTAAGCCACAACCTATGCCGTACCCTAACCCGTACCCTAAGCTGTACCCTAACCATAACCCATACCCTAACTCTAACACGTACCCTAATCCTAACCCGTACCCTATCCCTTTCCCTAACCCTAACCCAAACCCTAACCCTAAGCCTAACCCATACTCTATGCCGTACCCTCACCCGTACCCTAACCCATACCCTAACCCGTACTCTAACCCTAACCCTAGCCCTAACCCTAGAACTAACCCTAAAACTAACCCTAACCCTAACCCACACCCTACGCTGTACCTCACCCATACCCTAACCAGTACCCTAACCTTAACCCTAACCCTAACCCTAACCCTAACCTCCCCTTGACTGCTTCTGCCTCCAATAGTTTTCCTAAGCACTAGTGTTTTAAGGAACAGTTTAAAAAGCGAAACCTAATGTAATTTTTTATAATGTGTGTGTTCCTTATCTTATCCTACTGTCTAAAATGTTCTCCATGGCTGGACCCAAAATAATATTCTATAAGTGCTAAGTGGTATCTAGAGATTGGGATAGGTTTAATAAATACCCTAACCGTAACGCGTACCCAAAACCTAACCCATACCCTAAACCTAACACGTACCTAAGTAGAAGCCGTACCCGAAACCTAGCTGTAACCCTAAAACTACCCCTAACCCTATCCCTAAGCCATACCCTACGCCATACCCTAACCCGTACCCTAAGCCGTACTCTAACCCTAACACTAACCCAAAGCTACCCTTGAATGCTTCTGCCTCCAGTAGATTTCCTAAGCACTAGTGTTTTAAGGAACAGGTTAAAAAGAGTATCCTAATGTAATTTCTTTATAATGTGTGTGTTCCTTATCTTATCCTAGTGTCTAAAATCTTCTCCATGGCTGGACCCCAAATAATAATCCTTTACGTGCTAAGTGGTATCTAGAGATTGGGATAGGCTAAATAAATACCCTTACGCTAACGAGTACCCAAACACTAACCCATACCCCAACACTAACACGTTCCCTAATCCTAACCCGTACCCTAAACTGAGCCCTAACCCTAAAACTAACCCTAACGCTAACCCTAAGCCACAACCTATGCCGTACCCTAACCCGTACCCTAAGCTGTACCCTAACCCTAACCCATAACCTAACCCTAACACGTACCCTAATCCGAACCCGTACCCTAAACCGAGCCCTAACCCTAAAACTAACCCTAACGCTAACCCTAAGCCATACCCTACGCCGTACCCTAACCCGTACCCTAAGCCGTATCCTAACCCTAACCCTAAGCTACCCTTGACTGCTTCTGCCTCCAGTAGATTTTGTAAGCACTAGTGTTTTACGGAACAGGTTAAAAAGAAAATCCTATTGTGATTCCTTTATAATGTGTGTGTTCCTTATCTTATCCTAGTGTCTAAAATCTTCTCCATGGCTAGACCCCAAATAATATTCCTTTACGTGCTAAATGGTAATTAGAGAGTGGGATAGCTTTAATAAATACCCTAACCCTAACACGTACCCTTATCCTAAACCGTAACCCTAAACCGATCCCTAAGCCTAAAACTAACCCTAGCCCCAAGCCATACCCTACGCCATACCCTAACCCGTCCCCTAACTCATACCCTAAGCCGTACCCTAAACCTAACCCTGACCCTAACACTAACCCTAAGCTACCCTTGAATGCTTCTGTCTCCAATAGATTTCCTAAGGACCAGTGTTTTAAGGAACAGGTTAAAAAGAGAATCCTATTGTGACTCCTTTATACTGTGTGTGTTCCTTATCTTATCCTAGTGTCTAAAATCTTCTCCATGGCTAGACCACAAATAATATTCCTTTACGTGCTAAGTGGTAATTAGAGAGTGGGATAGCTTTAATAAATACCCTAACCCTAAAGCGTACCCTAACCCTAACCCATACCCTAACCCTAACATGTACCCTAATCCTAACCCGTACCCTAAACCGAGCCCTAACCCTAAAACTAACCCTAACACTAACCCTAAACCATACGCTATGCTGTAACCTAACCCGTACCCTAAGGGGTACCCTAAACCTACTCCGAACCCTAACCCTAACCCTAAGCCATACCCTACGCCGTACCCTAACCCGTGAATTAAGCCGTAACCTAAACCTAACCCTAACCCTAACCGAATCCTAAACTGTACCCTAAACCGAGCCCTAGCCCTAAAACTACCCCAAACCCTAACCCTAACCCATACCCTAAGCCGTACCCTAAACCGTACCCTAACTCGTACCCTAACCCTAACCTGTACCCTACCCCTAACACTAAGCTCCCCTTGACTGCTTCTGCCTACAATAGATTTTCTAAGTCACTAGTGTTTGAAGTAACAGATTAAAAAGAGAATCCTAATGTGATTTCTTTATAATTAGTGTGTTCCTTATCTTATCCTAGTGTCTAAAACCTTCTCCATGGCTGGACCCCGAATAATATTCCTTTACGTGCTAAGTGGTATCTAGAGAGTGGGATACGTTTAATAAATAACCTAACCGTAACGCGTACCCTAACCCTAACCCATACCCTAACCCTAACACGTATCCTAATCCTAACCCATACCCTAAACCGAGACCTAACTCTAAAATTAAGCCCAACACTAAACCTAAGCCATAACCTACGCGATACCATAACTTGTACCGTAACTCGTACCCTAACCCGTACCCTAAGCCGTACCCTAACCCTAACCCTAAACGTAACCCTAACCTTAAGCTACCCTTGAGTGCTTCTGCCTCCAACAGATTTCCGAAGCACTAGTGTTTTAAGGAACAGATTAAAAAGAGAATCCTAATGTGATTTCATTATAATGTGTGTGTTCCTTATCTTATCCTAGTGTCTAAAATCTTATCCATGGCTGGACCCCAAATAATATTCCTTTACGTGCTAAGTGGTAATTAGAGAGTGGGATGGGTTTAATCAATACCCTAATCCTAAGGCGTACCCTAACCCAAACCCATACCCTAACCCTAACACGTACCGTAATCCTAGCCTGTACCCTAAACCGAGCCCTAACCCTAAAACTAACCCTAACACTAACCTTAACCCGTAACCTACGCCGTACCCTAATCCGTACACTAACCCGTACCCTAAGCCGTACCCTAAACCTAATCCGAACTCTAACCCTAACCCTAAGCCACACCCTATGCCATACCCTAACCCGTACCCTAAGCTGTACCCTAACCCTAACCAATACCCTAACTCTAACACGTACCCTAATCCTAACCCGTACCCTAACCATTTCCCTAACCCTAACCCAAACCCTTACCCTAACCGTAACCCATACTCTATGCCGTACCCTCACCGTACCGTAACCCATACCATAAGCCGTACTCTAACCCTAACCCTAGCACTAACCCTAAAACTAACCCTAACCCTAACCCACACCCTACGCTGTACCTCACCCGAACCCTAACCTGTACCCTAACCTTAACCCTAACCCTAACCCATACTCTATGCCGTACCCTCAACCGTTCCCTAACCCATACCCTACGCCGTACCCTAAACCTAACTCTAACCCTAACACTAACACATACCCTACGCCGTAGCCTCACCTGTACCCTAACCCGTACCCTAAACCTAACCCTAAGCGTAACCCTAACCCTAAGCTACCCTTGACTGCTTCTGCCTCCAATAGATTTCCTAAGCCCTAGTGTTTTAAGGAACAGGTTAAAAAGAGAATCTTAATGTGATTTCTTTATTATGTTTGTGTTCCTTATCTTATCCTAGTGTGTAAAATCTTCTCCATGGCTGGACCCCAAATAATATTCCTTTACGTGCTAAGTGGTATCTAGAGACTGGGATAGGTTTAATAAATACCCTAACCCTAACGCGTACCCTAACCCTAACCCATACCCTAACCCTAACACGTAACCTAATCCTAACCTGTACCATAACCTTAGCCCTAACCGTAAAACTAAACCTAAACCTAACCCCAACCCATACCCTACGCCGTACCCTAACCCGTACCCTAACCCGTACCCTAAGCCGTCCCCTAAAACTAAACCTAACCCTAATCCTGACCCTAAGCTACCCTTGACTGCTTCTGCCTCCAATAGATTTCTTAGCATTAGTGTTTTAAGGAACAGGTTAAAAAGAGAATCCTAATAAGACTTCATTATAATGTGTGTGTTCCTTATCTTATCCTAGTGTCTAAAACTTCTCCATGGTTGGACCACAAATAATATTCCTTTACATGCTAAGTGGTATCTAGAGAGAGGGATAGGATTAATAAATACCCTAACCCTAACGCGTACCCTTACCCTAACACATACAGTAAACCTAACATGTACACTAATCCTAACCCGTACCGTAAAATCAGGCCTAACCCCAAAATTAACCCTAACATAACCCTAACCCATACCCTACGTCATAGTCTAAGCCGTACCCTAACCCGTACCCTAAGCCGTACCCTAACCCGTACCCTAAGCCGTACCTGAAACCTAATCCTAACCCTAACCCTAACCCCAAGCTACCCTTGACTGCTTCTGCCTCCAATAGATTTCCTAAGCACTAGTGTTTTAAGGAACAGGTTAAAAAGAGAATCCTAATGTGATTTCTTTATAATGTGTGTGTACCTTATCTTATCCTAGTGTCTAAAATCGTCTCCATGGCTGGACCCCAAATAATATGCCTTTACATGCTAAGTGGTATCTAGAGACTGGGATAGGTTTAATAAATACCCTAACCCTAACGCGTACCCTAACCCTAACCCATACCCTAACCCTAACACGTAACCTAACTCTAACCTGTACCATAACCTTAGCCCTAACCGTAAAACTAAACCTAAACCTAACCCCAACCCATACCCTACGCCGTACTCTATCCCGTAACCTAACCCGTACCGTAAGCCGTCCCCTAAAACTAAACCTAACCCTAATCCTGACCCTAAGCTACCCTTGACTGCTTCTGTCTCCAATAAATTTCTTAGCATTAGTGTTTTCAGGAACAGTTAAAAAGAGAATCCTAATGTGATTTCTTTATAATGTGTATGTTCCTTATCTTATCCTAGTGTCTAAAATCTTCTCTATGGATGGACTCCAAATAATATTCCTTTACGTGCTCAGTGGTATCTAGAGAGTGGGATAGGTTTAATAAATACGCTAACCCTGACGCGTACCCTAACCCTAACCCATACCCTAACCCTAACACGGACCCTAATCCTACCCCGCACCCTAAACCGAGCCTTAACCCTAAAACTAAACCTAACCCTAACCCATACCCTACGCCGTACACTAACCCGTACCCTAACCCGAACCCTAAGCCGTACTTTAACCCTAACCCTAACCCTAACCCTAAACCTAAGCTACCCTTGACTGCTTCTGCTTCCAATAGATTTCCTAAGCACTAGTGTTTTAAGGAACAGGTTAAGAAGAGAATCCTAATGTGATTTCTTTATTATGTGTGTGTTACTTATCTTACCCTAGTGTCTAAAATCTGCTCAATGTCGGGACCCCAAATAATATTCCTTTACGTGCTAAGTGGTATTTAGAGAGTGGGATAGGTTTAATAAATACCCTAACCTTAACGTGTACCCTAACCCTAACCCATACCCTAACCCTACCACGTACCCTAATCCTAGCCCGTACCCTAAACCGAGCCCTAACACTACAACTAACCCTAACCCTAACCCTAACCCATACCGTACACCGTACCCTAACCCGTACCCTAACCCGTACTCTAAGCCGTCCCCTAAAACTAAAACTAACCCTAATCCTGACCCTAAGCTACCCTTGACTGCTTCTGCCTCCAATAAATTGCTTAGCATTAGTGTTTTAAGGAACAGGTTAAAAAGAGAATCCTAATGAGATTTCATTATAATGTGTGTGTTCCTTATCTTATCCTAGTGTCTAAAACTTCTCCATGGTTGGACCACAAATAATATTCCTTTACGTGCTAAATGGTATCTAGAGAGACGGATAGGATTAATAAATACCCTAACCCTAACCCGTAACCTAACCTTAACCCATACCCGAACCCTAACACGTACCGTAATCCTAACCTGTACCCTAAACTGAGCCCTAAACGTAAAACTAACCCTAACCGTAAACCTAACCCATACCCTACACCGTACCCTAACCCATAACCTAACCCATACCCTAACCCATACCCTAAGCCGTACCCTAACCCTAACCCTAACCCTAACCCTAACCCTAACCCTAACCCTAAACCTAACCCTAACCCTAACCCTAAGCTACCCTTGACTGCTTCTGCCTCCAATAGATTTCCTAAGCACTAGTGTTTTAAGGAACAGGTTAAAAAGAGAATCCTAATGTGATTTCTTTATAATGTGTGTGTTCCTTAGCTTATCCTAGTGTCTATAATCTTCTCCATGGCTGGACCCCAAATAATATTCCTTTACGTGCTAAGTGGTATCCAGATAGTGGGATAGGATTAATAAGTACCCTAACTCTAAGGCATACACTAACCCTAAACCATACACTAACCCTAACACGTACCCCAATCCTAACCCGTACCCTAAACCGAGCCCTAACCCTAGAACTAACCCTAACCCTAACCCTAACCCCAACGCATACCCTACGCCATACCCTAACCTGTACCCTAACCCGTACCCTAACCCGTACCCTAAGCCGTACCTGAAACCTAATCCTAACCCTAACCCTAACCCTAAGCTACCCTTGACTGCTTCTGCCTCCAATAGATTTCCTAAGCACTAGTGTTTTAAGGAACAGGTTAAAAAGAGAATCCTAATGTGATTTCTTTATAATGTGTGTGTTCCTTATCTTATCCTAGTGTCTAAAATCTTCTCCATGGCTGGACCCCAAAAAATATTCCTTTACGTGCTAAGTGGTATCTAGAGAGTGGGAGAGGTTTAATAAATACCCTAACCCTAACGCGTAGCCTAACCCTAACCCATAACCTAACCCTAACACGTACCCTAATCCTAACCTGTACCCTAAACCGAGCCCTAACCCTAAAACTAACCCTAACACTAACCCTAACCCATACCCTACGCCGTACCCTAAACCGTACACTAACCCGTACCCTATGCCGTACCCTAAACCTAATCCAAACTCTAACCCTAATCCTAAGCCACACCCTATGCCGTACCCTAACCCGTACACTAACCCGTACCCTAATCCGTACCCTAAACCTAATCCGAACTCTAACCCTAACCCTAAGCCACAACCTATGCCGTACCCTAACCCGTACCCTAAGCTGTACCCTAACCATAACCCATACCCTAACTCTAACACGTACCCTAATCCTAACCCGTACCCTATCCCTTTCCCTAACCCTAACCCAAACCCTAACCCTAAGCCTAACCCATACTCTATGCCGTACCCTCACCCGTACCCTAACCCATACCCTAACCCGTACTCTAACCCTAACCCTAGCCCTAACCCTAGCCCTAACCCTAAAACTAACCCTAACCCTAACCCACACCCTACGATGTACCTCACCCATACCCTAACCAGTACCCTAACCTTAACCCTAACCCTAACCCTAACCCTAACCTACCCTTGACTGCTTCTGCCTCCAATAGTTTTCCTAAGCAATAGTGTTTTAAGGAACAGGTTAAAAAGCGAATCCTAAGGTGATTTGTTTATAATGTGTGTGTTCCGTATCTTATCCTACTGTCTAAAATCTTCTCTATGGCTGGACACCAGATAATAATCCTTTGCGTGCTAAGTGTTATCTGGAGATTGGGATAGGTTTAATAAATACCCTAACCGTAACGCATACCCAAAACGTAACCCATACCCTAAACCTAACACGTACCCTAGTTAGAAGCTGTACCCGAAACCTAGCCGTAACCCTAAAACTACCCCTAACCCTATCCCTAAGCCATACCCTACGCCATACCCTAACCCGTACCCTAAGCCGTACTCTAACCCTAACACTAACCCTAAGCTACCCTTGAATGCTTCTGCCTCTAGTAGATTTCCTAAGCACTAGTGTTTTAAGGAACAGGTTAAAAAGAGTATCCTAATGTAATTTCTTTATAATGTGTGTGTTCCTTACCTTATCCTAGTGTCTAAAATCTACTCCATGGCTGGACCCCAAATAATATTTCTTTACGTGCTAAGTGGTATCTAGAGAGTGGGATAGGTTTAATAGATACCCTAAGCCTAACACGTACCCTAACCCTACCCCATAACCTAATCCTAACCCGTACCCTAAAACGATACCTAAACCTAAAACTACCCTTAACCCTATCCCTAACCCATACCCTACGCCGTACCTTAACCCGTAACCTAACCCGTACCCTAAGCCGTACCCTAAGAGTGGGATAGGTTTAATAAATACCCTAACCCTAACGCGTAGCCGAAACCTAATGCATACCCTAAACCTAACACATACCCTAATCCTAACCTGTACCGTAAACCGAGCCCTAACCCTAAAACTAACCCTAACACTAACCCTAACCCATACCCTACACCGTACCCTAACACGTACACTAACCCGTACCCTAAGCCGTACCCTAAACCTACTCCGAACCCTAACCCTAACCCTAAGCCATACCCTACGCCTTATTCTAAACAGTGAACTAAGCCGTACCCTAACCCTAACCCTAACCCTAACCCTAAGCTATCCTTGACTGCTTCTGCCTCCAGTAGATTTACTAAGCACTAGTGTTTTAAGGAACAGGTTAAAAAGAGAATCCTAATGTGATTTCTTTATAATGTGTGTGTTCCTTATCTTATCCTAGTGTCTAAAATCTTCTCCATGGCTGGACCCAAAATAATATTCCTTTATGTGCTAAGTGGTATCTAGAGATTGGGATAGGCTAAATAAATACCCTTACGCTAACGAGTACCCAAACACTAACCCATACCCCAACACTAACACGTTCCCTAATCCTAACCCGTACCCTAAACCGAGCCCTAACCCTAAAACTAACCCTAACGCTAACCCTAAGCCATACCCTACGCCGTACCCTAACCCGTACCCTAAGCCGTATCCTAACCCTAACCCTAAGCTACCCTTGACTGCTTCTGCCTCCAGTAGATTTTGTAAGCACTAGTGTTTTACGGAACAGGTTAAAAAGAAAATCCTATTGTGATTCCTTTATAATGTGTGTGTTCCTTATCTTATCCTAGTGTCTAAAATCTTCTCCATGGCTAGACCCCAAATAATATTCCTTTACGTGCTAAATGGTAATTAGAGAGTGGGATAGCTTTAATAAATACCCTAACCCTAACACGTACCCTTATCCTAAACCGTAATCCTAAACCGATCCCTAAGCCTAAAACTAACCCTAGCTCCAAGCATACCCTACGCCATACCCTAACCCGTCCCCTAACTCATACCCTAAGCCGTACCCTAAACCTAACCCTGACCCTAACACTAACCCTAAGCTACCCTTGAATGCTTCTGTCTCCAATAGATTTCCTAAGGACCAGTGTTTTAAGGAACAGGTTAAAAAGAGAATCCTATTGTGACTCCTTTATACTGTGTGTGTTCCTTATCTTATCCTAGTGTCTAAAATCTTCTCCATGGCTAGACCACAAATAATATTCCTTTACGTGCTAAGTGGTAATTAGAGAGTGGGATAGCTTTAATAAATACCCTAACCCTAAAGCGTACCCTAACCCTAACCCATACCCTAACCCTAACATGTACCCTAATCCTAACCCGTACCCTAAACCGAGCCCTAACCCTAAAACTAACCCTAACACTAACCCTAAACCATACGCTATGCTGTAACCTAACCCGTACCCTAAGGGGTACCCTAAACCTACTCCGAACCCTAACCCTAACCCTAAGCCATACCCTACGCCGTACCCTAACCCGTGAATTAAGCCGTAACCTAAACCTAACCCTAACCCTAACCGAATCCTAAACTGTACCCTAAACCGAGCCCTAACCCTAAAACTACCCCAAACCCTAACCCTAACCCATACCCTAAGCCGTACCCTAAACCGTACCCTAACTCGTACCCTAACCCTAACCTGTACCCTACCCCTAACACTAAGCTCCCCTTGACTGCTTCTGCCTACAATAGATTTTCTAAGTCACTAGTGTTTTAAGTAACAGATTAAAAAGAGAATCCTAATGTGATTTCTTTATAATTAGTGTGTTCCTTATCTTATCCTAGTGTCTAAAACCTTCTCCATGGCTGGACCCCGAATAATATTCCTTTACGTGCTAAGTGGTATCTAGAGAGTGGGATACGTTTAATAAATAACCTAACCGTAACGCGTACCGTAACCCTAACCCATACCCTAACCCTAACACGTATCCTAATCCTAACCCATACCCTAAACCGAGACCTAACTCTAAAATTAAGCCCAACACTAAACCTAAGCCATAACCTACGCGATACCATAACCTGTACCGTAACTCGTACCCTAACCCGTACCCTAAGCCGTACCCTAACCCTAACCCTAAACGTAACCCTAACCCTAAGCTACCCTTGACTGCTTCTGCCTCAAACAGATTTCCGAAGCACTAGTGTTTTAAGGAACAGATTAAAAAGAGAATCCTAATGTGATTTCTTTATAATGTGTGTGTTCCTTATCTTATCCTAGTGTCTAAAATCTTCTCCATGGCTGGACCCCAAATAATATTCCTTTACGTGCTAAGTGGTAATTAGAGAGTGGGATAGGTTTAATAAATACCCTAACCCTAACGCGTAGCCTAACCCTAACCCATACCCTAACCCTAACACGTACCCTAATCTTAACCTGTACCCTAAACCGAGCCCTAACCCTAAAACTAACCCTAACACTAACCTTAACCCGTACCCTACGCCGTACCCTAACCCGTACACTAACCCGTACCCTAAGCCGTACCCTAAACCTAATCCGAACTCTAACCCTAACCCTAAGCCACACCCTATGCCGTACCCTAACCCGTACCCTAAGCTGTACCCTAACCCTAACCAATACCCTAACTCTAACACGTACCCTAATCCTAACTCATACCCTAACCATTTCCCTAACCCTAACCCAAACCCTTACCCTAACCGTAACCCATACTCTATGCCGTACCCTCACCGTACCATAACCCATACCATAAGCCGTACTCTAACCCTAACCCTAACCCTAACCCTAGCCCTAACCCTAAAACTAACCCTAACCCTAACCCACACCCTACGCTGTACCTCACCCGTACCCTAACCAGTACCCTAACCTTAACCCTAACCCTAACCCATACTCTATGCCGTACCCTCACCCGTTCCCTAACCCATACCCTACGCCGTACCCTAAACCTAACTCTAACCCTAACACTAACACTAACCCATACCCTACGCCGTAGCCTTACCTGTACCCTAACCCGTACCTTAAACCTAACCCTAAGCGTAACCCTAACCCTAAGCTACCCTTGACTGCTTCTGCCTCCAATAGATTTCCTAAGCCCTAGTGTTTTAAGGAACAGGTTAAAAAGAGAATCTTAATGTGATTTCTTTATTATGTGTGTGTTCCTTATCTTATCCTAGTGTCTAAAATCTTCTCCATGGCTGGACCCCAAATAATATTCCTTTACGTGCTAAGTGGTATCTAGAGACTGGGATAGGTTTAATAAATACCCTAACCCTAATGCGTACCCTAACCCTAACCCATACCCTAACCCTAACACGTAACCTAATCCTAACCTGTACCATAACCTTAGCCCTAACCGTAAAACTAAACCTAAACCTAACCCCAACCCATACCCTACGCCGTACCCTAACCCGTACCCTAAGCCGTCCCCTAAAACTAAACCTAACCCTAATCCTGACCCTAAGCTACCCTTGACTGCTTCTGCCTCCAATAGATTTCTTAGCATTAGTGTTTTAAGGAACAGGTTAAAAAGAGAATCCTAATGAGACTTCATTATAAAGTGTGTGTTCCTTATCTTATCCTAGTGTCTAAAACTTCTCCATGGTTGGACCACAAATAATATTCCTTTACGTGCTAAGTGGTATCTAGAGAGAGGGATAGGATTAATAAATACCCTAACCCTAACGCGTACCCTTACCCTAACACATACACTAAACCTAACACGTACACTAATCCTAACCCGTACCGTAAAATCAGGCCTAACCCCAAATCTAACCCTAACATAACCCTAACCCATACCCTACGCCATAGTCTAAGCCGTACCCTAACCCATACCCTAAGCCGTACCCTAACCCTAAGCCTAACCCTAACCCTAACCCTAAGCTACCCTTGACTGCTTCTGCCTCCAATAGATTTCCTAAGCACTTGTGTTTTAAGGAACAGTTAAAAAGTGAATCCTAATGTGATTTCTTTATAATGTGTATGTTCCTTATCTTATCCTAGTGTCTAAAATCTTGTCTATGGCTAGACTCCAAATAATATTCCTTTACGTGCTCAGTGGTATCTAGACAGTGGGATAGGTTTAATAAATACGCTAACCCTGACGCGTACCCTAACCCTAACCCATACCCTAACCCTACCACGTACCCTAATCCTAGCCCGTACCCTAAACCGAGCCCTAACACTACAACTAAACCTAACCCTAACCCTAAACCATACCGTACAACGTACCCTAACCCGTACCCTAACCCATACTCTAAGCCATACCCTAACCCTAACCCTAACCTAACCCTCATCCTAAGCTACCCTTGACTGCTTCTGCCACCAATAGATTTCCTAAGCACTAGTGTTTTAAGGAACAGGTTAAAAAGAGAATCCTAATGTGATTTCTTTATAATGTGTGAGTTCCTTATCTTATCCTAGTGTCTAAAATCTTCTCCATGACTGGACCACAAATAATATTCCTTTACGTGCTAAGTGGTATCTAGAGAGTGGGATAGGTTTAATAAATAACCTAACCCTAACGCGTACCCTAACCCTAACCCATACCCTAACACTAACACGTACGCTAATCCAAACCCGTACCCTAAACCGAGCCCTAACCCTAAAACTAACCCTAACTCGTACCCTACGCCGTACCCTAACCCGTACCCTAAGCCGTACACTAACCCTAACCCTAACCCTAACCCTAAGCTACCCTTGACTGCTTCTGCCTCCAATAGATTTCCTAAGCACTAGTGTTTTAAGGAGCAGGTTAAAAAGCGAATCCTAATGTGATTTCTTTATAAAGTGTGTGTACCTTATCTTATCCTAGTGTCTAAAATCGTCTCCATGGCTGGACCCCAAATAATATGCCTTTACGTGCTAAGTGGTATCTAGAGACTGGGATAGGTTTAATAAATACCCTAACCCTAACGCGTACTCTAACCCTAACCCATACCCTAACCCTAACACGTAACCTAACTCTAACCTGTACCATAACCTTAGCCCTAACCGTAAAACTAAACCTAAACCTAAACCCAACCCATACCCTACGCCGTACTCTATCCCGTACCCTAACCCGAACCCTAAGCCGTACTTTAACCCTAACCCTAACCCTAACCCTAAACCTAAGCTACCCTTGACTGCTTCTGCTTCCAATAGATTTCCTAAGCACTAGTGTTTTAAGGAACAGGTTAAGAAGAGAATCCTAATGTGATTTCTTTATTATGTGTGTGTTACTTATCTTACCCTAGTGTCTAAAATCTGCTCAATGTCGGGACCCCAAATAATATTCCTTTACGTGCTAAGTGGTATTTAGAGAGTGGGATAGGTTTAATAAATACCCTAACCTTAACGTGTACCCTAACCCTAACCCATACCCTAACCCTACCACGTACCCTAATCCTAGCCCGTACCCTAAACCGAGCCCTAACACTACAACTAACCCTAACCCTAACCCTAACCCATACCGTACACCGTACCCTAACCCGTACCCTAACCCGTACTCTAAGCCATCCCCTAAAACTAAAACTAACCCTAATCCTGACCCTAAGCTACCCTTGACTGCTTCTGCCTCCAATAAATTGCTTAGCATTAGTGTTTTAAGGAACAGGTTAAAAAGAGAATCCTAATGAGATTTCATTATAATGTGTGTGTTCCTTATCTTATCCTAGTGTCTAAAACTTCTCCATGGTTGGACCACAAATAATATTCCTTTACGTGCTAAATGGTATCTAGAGAGACGGATAGGATTAATAAATACCCTAACCCTAACCCGTAACCTAACCTTAACCCATACCCGAACCCTAACACGTACCGTAATCCTAACCTGTACCCTAAACTGAGCCCTAAACGTAAAACTAACCCTAACCGTAAACCTAACCCATACCCTACACCGTACCCTAACCCATAACCTAACCCATACCCTAACCCATACCCTAAGCCGTACCCTAACCCTAACCCTAACCCTAACCCTAACCCTAACCCTAACCCTAAACATAACCCTAACCCTAACCCTAAGCTACCCTTGACTGCTTCTGCCTCCAATAGATTTCCTAAGCACTAGTGTTTTAAGGAACAGGTTAAAAAGAGAATCCTAATGTGATTTCTTTATAATGTGTGTGTTCCTTAGCTTATCCTAGTGTCTATAATCTTCTCCATGGCTGGACCCCAAATAATATTCCTTTACGTGCTAAGTGGTATCCAGATAGTGGGATAGGATTAATAAGTACCCTAACTCTAAGGCATACACTAACCCTAAACCATACACTAACCCTAACACGTACCCCAATCCTAACCCGTACCCTAAACCGAGCCCTAACCCTAGAACTAACCCTAACCCTAACCCTAACCCCAACGCATACCCTACGCCATACCCTAACCTGTACCCTAACCCGTACCCTAACCCGTACCCTAAGCCGTACCTGAAACCTAATCCTAACCCTAACCCTAACCCTAAGCTACCCTTGACTGCTTCTGCCTCCAATAGATTTCCTAAGCACTAGTGTTTTAAGGAACAGGTTAAAAAGAGAATCCTAATGTGATTTCTTTATAATGTGTGTGTTCCTTATCTTATCCTAGTGTCTAAAATCTTCTCCATGGCTGGACCCCAAATAATATTCCTTTACGTGCTAAGTGGTATCTAGAGAGTGGGAGAGGTTTAATAAATACCCTAACCCTAACGCGTAGCCTAACCCTAACCCATAACCTAACCCTAACACGTACCCTAATCCTAACCTGTACCCTAAACCGAGCCCTAACCCTAAAACTAACCCTAACACTAACCCTAACCCATACCCTACGCCGTACCCTAAACCGTACACTAACCCGTACCCTATGCCGTACCCTAAACCTAATCCAAACTCTAACCCTAACCCTAAGCCACACCCTATGCCGTACCCTAACCCGTACACTAACCCGTACCCTAATCCGTACCCTAAACCTAATCCGAACTCTAACCCTAACCCTAAGCCACAACCTATGCCGTACCCTAACCCGTACCCTAAGCTGTACCCTAACCATAACCCATACCCTAACTCTAACACGTACCCTAATCCTAACCCGTACCCTATCCCTTTCCCTAACCCTAACCCAAACCCTAACCCTAAGCCTAACCCATACTCTATGCCGTACCCTCACCCGTACCCTAACCCATACCCTAACCCGTACTCTAACCCTAACCCTAGCCCTAACCCTAGCCCTAACCCTAAAACTAACCCTAACCCTAACCCACACCCTACGATGTACCTCACCCATACCCTAACCAGTACCCTAACCTTAACCCTAACCCTAACCCTAACCCTAACCTACCCTTGACTGCTTCTGCCTCCAATAGTTTTCCTAAGCAATAGTGTTTTAAGGAACAGGTTAAAAAGCGAATCCTAAGGTGATTTGTTTATAATGTGTGTGTTCCGTATCTTATCCTACTGTCTAAAATCTTCTCTATGGCTGGACACCAGATAATAATCCTTTGCGTGCTAAGTGTTATCTGGAGATTGGGATAGGTTTAATAAATACCCTAACCGTAACGCATACCCAAAACGTAACCCATACCCTAAACCTAACACGTACCCTAGTTAGAAGCTGTACCCGAAACCTAGCCGTAACCCTAAAACTACCCCTAACCCTATCCCTAAGCCATACCCTACGCCATACCCTAACCCGTACCCTAAGCCGTACTCTAACCCTAACACTAACCCTAAGCTACCCTTGAATGCTTCTGCCTCTAGTAGATTTCCTAAGCACTAGTGTTTTAAGGAACAGGTTAAAAAGAGTATCCTAATGTAATTTCTTTATAATGTGTGTGTTCCTTACCTTATCCTAGTGTCTAAAATCTACTCCATGGCTGGACCCCAAATAATATTTCTTTACGTGCTAAGTGGTATCTAGAGAGTGGGATAGGTTTAATAGATACCCTAAGCCTAACACGTACCCTAACCCTACCCCATAACCTAATCCTAACCCGTACCCTAAAACGATACCTAAACCTAAAACTACCCTTAACCCTATCCCTAACCCATATCCTACGCCGTACCTTAACCCGTAACCTAACCCGTACCCTAAGCCGTACCCTAAGAGTGGGATAGGTTTAATAAATACCCTAACCCTAACGCGTAGCCGAAACCTAATGCATACCCTAAACCTAACACATACCCTAATCCTAACCTGTACCGTAAACCGAGCCCTAACCCTAAAACTAACCCTAACACTAACCCTAACCCATACCCTACACCGTACCCTAACACGTACACTAACCCGTACCCTAAGCCGTACCCTAAACCTACTCCGAACCCTAACCCTAACCCTAAGCCATACCCTACGCCTTATTCTAAACAGTGAACTAAGCCGTACCCTAACCCTAACCCTAACCCTAACCCTAAGCTATCCTTGACTGCTTCTGCCTCCAGTAGATTTACTAAGCACTAGTGTTTTAAGGAACAGGTTAAAAAGAGAATCCTAATGTGATTTCTTTATAATGTGTGTGTTCCTTATCTTATCCTAGTGTCTAAAATCTTCTCCATGGCTGGACCCCAAATAATATTCCTTTATGTGCTAAGTGGTATCTAGAGATTGGGATAGGCTAAATAAATACCCTTACGCTAACGAGTACCCAAACACTAACCCATACCCCAACACTAACACGTTCCCTAATCCTAACCCGTACCCTAAACCGAGCCCTAACCCTAAAACTAACCCTAACGCTAACCCTAAGCCATACCCTACGCCGTACCCTAACCCGTACCCTAAGCCGTATCCTAACCCTAACCCTAAGCTACCCTTGACTGCTTCTGCCTCCAGTAGATTTTGTAAGCACTAGTGTTTTACGGAACAGGTTAAAAAGAAAATCCTATTGTGATTCCTTTATAATGTGTGTGTTCCTTATCTTATCCTAGTGTCTAAAATCTTCTCCATGGCTAGACCCCAAATAATATTCCTTTACGTGCTAAATGGTAATTAGAGAGTGGGATAGCTTTAATAAATACCCTAACCCTAACACGTACCCTTATCCTAAACCGCAATCCTAAACCGATCCCTAAGCCTAAAACTAACCCTAGCCCCAAGCATACCCTACGCCATACCCTAACCCGTCCCCTAACTCATACCCTAAGCCGTACCCTAAACCTAACCCTGACCCTAACACTAACCCTAAGCTACCCTTGAATGCTTCTGTCTCCAATAGATTTCCTAAGGACCAGTGTTTTAAGGAACAGGTTAAAAAGAGAATCCTATTGTGACTCCTTTATACTGTGTGTGTTCCTTATCTTATCCTAGTGTCTAAAATCTTCTCCATGGCTAGACCACAAATAATATTCCTTTACGTGCTAAGTGGTAATTAGAGAGTGGGATAGCTTTAATAAATACCCTAACCCTAAAGCGTACCCTAACCCTAACCCATACCCTAACCCTAACATGTACCCTAATCCTAACCCGTACCCTAAACCGAGCCCTAACCCTAAAACTAACCCTAACACTAACCCTAAACCATACGCTATGCTGTAACCTAACCCGTACCCTAAGGGGTACCCTAAACCTACTCCGAACCCTAACCCTAACCCTAAGCCATACCGTACGCCGTACCCTAACCCGTGAATTAAGCCGTAACCTAAACCTAACCCTAACCCTAACCGAATCCTAAACTGTACCCTAAACCGAGCCCTAACCCTAAAACTACCCCAAACCCTAACCCTAACCCATACCCTAAGCCGTACCCTAAACCGTACCCTAACTCGTACCCTAACCCTAACCTGTACCCTACCCCTAACACTAAGCTCCCCTTGACTGCTTCTGCCTACAATAGATTTTCTAAGTCACTAGTGTTTTAAGTAACAGATTAAAAAGAGAATCCTAATGTGATTTCTTTATAATTAGTGTGTTCCTTATCTTATCCTAGTGTCTAAAACCTTCTCCATGGCTGGACCCCGAATAATATTCCTTTACGTGCTAAGTGGTATCTAGAGAGTGGGATACGTTTAATAAATAACCTAACCGTAACGCGTACCGTAACCCTAACCCATACCCTAACCCTAACACGTATCCTAATCCTAACCCATACCCTAAACCGAGACCTAACTCTAAAATTAAGCCCAACACTAAACCTAAGCCATAACCTACGCGATACCATAACCTGTACCGTAACTCGTACCCTAACCCGTACCCTAAGCCGTACCCTAACCCTAACCCTAAACGTAACCCTAACCCTAAGCTACCCTTGACTGCTTCTGCCTCAAACAGATTTCCGAAGCACTAGTGTTTTAAGGAACAGATTAAAAAGAGAATCCTAATGTGATTTCTTTATAATGTGTGTGTTCCTTATCTTATCCTAGTGTCTAAAATCTTCTCCATGGCTGGACCCCAAATAATATTCCTTTACGTGCTAAGTGGTAATTAGAGAGTGGGATAGGTTTAATAAATACCCTAACCCTAACGCGTAGCCTAACCCTAACCCATACCCTAACCCTAACACGTACCCTAATCTTAACCTGTACCCTAAACCGAGCCCTAACCCTAAAACTAACCCTAACACTAACCTTAACCCGTACCCTACGCCGTACCCTAACCCGTACACTAACCCGTACCCTAAGCCGTACCCTAAACCTAATCCGAACTCTAACCCTAACCCTAAGCCACACCCTATGCCGTACCCTAACCCGTACCCTAAGCTGTACCCTAACCCTAACCAATACCCTAACTCTAACACGTACCCTAATCCTAACTCATACCCTAACCATTTCCCTAACCCTAACCCAAACCCTTACCCTAACCGTAACCCATACTCTATGCCGTACCCTCACCGTACCATAACCCATACCATAAGCCGTACTCTAACCCTAACCCTAACCCTAACCCTAGCCCTAACCCTAAAACTAACCCTAACCCTAACCCACACCCTACGCTGTACCTCACCCGTACCCTAACCAGTACCCTAACCTTAACCCTAACCCTAACCCATACTCTATGCCGTACCCTCACCCGTTCCCTAACCCATACCCTACGCCGTACCCTAAACCTAACTCTAACCCTAACACTAACACTAACCCATACCCTACGCCGTAGCCTTACCTGTACCCTAACCCGTACCTTAAACCTAACCCTAAGCGTAACCCTAACCCTAAGCTACCCTTGACTGCTTCTGCCTCCAATAGATTTCCTAAGCCCTAGTGTTTTAAGGAACAGGTTAAAAAGAGAATCTTAATGTGATTTCTTTATTATGTGTGTGTTCCTTATCTTATCCTAGTGTCTAAAATCTTCTCCATGGCTGGACCCCAAATAATATTCCTTTACGTGCTAAGTGGTATCTAGAGACTGGGATAGGTTTAATAAATACCCTAACCCTAATGCGTACCCTAACCCTAACCCATACCCTAACCCTAACACGTAACCTAATCCTAACCTGTACCATAACCTTAGCCCTAACCGTAAAACTAAACCTAAACCTAACCCCAACCCATACCCTACGCCGTACCCTAACCCGTACCCTAAGCCGTCCCCTAAAACTAAACCTAACCCTAATCCTGACCCTAAGCTACCCTTGACTGCTTCTGCCTCCAATAGATTTCTTAGCATTAGTGTTTTAAGGAACAGGTTAAAAAGAGAATCCTAATGAGACTTCATTATAAAGTGTGTGTTCCTTATCTTATCCTAGTGTCTAAAACTTCTCCATGGTTGGACCACAAATAATATTCCTTTACGTGCTAAGTGGTATCTAGAGAGAGGGATAGGATTAATAAATACCCTAACCCTAACGCGTACCCTTACCCTAACACATACACTAAACCTAACACGTACACTAATCCTAACCCGTACCGTAAAATCAGGCCTAACCCCAAATCTAACCCTAACATAACCCTAACCCATACCCTACGCCATAGTCTAAGCCGTACCCTAACCCATACCCTAAGCCGTACCCTAACCCTAAGCCTAACCCTAACCCTAACCCTAAGCTACCCTTGACTGCTTCTGCCTCCAATAGATTTCCTAAGCACTTGTGTTTTAAGGAACAGTTAAAAAGTGAATCCTAATGTGATTTCTTTATAATGTGTATGTTCCTTATCTTATCCTAGTGTCTAAAATCTTGTCTATGGCTAGACTCCAAATAATATTCCTTTACGTGCTCAGTGGTATCTAGACAGTGGGATAGGTTTAATAAATACGCTAACCCTGACGCGTACCCTAACCCTAACCCATACCCTAACCCTACCACGTACCCTAATCCTAGCCCGTACCCTAAACCGAGCCCTAACACTACAACTAAACCTAACCCTAACCCTAAACCATACCGTACAACGTACCCTAACCCGTACCCTAACCCATACTCTAAGCCATACCCTAACCCTAACCCTAACCTAACCCTCATCCTAAGCTACCCTTGACTGCTTCTGCCACCAATAGATTTCCTAAGCACTAGTGTTTTAAGGAACAGGTTAAAAAGAGAATCCTAATGTGATTTCTTTATAATGTGTGAGTTCCTTATCTTATCCTAGTGTCTAAAATCTTCTCCATGACTGGACCACAAATAATATTCCTTTACGTGCTAAGTGGTATCTAGAGAGTGGGATAGGTTTAATAAATAACCTAACCCTAACGCGTACCCTAACCCTAACCCATACCCTAACACTAACACGTACGCTAATCCAAACCCGTACCCTAAACCGAGCCCTAACCCTAAAACTAACCCTAACTCGTACCCTACGCCGTACCCTAACCCGTACCCTAAGCCGTACACTAACCCTAACCCTAACCCTAACCCTAAGCTACCCTTGACTGCTTCTGCCTCCAATAGATTTCCTAAGCACTAGTGTTTTAAGGAGCAGGTTAAAAAGCGAATCCTAATGTGATTTCTTTATAAAGTGTGTGTACCTTATCTTATCCTAGTGTCTAAAATCGTCTCCATGGCTGGACCCCAAATAATATGCCTTTACGTGCTAAGTGGTATCTAGAGACTGGGATAGGTTTAATAAATACCCTAACCCTAACGCGTACCCTAACCCTAACCCATACCCTAACCCTAACACGTAACCTAACTCTAACCTGTACCATAACCTTAGCCCTAACCGTAAAACTAAACCTAAACCTAAACCCAACCCATACCCTACGCCGTACTCTATCCCGTACCCTAACCCGAACCCTAAGCCGTACTTTAACCCTAACCCTAACCCTAACCCTAAACCTAAGCTACCCTTGACTGCTTCTGCTTCCAATAGATTTCCTAAGCACTAGTGTTTTAAGGAACAGGTTAAGAAGAGAATCCTAATGTGATTTCTTTATTATGTGTGTGTTACTTATCTTACCCTAGTGTCTAAAATCTGCTCAATGTCGGGACCCCAAATAATATTCCTTTACGTGCTAAGTGGTATTTAGAGAGTGGGATAGGTTTAATAAATACCCTAACCTTAACGTGTACCCTAACCCTAACCCATACCCTAACCCTACCACGTACCCTAATCCTAGCCCGTACCCTAAACCGAGCCCTAACACTACAACTAACCCTAACCCTAACCCTAACCCATACCGTACACTGTACCCTAACCCGTACCCTAACCCGTACTCTAAGCCGTCCCCTAAAACTAAAACTAACCCTAATCCTGACCCTAAGCTACCCTTGACTGCTTCTGCCTCCAATAAATTGCTTAGCATTAGTGTTTTAAGGAACAGGTTAAAAAGAGAATCCTAATGAGATTTCATTATAATGTGTGTGTTCCTTATCTTATCCTAGTGTCTAAAACTTCTCCATGGTTGGACCACAAATAATATTCCTTTACGTGCTAAATGGTATCTAGAGAGACGGATAGGATTAATAAATACCCTAACCCTAACCCGTAACCTAACCTTAACCCATACCCGAACCCTAACACGTACCGTAATCCTAACCTGTACCCTAAACTGAGCCCTAAACGTAAAACTAACCCTAACCGTAAACCTAACCCATACCCTACACCGTACCCTAACCCATAACCTAACCCATACCCTAACCCATACCCTAAGCCGTACCCTAACCCTAACCCTAACCCTAACCCTAACCCTAACCCTAACCCTAACCCTAAACCTAACCCTAACCCTAACCCTAAGCTACCCTTGACTGCTTCTGCCTCCAATAGATTTCCTAAGCACTAGTGTTTTAAGGAACAGGTTAAAAAGAGAATCCTAATGTGATTTCTTTATAATGTGTGTGTTCCTTAGCTTATCCTAGTGTCTATAATCTTCTCCATGGCTGGACCCCAAATAATATTCCTTTACGTGCTAAGTGGTATCCAGATAGTGGGATAGGATTAATAAGTACCCTAACTCTAAGGCATACACTAACCCTAAACCATACACTAACCCTAACACGTACCCCAATCCTAACCCGTACCCTAAACCGAGCCCTAACCCTAGAACTAACCCTAACCCTAACCCTAACCCCAACGCATACCCTACGCCATACCCTAACCTGTACCCTAACCCGTACCCTAACCCGTACCCTAAGCCGTACCTGAAACCTAATCCTAACCCTAACCCTAACCCTAAGCTACCCTTGACTGCTTCTGCCTCCAATAGATTTCCTAAGCACTAGTGTTTTAAGGAACAGGTTAAAAAGAGAATCCTAATGTGATTTCTTTATAATGTGTGTGTTCCTTATCTTATCCTAGTGTCTAAAATCTTCTCCATGGCTGGACCCCAAATAATATTCCTTTACGTGCTAAGTGGTATCTAGAGAGTGGGAGAGGTTTAATAAATACCCTAACCCTAACGCGTAGCCTAACCCTAACCCATAACCTAACCCTAACACGTACCCTAATCCTAACCTGTACCCTAAACCGAGCCCTAACCCTAAAACTAACCCTAACACTAACCCTAACCCATACCCTACGCCGTACCCTAAACCGTACACTAACCCGTACCCTATGCCGTACCCTAAACCTAATCCAAACTCTAACCCTAACCCTAAGCCACACCCTATGCCGTACCCTAACCCGTACACTAACCCGTACCCTAATCCGTACCCTAAACCTAATCCGAACTCTAACCCTAACCCTAAGCCACAACCTATGCCGTACCCTAACCCGTACCCTAAGCTGTACCCTAACCATAACCCATACCCTAACTCTAACACGTACCCTAATCCTAACCCGTACCCTATCCCTTTCCCTAACCCTAACCCAAACCCTAACCCTAAGCCTAACCCATACTCTATGCCGTACCCTCACCCGTACCCTAACCCATACCCTAACCCGTACTCTAACCCTAACCCTAGCCCTAACCCTAGCCCTAACCCTAAAACTAACCCTAACCCTAACCCACACCCTACGATGTACCTCACCCATACCCTAACCAGTACCCTAACCTTAACCCTAACCCTAACCCTAACCCTAACCTACCCTTGACTGCTTCTGCCTCCAATAGTTTTCCTAAGCAATAGTGTTTTAAGGAACAGGTTAAAAAGCGAATCCTAAGGTGATTTGTTTATAATGTGTGTGTTCCGTATCTTATCCTACTGTCTAAAATCTTCTCTATGGCTGGACACCAGATAATAATCCTTTGCGTGCTAAGTGTTATCTGGAGATTGGGATAGGTTTAATAAATACCCTAACCGTAACGCATACCCAAAACGTAACCCATACCCTAAACCTAACACGTACCCTAGTTAGAAGCTGTACCCGAAACCTAGCCGTAACCCTAAAACTACCCCTAACCCTATCCCTAAGCCATACCCTACGCCATACCCTAACCCGTACCCTAAGCCGTACTCTAACCCTAACACTAACCCTAAGCTACCCTTGAATGCTTCTGCCTCTAGTAGATTTCCTAAGCACTAGTGTTTTAAGGAACAGGTTAAAAAGAGTATCCTAATGTAATTTCTTTATAATGTGTGTGTTCCTTACCTTATCCTAGTGTCTAAAATCTACTCCATGGCTGGACCCCAAATAATATTTCTTTACGTGCTAAGTGGTATCTAGAGAGTGGGATAGGTTTAATAGATACCCTAAGCCTAACACGTACCCTAACCCTACCCCATAACCTAATCCTAACCCGTACCCTAAAACGATACCTAAACCTAAAACTACCCTTAACCCTATCCCTAACCCATACCCTACGCCGTACCTTAACCCGTAACCTAACCCGTACCCTAAGCCGTACCCTAAGAGTGGGATAGGTTTAATAAATACCCTAACCCTAACGCGTAGCCGAAACCTAATGCATACCCTAAACCTAACACATACCCTAATCCTAACCTGTACCGTAAACCGAGCCCTAACCCTAAAACTAACCCTAACACTAACCCTAACCCATACCCTACACCGTACCCTAACACGTACACTAACCCGTACCCTAAGCCGTACCCTAAACCTACTCCGAACCCTAACCCTAACCCTAAGCCATACCCTACGCCTTATTCTAAACAGTGAACTAAGCCGTACCCTAACCCTAACCCTAACCCTAACCCTAAGCTATCCTTGACTGCTTCTGCCTCCAGTAGATTTACTAAGCACTAGTGTTTTAAGGAACAGGTTAAAAAGAGAATCCTAATGTGATTTCTTTATAATGTGTGTGTTCCTTATCTTATCCTAGTGTCTAAAATCTTCTCCATGGCTGGACCCCAAATAATATTCCTTTATGTGCTAAGTGGTATCTAGAGATTGGGATAGGCTAAATAAATACCCTTACGCTAACGAGTACCCAAACACTAACCCATACCCCAACACTAACACGTTCCCTAATCCTAACCCGTACCCTAAACCGAGCCCTAACCCTAAAACTAACCCTAACGCTAACCCTAAGCCATACCCTACGCCGTACCCTAACCCGTACCCTAAGCCGTATCCTAACCCTAACCCTAAGCTACCCTTGACTGCTTCTGCCTCCAGTAGATTTTGTAAGCACTAGTGTTTTACGGAACAGGTTAAAAAGAAAATCCTATTGTGATTCCTTTATAATGTGTGTGTTCCTTATCTTATCCTAGTGTCTAAAATCTTCTCCATGGCTAGACCCCAAATAATATTCCTTTACGTGCTAAATGGTAATTAGAGAGTGGGATAGCTTTAATAAATACCCTAACCCTAACACGTACCCTTATCCTAAACCGCAATCCTAAACCGATCCCTAAGCCTAAAACTAACCCTAGCCCCAAGCATACCCTACGCCATACCCTAACCCGTCCCCTAACTCATACCCTAAGCCGTACCCTAAACCTAACCCTGACCCTAACACTAACCCTAAGCTACCCTTGAATGCTTCTGTCTCCAATAGATTTCCTAAGGACCAGTGTTTTAAGGAACAGGTTAAAAAGAGAATCCTATTGTGACTCCTTTATACTGTGTGTGTTCCTTATCTTATCCTAGTGTCTAAAATCTTCTCCATGGCTAGACCACAAATAATATTCCTTTACGTGCTAAGTGGTAATTAGAGAGTGGGATAGCTTTAATAAATACCCTAACCCTAAAGCGTACCCTAACCCTAACCCATACCCTAACCCTAACATGTACCCTAATCCTAACCCGTACCCTAAACCGAGCCCTAACCCTAAAACTAACCCTAACACTAACCCTAAACCATACACTATGCTGTAACCTAACCCGTACCCTAAGGGGTACCCTAAACCTACTCCGAACCCTAACCCTAACCCTAAGCCATACCCTACGCCGTACCCTAACCCGTGAATTAAGCCGTAACCTAAACCTAACCCTAACCCTAACCGAATCCTAAACTGTACCCTAAACCGAGCCCTAACCCTAAAACTACCCCAAACCCTAACCCTAACCCATACCCTAAGCCGTACCCTAAACCGTACCCTAACTCGTACCCTAACCCTAACCTGTACCCTACCCCTAACACTAAGCTCCCCTTGACTGCTTCTGCCTACAATAGATTTTCTAAGTCACTAGTGTTTTAAGTAACAGATTAAAAAGAGAATCCTAATGTGATTTCTTTATAATTAGTGTGTTCCTTATCTTATCCTAGTGTCTAAAACCTTCTCCATGGCTGGACCCCGAATAATATTCCTTTACGTGCTAAGTGGTATCTAGAGAGTGGGATACGTTTAATAAATAACCTAACCGTAACGCGTACCGTAACCCTAACCCATACCCTAACCCTAACACGTATCCTAATCCTAACCCATACCCTAAACCGAGACCTAACTCTAAAATTAAGCCCAACACTAAACCTAAGCCATAACCTACGCGATACCATAACCTGTACCGTAACTCGTACCCTAACCCGTACCCTAAGCCGTACCCTAACCCTAACCCTAAACGTAACCCTAACCCTAAGCTACCCTTGACTGCTTCTGCCTCAAACAGATTTCCGAAGCACTAGTGTTTTAAGGAACAGATTAAAAAGAGAATCCTAATGTGATTTCTTTATAATGTGTGTGTTCCTTATCTTATCCTAGTGTCTAAAATCTTCTCCATGGCTGGACCCCAAATAATATTCCTTTACGTGCTAAGTGGTAATTAGAGAGTGGGATAGGTTTAATAAATACCCTAACCCTAACGCGTAGCCTAACCCTAACCCATACCCTAACCCTAACACGTACCCTAATCTTAACCTGTACCCTAAACCGAGCCCTAACCCTAAAACTAACCCTAACACTAACCTTAACCCGTACCCTACGCCGTACCCTAACCCGTACACTAACCCGTACCCTAAGCCGTACCCTAAACCTAATCCGAACTCTAACCCTAACCCTAAGCCACACCCTATGCCGTACCCTAACCCGTACCCTAAGCTGTACCCTAACCCTAACCAATACCCTAACTCTAACACGTACCCTAATCCTAACTCATACCCTAACCATTTCCCTAACCCTAACCCAAACCCTTACCCTAACCGTAACCCATACTCTATGCCGTACCCTCACCGTACCATAACCCATACCATAAGCCGTACTCTAACCCTAACCCTAACCCTAACCCTAGCCCTAACCCTAAAACTAACCCTAACCCTAACCCACACCCTACGCTGTACCTCACCCGTACCCTAACCAGTACCCTAACCTTAACCCTAACCCTAACCCATACTCTATGCCGTACCCTCACCCGTTCCCTAACCCATACCCTACGCCGTACCCTAAACCTAACTCTAACCCTAACACTAACACTAACCCATACCCTACGCCGTAGCCTTACCTGTACCCTAACCCGTACCTTAAACCTAACCCTAAGCGTAACCCTAACCCTAAGCTACCCTTGACTGCTTCTGCCTCCAATAGATTTCCTAAGCCCTAGTGTTTTAAGGAACAGGTTAAAAAGAGAATCTTAATGTGATTTCTTTATTATGTGTGTGTTCCTTATCTTATCCTAGTGTCTAAAATCTTCTCCATGGCTGGACCCCAAATAATATTCCTTTACGTGCTAAGTGGTATCTAGAGACTGGGATAGGTTTAATAAATACCCTAACCCTAATGCGTACCCTAACCCTAACCCATACCCTAACCCTAACACGTAACCTAATCCTAACCTGTACCATAACCTTAGCCCTAACCGTAAAACTAAACCTAAACCTAACCCCAACCCATACCCTACGCCGTACCCTAACCCGTACCCTAAGCCGTCCCCTAAAACTAAACCTAACCCTAATCCTGACCCTAAGCTACCCTTGACTGCTTCTGCCTCCAATAGATTTCTTAGCATTAGTGTTTTAAGGAACAGGTTAAAAAGAGAATCCTAATGAGACTTCATTATAAAGTGTGTGTTCCTTATCTTATCCTAGTGTCTAAAACTTCTCCATGGTTGGACCACAAATAATATTCCTTTACGTGCTAAGTGGTATCTAGAGAGAGGGATAGGATTAATAAATACCCTAACCCTAACGCGTACCCTAACCCTAACCCATACCCTAACCCTAACACGTAACCTAACTCTAACCTGTACCATAACCTTAGCCCTAACCGTAAAACTAAACCTAAACCTAAACCCAAACCATACCCTACGCCGTACTCTATCCCGTACCCTAACCCGAACCCTAAGCCGTACTTTAACCCTAACCCTAACCCTAACCCTAAACCTAAGCTACCCTTGACTGCTTCTGCTTCCAATAGATTTCCTAAGCACTAGTGTTTTAAGGAACAGGTTAAGAAGAGAATCCTAATGTGATTTCTTTATTATGTGTGTGTTACTTATCTTACCCTAGTGTCTAAAATCTGCTCAATGTCGGGACCCCAAATAATATTCCTTTACGTGCTAAGTGGTATTTAGAGAGTGGGATAGGTTTAATAAATACCCTAACCTTAACGTGTACCCTAACCCTAACCCATACCCTAACCCTACCACGTACCCTAATCCTAGCCCGTACCCTAAACCGAGCCCTAACACTACAACTAACCCTAACCCTAACCCTAACCCATACCGTACACTGTACCCTAACCCGTACCCTAACCCGTACTCTAAGCCGTCCCCTAAAACTAAAACTAACCCTAATCCTGACCCTAAGCTACCCTTGACTGCTTCTGCCTCCAATAAATTGCTTAGCATTAGTGTTTTAAGGAACAGGTTAAAAAGAGAATCCTAATGAGATTTCATTATAATGTGTGTGTTCCTTATCTTATCCTAGTGTCTAAAACTTCTCCATGGTTGGACCACAAATAATATTCCTTTACGTGCTAAATGGTATCTAGAGAGACGGATAGGATTAATAAATACCCTAACCCTAACCCGTAACCTAACCTTAACCCATACCCGAACCCTAACACGTACCGTAATCCTAACCTGTACCCTAAACTGAGCCCTAAACGTAAAACTAACCCTAACCGTAAACCTAACCCATACCCTACACCGTACCCTAACCCATAACCTAACCCATACCCTAACCCATACCCTAAGCCGTACCCTAACCCTAACCCTAACCCTAACCCTAACCCTAACCCTAACCCTAACCCTAAACCTAACCCTAACCCTAACCCTAAGCTACCCTTGACTGCTTCTGCCTCCAATAGATTTCCTAAGCACTAGTGTTTTAAGGAACAGGTTAAAAAGAGAATCCTAATGTGATTTCTTTATAATGTGTGTGTTCCTTAGCTTATCCTAGTGTCTATAATCTTCTCCATGGCTGGACCCCAAATAATATTCCTTTACGTGCTAAGTGGTATCCAGATAGTGGGATAGGATTAATAAGTACCCTAACTCTAAGGCATACACTAACCCTAAACCATACACTAACCCTAACACGTACCCCAATCCTAACCCGTACCCTAAACCGAGCCCTAACCCTAGAACTAACCCTAACCCTAACCCTAACCCCAACGCATACCCTACGCCATACCCTAACCTGTACCCTAACCCGTACCCTAACCCGTACCCTAAGCCGTACCTGAAACCTAATCCTAACCCTAACCCTAACCCTAAGCTACCCTTGACTGCTTCTGCCTCCAATAGATTTCCTAAGCACTAGTGTTTTAAGGAACAGGTTAAAAAGAGAATCCTAATGTGATTTCTTTATAATGTGTGTGTTCCTTATCTTATCCTAGTGTCTAAAATCTTCTCCATGGCTGGACCCCAAATAATATTCCTTTACGTGCTAAGTGGTATCTAGAGAGTGGGAGAGGTTTAATAAATACCCTAACCCTAACGCGTAGCCTAACCCTAACCCATAACCTAACCCTAACACGTACCCTAATCCTAACCTGTACCCTAAACCGAGCCCTAACCCTAAAACTAACCCTAACACTAACCCTAACCCATACCCTACGCCGTACCCTAAACCGTACACTAACCCGTACCCTATGCCGTACCCTAAACCTAATCCAAACTCTAACCCTAACCCTAAGCCACACCCTATGCCGTACCCTAACCCGTACACTAACCCGTACCCTAATCCGTACCCTAAACCTAATCCGAACTCTAACCCTAACCCTAAGCCACAACCTATGCCGTACCCTAACCCGTACCCTAAGCTGTACCCTAACCATAACCCATACCCTAACTCTAACACGTACCCTAATCCTAACCCGTACCCTATCCCTTTCCCTAACCCTAACCCAAACCCTAACCCTAAGCCTAACCCATACTCTATGCCGTACCCTCACCCGTACCCTAACCCATACCCTAACCCGTACTCTAACCCTAACCCTAGCCCTAACCCTAGCCCTAACCCTAAAACTAACCCTAACCCTAACCCACACCCTACGATGTACCTCACCCATACCCTAACCAGTACCCTAACCTTAACCCTAACCCTAACCCTAACCCTAACCTACCCTTGACTGCTTCTGCCTCCAATAGTTTTCCTAAGCAATAGTGTTTTAAGGAACAGGTTAAAAAGCGAATCCTAAGGTGATTTGTTTATAATGTGTGTGTTCCGTATCTTATCCTACTGTCTAAAATCTTCTCTATGGCTGGACACCAGATAATAATCCTTTGCGTGCTAAGTGTTATCTGGAGATTGGGATAGGTTTAATAAATACCCTAACCGTAACGCATACCCAAAACGTAACCCATACCCTAAACCTAACACGTACCCTAGTTAGAAGCTGTACCCGAAACCTAGCCGTAACCCTAAAACTACCCCTAACCCTATCCCTAAGCCATACCCTACGCCATACCCTAACCCGTACCCTAAGCCGTACTCTAACCCTAACACTAACCCTAAGCTACCCTTGAATGCTTCTGCCTCTAGTAGATTTCCTAAGCACTAGTGTTTTAAGGAACAGGTTAAAAAGAGTATCCTAATGTAATTTCTTTATAATGTGTGTGTTCCTTACCTTATCCTAGTGTCTAAAATCTACTCCATGGCTGGACCCCAAATAATATTTCTTTACGTGCTAAGTGGTATCTAGAGAGTGGGATAGGTTTAATAGATACCCTAAGCCTAACACGTACCCTAACCCTACCCCATAACCTAATCCTAACCCGTACCCTAAAACGATACCTAAACCTAAAACTACCCTTAACCCTATCCCTAACCCATACCCTACGCCGTACCTTAACCCGTAACCTAACCCGTACCCTAAGCCGTACCCTAAGAGTGGGATAGGTTTAATAAATACCCTAACCCTAACGCGTAGCCGAAACCTAATGCATACCCTAAACCTAACACATACCCTAATCCTAACCTGTACCGTAAACCGAGCCCTAACCCTAAAACTAACCCTAACACTAACCCTAACCCATACCCTACACCGTACCCTAACACGTACACTAACCCGTACCCTAAGCCGTACCCTAAACCTACTCCGAACCCTAACCCTAACCCTAAGCCATACCCTACGCCTTATTCTAAACAGTGAACTAAGCCGTACCCTAACCCTAACCCTAACCCTAACCCTAAGCTATCCTTGACTGCTTCTGCCTCCAGTAGATTTACTAAGCACTAGTGTTTTAAGGAACAGGTTAAAAAGAGAATCCTAATGTGATTTCTTTATAATGTGTGTGTTCCTTATCTTATCCTAGTGTCTAAAATCTTCTCCATGGCTGGACCCCAAATAATATTCCTTTATGTGCTAAGTGGTATCTAGAGATTGGGATAGGCTAAATAAATACCCTTACGCTAACGAGTACCCAAACACTAACCCATACCCCAACACTAACACGTTCCCTAATCCTAACCCGTACCCTAAACCGAGCCCTAACCCTAAAACTAACCCTAACGCTAACCCTAAGCCATACCCTACGCCGTACCCTAACCCGTACCCTAAGCCGTATCCTAACCCTAACCCTAAGCTACCCTTGACTGCTTCTGCCTCCAGTAGATTTTGTAAGCACTAGTGTTTTACGGAACAGGTTAAAAAGAAAATCCTATTGTGATTCCTTTATAATGTGTGTGTTCCTTATCTTATCCTAGTGTCTAAAATCTTCTCCATGGCTAGACCCCAAATAATATTCCTTTACGTGCTAAATGGTAATTAGAGAGTGGGATAGCTTTAATAAATACCCTAACCCTAACACGTACCCTTATCCTAAACCGCAATCCTAAACCGATCCCTAAGCCTAAAACTAACCCTAGCCCCAAGCATACCCTACGCCATACCCTAACCCGTCCCCTAACTCATACCCTAAGCCGTACCCTAAACCTAACCCTGACCCTAACACTAACCCTAAGCTACCCTTGAATGCTTCTGTCTCCAATAGATTTCCTAAGGACCAGTGTTTTAAGGAACAGGTTAAAAAGAGAATCCTATTGTGACTCCTTTATACTGTGTGTGTTCCTTATCTTATCCTAGTGTCTAAAATCTTCTCCATGGCTAGACCACAAATAATATTCCTTTACGTGCTAAGTGGTAATTAGAGAGTGGGATAGCTTTAATAAATACCCTAACCCTAAAGCGTACCCTAACCCTAACCCATACCCTAACCCTAACATGTACCCTAATCCTAACCCGTACCCTAAACCGAGCCCTAACCCTAAAACTAACCCTAACACTAACCCTAAACCATACGCTATGCTGTAACCTAACCCGTACCCTAAGGGGTACCCTAAACCTACTCCGAACCCTAACCCTAACCCTAAGCCATACCCTACGCCGTACCCTAACCCGTGAATTAAGCCGTAACCTAAACCTAACCCTAACCCTAACCGAATCCTAAACTGTACCCTAAACCGAGCCCTAACCCTAAAACTACCCCAAACCCTAACCCTAACCCATACCCTAAGCCGTACCCTAAACCGTACCCTAACTCGTACCCTAACCCTAACCTGTACCCTACCCCTAACACTAAGCTCCCCTTGACTGCTTCTGCCTACAATAGATTTTCTAAGTCACTAGTGTTTTAAGTAACAGATTAAAAAGAGAATCCTAATGTGATTTCTTTATAATTAGTGTGTTCCTTATCTTATCCTAGTGTCTAAAACCTTCTCCATGGCTGGACCCCGAATAATATTCCTTTACGTGCTAAGTGGTATCTAGAGAGTGGGATACGTTTAATAAATAACCTAACCGTAACGCGTACCGTAACCCTAACCCATACCCTAACCCTAACACGTATCCTAATCCTAACCCATACCCTAAACCGAGACCTAACTCTAAAATTAAGCCCAACACTAAACCTAAGCCATAACCTACGCGATACCATAACCTGTACCGTAACTCGTACCCTAACCCGTACCCTAAGCCGTACCCTAACCCTAACCCTAAACGTAACCCTAACCCTAAGCTACCCTTGACTGCTTCTGCCTCAAACAGATTTCCGAAGCACTAGTGTTTTAAGGAACAGATTAAAAAGAGAATCCTAATGTGATTTCTTTATAATGTGTGTGTTCCTTATCTTATCCTAGTGTCTAAAATCTTCTCCATGGCTGGACCCCAAATAATATTCCTTTACGTGCTAAGTGGTAATTAGAGAGTGGGATAGGTTTAATAAATACCCTAACCCTAACGCGTAGCCTAACCCTAACCCATACCCTAACCCTAACACGTACCCTAATCTTAACCTGTACCCTAAACCGAGCCCTAACCCTAAAACTAACCCTAACACTAACCTTAACCCGTACCCTACGCCGTACCCTAACCCGTACACTAACCCGTACCCTAAGCCGTACCCTAAACCTAATCCGAACTCTAACCCTAACCCTAAGCCACACCCTATGCCGTACCCTAACCCGTACCCTAAGCTGTACCCTAACCCTAACCAATACCCTAACTCTAACACGTACCCTAATCCTAACTCATACCCTAACCATTTCCCTAACCCTAACCCAAACCCTTACCCTAACCGTAACCCATACTCTATGCCGTACCCTCACCGTACCATAACCCATACCATAAGCCGTACTCTAACCCTAACCCTAACCCTAACCCTAGCCCTAACCCTAAAACTAACCCTAACCCTAACCCACACCCTACGCTGTACCTCACCCGTACCCTAACCAGTACCCTAACCTTAACCCTAACCCTAACCCATACTCTATGCCGTACCCTCACCCGTTCCCTAACCCATACCCTACGCCGTACCCTAAACCTAACTCTAACCCTAACACTAACACTAACCCATACCCTACGCCGTAGCCTTACCTGTACCCTAACCCGTACCTTAAACCTAACCCTAAGCGTAACCCTAACCCTAAGCTACCCTTGACTGCTTCTGCCTCCAATAGATTTCCTAAGCCCTAGTGTTTTAAGGAACAGGTTAAAAAGAGAATCTTAATGTGATTTCTTTATTATGTGTGTGTTCCTTATCTTATCCTAGTGTCTAAAATCTTCTCCATGGCTGGACCCCAAATAATATTCCTTTACGTGCTAAGTGGTATCTAGAGACTGGGATAGGTTTAATAAATACCCTAACCCTAATGCGTACCCTAACCCTAACCCATACCCTAACCCTAACACGTAACCTAATCCTAACCTGTACCATAACCTTAGCCCTAACCGTAAAACTAAACCTAAACCTAACCCCAACCCATACCCTACGCCGTACCCTAACCCGTACCCTAAGCCGTCCCCTAAAACTAAACCTAACCCTAATCCTGACCCTAAGCTACCCTTGACTGCTTCTGCCTCCAATAGATTTCTTAGCATTAGTGTTTTAAGGAACAGGTTAAAAAGAGAATCCTAATGAGACTTCATTATAAAGTGTGTGTTCCTTATCTTATCCTAGTGTCTAAAACTTCTCCATGGTTGGACCACAAATAATATTCCTTTACGTGCTAAGTGGTATCTAGAGAGAGGGATAGGATTAATAAATACCCTAACCCTAACGCGTACCCTTACCCTAACACATACACTAAACCTAACACGTACACTAATCCTAACCCGTACCGTAAAATCAGGCCTAACCCCAAATCTAACCCTAACATAACCCTAACCCATACCCTACGCCATAGTCTAAGCCGTACCCTAACCCATACCCTAAGCCGTACCCTAACCCTAAGCCTAACCCTAACCCTAACCCTAAGCTACCCTTGACTGCTTCTGCCTCCAATAGATTTCCTAAGCACTTGTGTTTTAAGGAACAGTTAAAAAGTGAATCCTAATGTGATTTCTTTATAATGTGTATGTTCCTTATCTTATCCTAGTGTCTAAAATCTTGTCTATGGCTAGACTCCAAATAATATTCCTTTACGTGCTCAGTGGTATCTAGACAGTGGGATAGGTTTAATAAATACGCTAACCCTGACGCGTACCCTAACCCTAACCCATACCCTAACCCTACCACGTACCCTAATCCTAGCCCGTACCCTAAACCGAGCCCTAACACTACAACTAAACCTAACCCTAACCCTAAACCATACCGTACAACGTACCCTAACCCGTACCCTAACCCATACTCTAAGCCATACCCTAACCCTAACCCTAACCTAACCCTCATCCTAAGCTACCCTTGACTGCTTCTGCCACCAATAGATTTCCTAAGCACTAGTGTTTTAAGGAACAGGTTAAAAAGAGAATCCTAATGTGATTTCTTTATAATGTGTGAGTTCCTTATCTTATCCTAGTGTCTAAAATCTTCTCCATGACTGGACCACAAATAATATTCCTTTACGTGCTAAGTGGTATCTAGAGAGTGGGATAGGTTTAATAAATAACCTAACCCTAACGCGTACCCTAACCCTAACCCATACCCTAACACTAACACGTACGCTAATCCAAACCCGTACCCTAAACCGAGCCCTAACCCTAAAACTAACCCTAACTCGTACCCTACGCCGTACCCTAACCCGTACCCTAAGCCGTACACTAACCCTAACCCTAACCCTAACCCTAAGCTACCCTTGACTGCTTCTGCCTCCAATAGATTTCCTAAGCACTAGTGTTTTAAGGAGCAGGTTAAAAAGCGAATCCTAATGTGATTTCTTTATAAAGTGTGTGTACCTTATCTTATCCTAGTGTCTAAAATCGTCTCCATGGCTGGACCCCAAATAATATGCCTTTACGTGCTAAGTGGTATCTAGAGACTGGGATAGGTTTAATAAATACCCTAACCCTAACGCGTACCCTAACCCTAACCCATACCCTAACCCTAACACGTAACCTAACTCTAACCTGTACCATAACCTTAGCCCTAACCGTAAAACTAAACCTAAACCTAAACCCAACCCATACCCTACGCCGTACTCTATCCCGTACCCTAACCCGAACCCTAAGCCGTACTTTAACCCTAACCCTAACCCTAACCCTAAACCTAAGCTACCCTTGACTGCTTCTGCTTCCAATAGATTTCCTAAGCACTAGTGTTTTAAGGAACAGGTTAAGAAGAGAATCCTAATGTGATTTCTTTATTATGTGTGTGTTACTTATCTTACCCTAGTGTCTAAAATCTGCTCAATGTCGGGACCCCAAATAATATTCCTTTACGTGCTAAGTGGTATTTAGAGAGTGGGATAGGTTTAATAAATACCCTAACCTTAACGTGTACCCTAACCCTAACCCATACCCTAACCCTACCACGTACCCTAATCCTAGCCCGTACCCTAAACCGAGCCCTAACACTACAACTAACCCTAACCCTAACCCTAACCCATACCGTACACCGTACCCTAACCCGTACCCTAACCCGTACTCTAAGCCGTCCCCTAAAACTAAAACTAACCCTAATCCTGACCCTAAGCTACCCTTGACTGCTTCTGCCTCCAATAAATTGCTTAGCATTAGTGTTTTAAGGAACAGGTTAAAAAGAGAATCCTAATGAGATTTCATTATAATGTGTGTGTTCCTTATCTTATCCTAGTGTCTAAAACTTCTCCATGGTTGGACCACAAATAATATTCCTTTACGTGCTAAATGGTATCTAGAGAGACGGATAGGATTAATAAATACCCTAACCCTAACCCGTAACCTAACCTTAACCCATACCCGAACCCTAACACGTACCGTAATCCTAACCTGTACCCTAAACTGAGCCCTAAACGTAAAACTAACCCTAACCGTAAACCTAACCCATACCCTACACCGTACCCTAACCCATAACCTAACCCATACCCTAACCCATACCCTAAGCTGTACCCTAACCCTAACCCTAACCCTAACCCTAACCCTAACCCTAACCCTAAACCTAACCCTAACCCTAACCCTAAGCTACCCTTGACTGCTTCTGCCTCCAATAGATTTCCTAAGCACTAGTGTTTTAAGGAACAGGTTAAAAAGAGAATCCTAATGTGATTTCTTTATAATGTGTGTGTTCCTTAGCTTATCCTAGTGTCTATAATCTTCTCCATGGCTGGACCCCAAATAATATTCCTTTACGTGCTAAGTGGTATCCAGATAGTGGGATAGGATTAATAAGTACCCTAACTCTAAGGCATACACTAACCCTAAACCATACACTAACCCTAACACGTACCCCAATCCTAACCCGTACCCTAAACCGAGCCCTAACCCTAGAACTAACCCTAACCCTAACCCTAACCCCAACGCATACCCTACGCCATACCCTAACCTGTACCCTAACCCGTACCCTAACCCGTACCCTAAGCCGTACCTGAAACCTAATCCTAACCCTAACCCTAACCCTAAGCTACCCTTGACTGCTTCTGCCTCCAATAGATTTCCTAAGCACTAGTGTTTTAAGGAACAGGTTAAAAAGAGAATCCTAATGTGATTTCTTTATAATGTGTGTGTTCCTTATCTTATCCTAGTGTCTAAAATCTTCTCCATGGCTGGACCCCAAATAATATTCCTTTACGTGCTAAGTGGTATCTAGAGAGTGGGAGAGGTTTAATAAATACCCTAACCCTAACGCGTAGCCTAACCCTAACCCATAACCTAACCCTAACACGTACCCTAATCCTAACCTGTACCCTAAACCGAGCCCTAACCCTAAAACTAACCCTAACACTAACCCTAACCCATACCCTACGCCGTACCCTAAACCGTACACTAACCCGTACCCTATGCCGTACCCTAAACCTAATCCAAACTCTAACCCTAACCCTAAGCCACACCCTATGCCGTACCCTAACCCGTACACTAACCCGTACCCTAATCCGTACCCTAAACCTAATCCGAACTCTAACCCTAACCCTAAGCCACAACCTATGCCGTACCCTAACCCGTACCCTAAGCTGTACCCTAACCATAACCCATACCCTAACTCTAACACGTACCCTAATCCTAACCCGTACCCTATCCCTTTCCCTAACCCTAACCCAAACCCTAACCCTAAGCCTAACCCATACTCTATGCCGTACCCTCACCCGTACCCTAACCCATACCCTAACCCGTACTCTAACCCTAACCCTAGCCCTAACCCTAGCCCTAACCCTAAAACTAACCCTAACCCTAACCCACACCCTACGATGTACCTCACCCATACCCTAACCAGTACCCTAACCTTAACCCTAACCCTAACCCTAACCCTAACCTACCCTTGACTGCTTCTGCCTCCAATAGTTTTCCTAAGCAATAGTGTTTTAAGGAACAGGTTAAAAAGCGAATCCTAAGGTGATTTGTTTATAATGTGTGTGTTCCGTATCTTATCCTACTGTCTAAAATCTTCTCTATGGCTGGACACCAGATAATAATCCTTTGCGTGCTAAGTGTTATCTGGAGATTGGGATAGGTTTAATAAATACCCTAACCGTAACGCATACCCAAAACGTAACCCATACCCTAAACCTAACACGTACCCTAGTTAGAAGCTGTACCCGAAACCTAGCCGTAACCCTAAAACTACCCCTAACCCTATCCCTAAGCCATACCCTACGCCATACCCTAACCCGTACCCTAAGCCGTACTCTAACCCTAACACTAACCCTAAGCTACCCTTGAATGCTTCTGCCTCTAGTAGATTTCCTAAGCACTAGTGTTTTAAGGAACAGGTTAAAAAGAGTATCCTAATGTAATTTCTTTATAATGTGTGTGTTCCTTACCTTATCCTAGTGTCTAAAATCTACTCCATGGCTGGACCCCAAATAATATTTCTTTACGTGCTAAGTGGTATCTAGAGAGTGGGATAGGTTTAATAGATACCCTAAGCCTAACACGTACCCTAACCCTACCCCATAACCTAATCCTAACCCGTACCCTAAAACGATACCTAAACCTAAAACTACCCTTAACCCTATCCCTAACCCATACCCTACGCCGTACCTTAACCCGTAACCTAACCCGTACCCTAAGCCGTACCCTAAGAGTGGGATAGGTTTAATAAATACCCTAACCCTAACGCGTAGCCGAAACCTAATGCATACCCTAAACCTAACACATACCCTAATCCTAACCTGTACCGTAAACCGAGCCCTAACCCTAAAACTAACCCTAACACTAACCCTAACCCATACCCTACACCGTACCCTAACACGTACACTAACCCGTACCCTAAGCCGTACCCTAAACCTACTCCGAACCCTAACCCTAACCCTAAGCCATACCCTACGCCTTATTCTAAACAGTGAACTAAGCCGTACCCTAACCCTAACCCTAACCCTAACCCTAAGCTATCCTTGACTGCTTCTGCCTCCAGTAGATTTACTAAGCACTAGTGTTTTAAGGAACAGGTTAAAAAGAGAATCCTAATGTGATTTCTTTATAATGTGTGTGTTCCTTATCTTATCCTAGTGTCTAAAATCTTCTCCATGGCTGGACCCCAAATAATATTCCTTTATGTGCTAAGTGGTATCTAGAGATTGGGATAGGCTAAATAAATACCCTTACGCTAACGAGTACCCAAACACTAACCCATACCCCAACACTAACACGTTCCCTAATCCTAACCCGTACCCTAAACCGAGCCCTAACCCTAAAACTAACCCTAACGCTAACCCTAAGCCATACCCTACGCCGTACCCTAACCCGTACCCTAAGCCGTATCCTAACCCTAACCCTAAGCTACCCTTGACTGCTTCTGCCTCCAGTAGATTTTGTAAGCACTAGTGTTTTACGGAACAGGTTAAAAAGAAAATCCTATTGTGATTCCTTTATAATGTGTGTGTTCCTTATCTTATCCTAGTGTCTAAAATCTTCTCCATAGCTAGACCCCAAATAATATTCCTTTACGTGCTAAATGGTAATTAGAGAGTGGGATAGCTTTAATAAATACCCTAACCCTAACACGTACCCTTATCCTAAACCGCAATCCTAAACCGATCCCTAAGCCTAAAACTAACCCTAGCCCCAAGCATACCCTACGCCATACCCTAACCCGTCCCCTAACTCATACCCTAAGCCGTACCCTAAACCTAACCCTGACCCTAACACTAACCCTAAGCTACCCTTGAATGCTTCTGTCTCCAATAGATTTCCTAAGGACCAGTGTTTTAAGGAACAGGTTAAAAAGAGAATCCTATTGTGACTCCTTTATACTGTGTGTGTTCCTTATCTTATCCTAGTGTCTAAAATCTTCTCCATGGCTAGACCACAAATAATATTCCTTTACGTGCTAAGTGGTAATTAGAGAGTGGGATAGCTTTAATAAATACCCTAACCCTAAAGCGTACCCTAACCCTAACCCATACCCTAACCCTAACATGTACCCTAATCCTAACCCGTACCCTAAACCGAGCCCTAACCCTAAAACTAACCCTAACACTAACCCTAAACCATACGCTATGCTGTAACCTAACCCGTACCCTAAGGGGTACCCTAAACCTACTCCGAACCCTAACCCTAACCCTAAGCCATACCCTACGCCGTACCCTAACCCGTGAATTAAGCCGTAACCTAAACCTAACCCTAACCCTAACCGAATCCTAAACTGTACCCTAAACCGAGCCCTAACCCTAAAACTACCCCAAACCCTAACCCTAACCCATACCCTAAGCCGTACCCTAAACCGTACCCTAACTCGTACCCTAACCCTAACCTGTACCCTACCCCTAACACTAAGCTCCCCTTGACTGCTTCTGCCTACAATAGATTTTCTAAGTCACTAGTGTTTTAAGTAACAGATTAAAAAGAGAATCCTAATGTGATTTCTTTATAATTAGTGTGTTCCTTATCTTATCCTAGTGTCTAAAACCTTCTCCATGGCTGGACCCCGAATAATATTCCTTTACGTGCTAAGTGGTATCTAGAGAGTGGGATACGTTTAATAAATAACCTAACCCTAACGCGTACCGTAACCCTAACCCATACCCTAACCCTAACACGTATCCTAATCCTAACCCATACCCTAAACCGAGACCTAACTCTAAAATTAAGCCCAACACTAAACCTAAGCCATAACCTACGCGATACCATAACCTGTACCGTAACTCGTACCCTAACCCGTACCCTAAGCCGTACCCTAACCCTAACCCTAAACGTAACCCTAACCCTAAGCTACCCTTGACTGCTTCTGCCTCCAACAGATTTCCGAAGCACTAGTGTTTTAAGGAACAGATTAAAAAGAGAATCCTAATGTGATTTCTTTATAATGTGTGTGTTCCTTATCTTATCCTAGTGTCTAAAATCTTCTCCATGGCTGGACCCCAAATAATATTCCTTTACGTGCTAAGTGGTAATTAGAGAGTGGGATAGGTTTAATAAATACCCTAACCCTAACGCGTAGCCTAACCCTAACCCATACCCTAATCCTAACACGTACCCTAATCTTAACCTGTACCCTAAACCGAGCCCTAACCCTAAAACTAACCCTGACACTAACCTTAACCCGTACCCTACGCCGTACCCTAACCCGTACACTAACCCGTACCCTAAGCCGTACCCTAAACCTAATCCGAACTCTAACCCTAACCCTAAGCCACACCCTATGCCGTACCCTAACCCGTACCCTAAGCTGTACCCTAACCCTAACCAATACCCTAACTCTAACACGTACCCTAATCCTAACTCGTACCCTAACCATTTCCCTAACCCTAACCCAAACCCTTACCCTAACCGTAACCCATACTCTATGCCGTACCCTCACCGTACCATAACCCATACCATAAGCCGTACTCTAACCCTAACCCTAACCCTAACCCTAGCCCTAACCCTAAAACTAACCCTAACCCTAACCCACACCCTACGCTGTACCTCACCCGTACCCTAACCAGTACCCTAACCTTAACCCTAACCCTAACCCATACTCTATGCCGTACCCTCACCCGTTCCCTAACCCATACCCTACGCCGTACCCTAAACCTAACTCTAACCCTAACACTAACACTAACCCATACCCTACGCCGTAGCCTTACCTGTACCCTAACCCGTACCTTAAACCTAACCCTAAGCGTAACCCTAACCCTAAGCTACCCTTGACTGCTTCTGCCTCCAATAGATTTCCTAAGCCCTAGTGTTTTAAGGAACAGGTTAAAAAGAGAATCTTAATGTGATTTCTTTATTATGTGTGTGTTCCTTATCTTATCCTAGTGTCTAAAATCTTCTCCATGGCTGGACCCCAAATAATATTCCTTTACGTGCTAAGTGGTATCTAGAGACTGGGATAGGTTTAATAAATACCCTAACCCTAATGCGTACCCTAACCCTAACCCATACCCTAACCCTAACACGTAACCTAATCCTAACCTGTACCATAACCTTAGCCCTAACCGTAAAACTAAACCTAAACCTAACCCCAACCCATACCCTACGCCGTACCCTAACCCGTACCCTAAGCCGTCCCCTAAAACTAAACCTAACCCTAATCCTGACCCTAAGCTACCCTTGACTGCTTCTGCCTCCAATAGATTTCTTAGCATTAGTGTTTTAAGGAACAGGTTAAAAAGAGAATCCTAATGAGACTTCATTATAATGTGTGTGTTCCTTATCTTATCCTAGTGTCTAAAACTTCTCCATGGTTGGACCACAAATAATATTCCTTTACGTGCTAAGTGGTATCTAGAGAGAGGCATAGGATTAATAAATACCCTAACCCTAACGCGTACCCTTACCCTAACACATACACTAAACCTAACACGTACACTAATCCTAACCCGTACCGTAAAATCAGGCCTAACCCCAAATCTAACCCTAACATAACCCTAACCCATACCCTACGCCATAGTCTAAGCCGTACCCTAACCCATACCCTAAGCCGTACCCTAACCCTAAGCCTAACCCTAACCCTAACCCTAAGCTACCCTTGACTGCTTCTGCCTCCAATAGATTTCCTAAGCACTTGTGTTTTAAGGAACAGTTAAAAAGTGAATCCTAATGTGATTTCTTTATAATGTGTATGTTCCTTATCTTATCCTAGTGTCTAAAATCTTGTCTATGGCTAGACTCCAAATAATATTCCTTTACGTGCTCAGTGGTATCTAGACAGTGGGATAGGTTTAATAAATACGCTAACCCTGACGCGTACCCTAACCCTAACCCATACCCTAACCCTACCACGTACCCTAATCCTAGCCCGTACCCTAAACCGAGCCCTAACACTACAACTAAACCTAACCCTAACCCTAAACCATACCGTACAACGTACCCTAACCCGTACCCTAACCCATACTCTAAGCCATACCCTAACCCTAACCCTAACCTAACCCTCATCCTAAGCTACCCTTGACTGCTTCTGCCACCAATAGATTTCCTAAGCACTAGTGTTTTAAGGAACAGGTTAAAAAGAGAATCCTAATGTGATTTCTTTATAATGTGTGAGTTCCTTATCTTATCCTAGTGTCTAAAATCTTCTCCATGACTGGACCACAAATAATATTCCTTTACGTGCTAAGTGGTATCTAGAGAGTGGGATAGGTTTAATAAATAACCTAACCCTAACGCGTACCCTAACCCTAACCCATACCCTAACCCTAACACGTACGCTAATCCAAACCCGTACCCTAAACCGAGCCCTAACCCTAAAACTAACCCTAACTCGTACCCTACGCCGTACCCTAACCCGTACCCTAAGCCGTACACTAACCCTAACCCTAACCCTAACCCTAAGCTACCCTTGACTGCTTCTGCCTCCAATAGATTTCCTAAGCACTAGTGTTTTAAGGAGCAGGTTAAAAAGCGAATCCTAATGTGATTTCTTTATAAAGTGTGTGTACCTTATCTTATCCTAGTGTCTAAAATCGTCTCCATGGCTGGACCCCAAATAATATGCCTTTACGTGCTAAGTGGTATCTAGAGACTGGGATAGGTTTAATAAATACCCTAACCCTAACGCGTACCCTAACCCTAACCCATACCCTAACCCTAACACGTAACCTAACTCTAACCTGTACCATAACCTTAGCCCTAACCGTAAAACTAAACCTAAACCTAAACCCAACCCATACCCTACGCCGTACTCTATCCCGTAACCTAACCCGTACCGTAAGCCGTCCCCTAAAACTAAACCTAACCCTAATCCTGACCCTAAGCTACCCTTGACTGCTTCTGCCTCCAATAAATTTCTTAGCATTAGTGTTTTCAGGAACAGTTAAAAAGAGAATCCTAATGTGATTTCTTTATAATGTGTATGTTCCTTATCTTATCCTAGTGTCTAAAATCTTCTCTATGGCTGGACTCCAAATAATATTCCTTTACGTGCTCAGTGGTATCTAGAGAGTGGGATAGGTTTAATAAATACGCTAACCCTGACGCGTACCCTAACCCTAACCCATACCCTAACCCTAACACGGACCCTAATCCTACCCCACACCCTAAACCGAGCCTTAACCCTAAAACTAAACCTAACCCTAACCCATACCCTACGCCGTACACTAACCCGTACCCTAACCCGAACCCTAAGCCGTACCTTAACCCTAACCCTAACCCTAACCCTAAACCTAAGCTACCCTTGACTGCTTCTGCTTCCAATAGATTTCCTAAGCACTAGTGTTTTAAGGAACAGGTTAAGAAGAGAATCCTAATGTGATTTCTTTATTATGTGTGTGTTACTTATCTTACCCTAGTGTCTAAAATCTGCTCAATGTCGGGACCCCAAATAATATTCCTTTACGTGCTAAGTGGTATTTAGAGAGTGGGATAGGTTTAATAAATACCCTAACCTTAACGTGTATCCTAACCCTAACCCATACCCTAACCCTACCACGTACCCTAATCCTAGCCCGTACCCTAAACCGAGCCCTAACACTACAACTAACCCTAACCCTAACCCTAACCCATACCGTACACCGTACCCTAACCCGTACCCTAACCCGTACTCTAAGCCGTCCCCTAAAACTAAAACTAACCCTAATCCTGACCCTAAGCTACCCTTGACTGCTTCTGCCTCCAATAAATTGCTTAGCATTAGTGTTTTAAGGAACAGGTTAAAAAGAGAATCCTAATGAGATTTCATTATAATGTGTGTGTTCCTTATCTTATCCTAGTGTCTAAAACTTCTCCATGGTTGGACCACAAATAATATTCCTTTACGTGCTAAATGGTATCTAGAGAGATGGATAGGATTAATAAATACCCTAACCCTAACCCGTAACCTAACCTTAACCCATACCCGAACCCTAACACGTACCGTAATCCTAACCTGTACCCTAAACTGAGCCCTAAACGTAAAACTAACCCTAACCGTAAACCTAACCCATACCCTACACCGTACCCTAACCCATAACCTAACCCATACCCTAACCCATACCCTAAGCCGTACCCTAACCCTAACCCTAACCCTAACCCTAACCCTAACCCTAACCCTAACCCTAAACCTAACCCTAACCCTAACCCTAAGCTACCCTTGACTGCTTCTGCCTCCAATAGATTTCCTAAGCACTAGTGTTTTAAGGAACAGGTTAAAAAGAGAATCCTAATGTGATTTCTTTATAATGTGTGTGTTCCTTAGCTTATCCTAGTGTCTATAATCTTCTCCATGGCTGGACCCCAAATAATATTCCTTTACGTTTTAAGTGGTATCCAGATAGTGGGATAGGATTAATAAGTACCCTAACTCTAAGGCATACACTAACCCTAAACCATACACTAACCCTAACACGTACCCCAATCCTAACCCGTACCCTAAACCGAGCCCTAAACCTAGAACTAACCCTAACCCTAACCCTAACCCCAACGCATACCCTACGCCATACCCTAACCTGTACCCTAACCCGTACCCTAACCCGTACCCTAAGCCGTACCTGAAACCTAATCCTAACCCTAACCCTAACCCTAAGCTACCCTTGACTGCTTCTGCCTCCAATAGATTTCCTAAGCACTAGTGTTTTAAGGAACAGGTTAAAAAGAGAATCCTAATGTGATTTCTTTATAATGTGTGTGTTCCTTATCTTATCCTAGTGTCTAAAATCTACTCCATGGCTGGACCCCAAATAATATTTCTTTACGTGCTAAGTGGTATCTAGAGAGTGGGATAGGTTTAATAAATACCCTAAGCCTAACACGTACCCTAACCCTACCCCATAACCTAATCCTAACCCGTACCCTAAAACGATACCTAAACCTAAAACTACCCTTAACCCTATCCCTAACCCATACCCTACGCCGTACCTTAACCCGTAACCTAACCCGTACCCTAAGCCGTACCCTAAGAGTGGGATAGGTTTAATAAATACCCTAACCCTAACGCGTAGCCGAAACCTAATGCATACCCTAAACCTAACACATACCCTAATCCTAACCTGTACCGTAAACCGAGCCCTAACCCTAAAACTAACCCTAACACTAACCCTAACCCATTCCCTACACCGTACCCTAACACGTACACTAACCCGTACCCTAAGCCGTACCCTAAACCTACTCCGAACCCTAACCCTAACCCTAAGCCATACCCTACGCCTTATTCTAAACAGTGAACTAAGCCGTACCCTAACCCTAACCCTAACCCTAACCCTAAGCTATCCTTGACTGCTTCTGCCTCCAGTAGATTTACTAAGCACTAGTGTTTTAAGGAACAGGTTAAAAAGAGAATCCTAATGTGATTTCTTTATAATGTGTGTGTTCCTTATCTTATCCTAGTGTCTAAAATCTTCTCCATGGCTGGACCCCAAATAATAATCCTTTACGTGCTAAGTGGTATCTAGAGATTGGGATAGGCTAAATAAATACCCTTACGCTAACGAGTACCCAAACACTAACCCATACCCCAACACTAACACGTTCCCTAATCCTAACCCGTACCCTAAACCGAGCCCTAACCCTAAAACTAACCCTAACGCTAACCCTAAGCCATACCCTATGCCGTACCCTAACCCGTACCCTAAGCCGTATCCTAACCCTAACCCTAAGCTACCCTTGACAGCTTCTGCCTCCAGTAGATTTTGTAAGCACTAGTGTTTTACGGAACAGGTTAAAAATAAAATCCTATTGTGATTCCTTTATAATGTGTGTGTTCCTTATCTTATCCTAGTGTCTAAAATCTTCTCCATGGCTAGACCCCAAATAATATTCCTTTACGTGCTAAATGGTAATTAGAGAGTGGGATAGCTTTAATAAATACCCTAACCCTAACACGTACCCTTATCCTAAACCGTAATCCTAAACCGATCCCTAAGCCTAAAACTAACCCTAGCCCCAAGCATACCCTACGCCATACCCTAACCCATCCCCTAACTCATACCCTAAGCCGTACCCTAAACCTAACCCTGACCCTAACACTAACCCTAAGCTACCCTTGAATGCTTCTGTCTCCAATAGATTTCCTAAGGACCAGTGTTTTAAGGAACAGGTTAAAAAGAGAATCCTATTGTGACTCCTTTATACTGTGTGTGTTCCTTATCTTATCCTAGTGTCTAAAATCTTCTCCATGGCTAGACCACAAATAATATTCCTTTACGTGCTAAGTGGTAATTAGAGAGTGGGATAGCTTTAATAAATACCCTAACCCTAAAGCGTACCCTAACCCTAACCCATACCCTAACCCTAACATGTACCCTAATCCTAACCCGTACCCTAAACCGAGCCCTAACCCTAAAACTAACCCTAACACTAACCCTAAACCATACGCTATGCTGTAACCTAACCCGTACCCTAAGGGGTACCCTAAACCTACTCCGAACCCTAACCCTAACCCTAAGCCATACCCTACGCCGTACCCTAACCCGTGAATTAAGCCGTAACCTAAACCTAACCCTAACCCTAACCGAATCCTAAACTGTACCCTAAACCGAGCCCTAACCCTAAAACTACCCCAAACCCTAACCCTAACCCATACCCTAAGCCGTACCCTAAACCGTACCCTAACTTGTACCCTAACCCTAACCTGTACCCTACCCCTAACACTAAGCTCCCCTTGACTGCTTCTGCCTACAATAGATTTTCTAAGTCACTAGTGTTTTAAGTAACAGATTAAAAAGAGAATCCTAATGTGATTTCTTTATAATTAGTGTGTTCCTTATCTTATCCTAGTGTCTAAAACCTTCTCCATGGCTGGACCCCGAATAATATTCCTTTACGTGCTAAGTGGTATCTAGAGAGTGGGATACGTTTAATAAATAACCTAACCCTAACGCGTACCGTAACCCTAACCCATACCCTAACCCTAACAGGTATCCTAATCCTAACCCATACCCTAAACCGAGACCTAACTCTAAAATTAACCCCAACACTAAACCTAAGCCATAACCTACGCGATACCATAACCTGTACCGTAACTCGTACCCTAACCCGTACCCTAAGCCGTACCCTAACCCTAACCCTAAACGTAACCCTAACCCTAAGCTACCCTTGACTGCTTCTGCCTCCAACAGATTTCCGAAGCACTAGTGTTTTAAGGAACAGATTAAAAAGAGAATCCTAATGTGATTTCTTTATAATGTGTGTGTTCCTTATCTTATCCTAGTGTCTAAAATCTTCTCCATGGCTGGACCCCAAATAATATTCCTTTACGTGCTAAGTGGTAATTAGAGAGTGGGATAGGTTTAATAAATACCCTAACCCTAACGCGTAGCCTAACCCTAACCCATACCCTAACCCTAACACGTACCCTAATCCTAACCTGTACCCTAAACCGAGCCCTAACCCTAAAACTAACCCTAACACTAACCTTAACCCGTACCCTACGCCGTACCCTAACCCGTACACTAACCCGTACCCTAAGCCGTACCCTAAACCTAATCCGAACTCTAACCCTAACCCTAAGCCACACCCTATGCCATACCCTAACCCGTACCCTAAGCTGTACCCTAACCCTAACCAATACCCTAACTCTAACACGTACCCTAATCCTAACTCATACCCTAACCATTTCCCTAACCCTAACCCAAACCCTTACCCTAACCGTAACCCATACTCTATGCCGTACCCTCACCGTACCATAACCCATACCATAAGCCGTACTCTAACCCTAACCCTAACCCTAGCCCTAACCCTAAAACTAACCCTAACCCTAACCCACACCCTACGCTGTACCTCACCCGTACCCTAACCAGTACCCTAACCTTAACCCTAACCCTAACCCATACTCTATGCCGTACCCTCACCCGTTCCCTAACCCATACCCTACGCCGTACCCTAAACCTAACTCTAACCCTAACACTAACACTAACCCATACCCTACGCCGTAGCCTTACCTGTACCCTAACCCGTACCTTAAACCTAACCCTAAGCGTAACCCTAACCCTAAGCTACCCTTGACTGCTTCTGCCTCCAATAGATTTCCTATGCCCTAGTGTTTTAAGGAACAGGTTAAAAAGAGAATCTTAATGTGATTTCTTTATTATGTGTGTGTTCCTTATCTTATCCTAGTGTCTAAAATCTTCTCCATGGCTGGACCCCAAATAATATTCCTTTACGTGCTAAGTGGTATCTAGAGACTGGGATAGGTTTAATAAATACCCTAACCCTAATGCGTACCCTAACCCTAACCCATACCCTAACCCTAACACGTAACCTAATCCTAACCTGTACCATAACCTTAGCCCTAACCGTAAAACTAAACCTAAACCTAACCCCAACCCATACCCTACGCCGTACCCTAACCCGTACCCTAAGCCGTCCCCTAAAACTAAACCTAACCCTAATCCTGACCCTAAGCTACCCTTGACTGCTTCTGCCTCCAATAGATTTCTTAGCATTAGTGTTTTAAGGAACAGGTTAAAAAGAGAATCCTAATGAGACTTCATTATAATGTGTGTGTTCCTTATCTTATCCTAGTGTCTAAAACTTCTCCATGGTTGGACCACAAATAATATTCCTTTACGTGCTAAGTGGTATCTAGAGAGAGGGATAGGATTAATAAATACCCTAACCCTAACGCGTACCCTTACCCTAACACATACACTAAACCTAACACGTACACTAATCCTAACCCGTACCGTAAAATCAGGCCTAACCCCAAATCTAACCCTAACATAACCCTAACCCATACCCTACGCCATAGTCTAAGCCGTACCCTAACCCGTACCCTAAGCCGTACCCTAACCCTAAGCCTAACCCTAACCCTAACCCTAAGCTACCCTTGACTGCTTCTGCCTCCAATAGATTTCCTAAGCACTTGTGTTTTAAGGAACAGTTAAAAAGTGAATCCTAATGTGATTTCTTTATAATGTGTATGTTCCTTATCTTATCCTAGTGTCTAAAATCTTGTCTATGGCTAGACTCCAAATAATATTCCTTTACGTGCTCAGTGGTATCTAGACAGTGGGATAGGTTTAATAAATACGCTAACCCTGACGCGTACCCTAACCCTAACCCATACCCTAACCCTACCACGTACCCTAATCCTAGCCCGTACCCTAAACCGAGCCCTAACCCTAAAACTAACCCTAACTCGTACCCTACGCCATACCCTAACCCGTACCCTAAGCCGTACACTAACCCTAACCCTAACCCTAACCCTAAGCTACCCTTGACTGCTTCTGCCTCCAATAGATTTCCTAAGCACTAGTGTTTTAAGGAGCAGGTTAAAAAGCGAATCCTAATGTGATTTCTTTATAAAGTGTGTGTACCTTATCTTATCCTAGTGTCTAAAATCGTCTCCATGGCTGGACCCCAAATAATATGCCTTTACGTGCTAAGTGGTATCTAGAGACTGGGATAGGTTTAATAAATACCCTAACCCTAACGCGTACCCTAACCCTAACCCATACCCTAACCCTAACACGTAACCTAACTCTAACCTGTACCATAACCTTAGCCCTAACCGTAAAACTAAACCTAAACCTAAACCCAACCCATACCCTATGCCGTACTCTATCCCGTAACCTAACCCGTACCGTAAGCCGTCCCCTAAAACTAAACCTAACCCTAATCCTGACCCTAAGCTACCCTTGACTGCTTCTGCCTCCAATAAATTTCTTAGCATTAGTGTTTTCAGGAACAGTTAAAAAGAGAATCCTAATGTGATTTCTTTATAATGTGTATGTTCCTTATCTTATCCTAGTGTCTAAAATCTTCTCTATGGCTGGACTCCAAATAATATTCCTTTACGTGCTCAGTGGTATCTAGAGAGTGGGATAGGTTTAATAAATACGCTAACCCTGACGCGTACCCTAACCCTAACCCATACCCTAACCCTAACACGGACCCTAATCCTACCCCACACCCTAAACCGAGCCTTAACCCTAAAACTAAACCTAACCCTAACCCATACCCTACGCCGTACACTAACCCATACCCTAACCCGAACCCTAAGCCGTACCTTAACCCTAACCCTAACCCTAACCCTAAACCTAAGCTACCCTTGACTGCTTCTGCTTCCAATAGATTTCCTAAGCACTAGTGTTTTAAGGAACAGGTTAAGAAGAGAATCCTAATGTGATTTCTTTATTATGTGTGTGTTACTTATCTTACCCTAGTGTCTAAAATCTGCTCAATGTCGGGACCCCAAATAATATTCCTTTACGTGCTAAGTGGTATTTAGAGAGTGGGATAGGTTTAATAAATACCCTAACCTTAACGTGTATCCTAACCCTAACCCATACCCTAATCCTACCACGTACCCTAATCCTAGCCCGTACCCTAAACCGAGCCCTAACACTACAACTAACCCTAACCCTAACCCTAACCCATACCGTACACCGTACCCTAACCCGTACCCTAACCCGTACTCTAAGCCGTCCCCTAAAACTAAAACTAACCCTAATCCTGACCCTAAGCTACCCTTGACTGCTTCTGCCTCCAATAAATTGCTTAGCATTAGTGTTTTAAGGAACAGGTTAAAAAGAGAATCCTAATGAGATTTCATTATAATGTGTGTGTTCCTTATCTTATCCTAGTGTCTAAAACTTCTCCATGGTTGGACCACAAATAATATTCCTTTACGTGCTAAATGGTATCTAGAGAGATGGATAGGATTAATAAATACCCTAACCCTAACCCGTAACCTAACCTTAACCCATACCCGAACCCTAACACGTACCGTAATCCTAACCTGTACCCTAAACTGAGCCCTAAACGTAAAACTAACCCTAACCGTAAACCTAACCCATACCCTACACCGTACCCTAACCCATAACCTAACCCATACCCTAACCCATACCCTAAGCCGTACCCTAACCCTAACCCTAACCCTAACCCTAACCCTAACCCTAACCCTAACCCTAAACCTAACCCTAACCCTAACCCTAAGCTACCCTTGACTGCTTCTGCCTCCAATAGATTTCCTAAGCACTAGTGTTTTAAGGAACAGGTTAAAAAGAGAATCCTAATGTGATTTCTTTATAATGTGTGTGTTCCTTAGCTTATCCTAGTGTCTATAATCTTCTCCATGGCTGGACCCCAAATAATATTCCTTTACGTGCTAAGTGGTATCCAGATAGTGGGATAGGATTAATAAGTACCCTAACTCTAAGGCATACACTAACCCTAAACCATACACTAACCCTAACACGTACCCCAATCCTAACCCGTACCCTAAACCGAGCCCTAACCCTAGAACTAACCCTAACCCTAACCCTAACCCCAACGCATACCCTACGCCATACCCTAACCTGTACCCTAACCCGTACCCTAACCCGTACCCTAAGCCGTACCTGAAACCTAATCCTAACCCTAACCCTAACCTTAAGCTACCCTTGACTGCTTCTGCCTCCAATAGATTTCCTAAGCACTAGTGTTTTAAGGAACAGGTTAAAAAGAGAATCCTAATGTGATTTCTTTATAATGTGTGTGTTCCTTAGCTTATCCTAGTGTCTATAATCTTCTCCATGGCTGGACCCCAAATAATATTCCTTTACGTGCTAAGTGGTATCCAGATAGTGGGATAGGATTAATAAGTACCCTAACTCTAAGGCATACACTAACCCTAAACCATACACTAACCCTAACACGTACCCCAATCCTAACCCGTACCCTAAACAGAGCCCTAACCCTAGAACTAACCCTAACCCTAACCCTAACCCCAACGCATACCCTACGCCATACCCTAACCTGTACCCTAACCCGTACCCTAACCCGTACCCTAAGCCGTACCTGAAACCTAATCCTAACCCTAACCCTAACCCTAAGCTACCCTTGACTGCTTCTGCCTCCAATAGATTTCCTAAGCACTAGTGTTTTAAGGAACAGGTTAAAAAGAGAATCCTAATGTGATTTCTTTATAATGTGTGTGTTCCTTATCTTATCCTAGTGTCTAAAATCTACTCCATGGCTGGACCCCAAATAATATTTCTTTACGTGCTAAGTGGTATCTAGAGAGTGGGATAGGTTTAATAAATACCCTAAGCCTAACACGTACCCTAACCCTACCCCATAACCTAATCCTAACCCGTACCCTAAAACGATACCTAAACCTAAAACTACCCTTAACCCTATCCCTAACCCATACCCTACGCCGTACCTTAAACCGTAACCTAACCCGTACCCTAAGCCGTACCCTAAGAGTGGGATAGGTTTAATAAATACCCTAACCCTAACGCGAAGCCGAAACCTAATGCATACCCTAAACCTAACACATACCCTAATCCTAACCTGTACCGTAAACCGAGCCCTAACCCTAAAACTAACCCTAACACTAACCCTAACCATTCCCTACACCGTACCCTAACACGTACACTAACCCGTACCCTAAGCTGTACCCTAAACCTACTCCGAACCCTAACCCTAACCCTAAGCCATACCCTACGCCTTATTCTAAACAGTGAACTAAGCCGTACCCTAACCCTAACCCTAACCCTAACCCTAAGCTATCCTTGACTGCTTCTGCCTCCAGTAGATTTACTAAGCACTAGTGTTTTAAGGAACAGGTTAAAAAGAGAATCCTAATGTGATTTCTTTATAATGTGTGTGTTCCTTATCTTATCCTAGTGTCTAAAATCTTCTCCATGGCTGGACCCCAAATAATAATCCTTTACGTGCTAAGTGGTATCTAGAGATTGGGATAGGCTAAATAAATACCCTTACGCTAACGAGTACCCAAACACTAACCCATACCCCAACACTAACACGTTCCCTAATCCTAACCCGTACCCTAAACCGAGCCCTAACCCTAAAACTAACCCTAACGCTAACCCTAAGCCATACCCTACGCCGTACCCTAACCCGTACCCTAAGCCGTATCCTAACCCTAACCCTAAGCTACCCTTGACAGCTTCTGCCTCCAGTAGATTTTGTAAGCACTAGTGTTTTACGGAACAGGTTAAAAATAAAATCCTATTGTGATTCCTTTATAATGTGTGTGTTCCTTATCTTATCCTAGTGTCTAAAATCTTCTCCATGGCTAGACCCCAAATAATATTCCTTTACGTGCTAAATGGTAATTAGAGAGTGGGATAGCTTTAATAAATACCCTAACCCTAACACGTACCCTTATCCTAAACCGTAATCCTAAACCGATCCCTAAGCCTAAAACTAACCCTAGCCCCAAGCATACCCTACGCCATACCCTAACCCGTCCCCTAACTCATACCCTAAGCCGTACCCTAAACCTAACCCTGACCCTAACACTAACCCTAAGCTACCCTTGAATGCTTCTGTCTCCAATAGATTTCCTAAGGACCAGTGTTTTCAGGAACAGGTTAAAAAGAGAATCCTATTGTGACTCCTTTATACTGTGTGTGTTCCTTATCTTATCCTAGTGTCTAAAATCTTCTCCATGGCTAGACCACAAATAATATTCCTTTACGTGCTAAGTGGTAATTAGAGAGTGGGATAGCTTTAATAAATACCCTAACCCTAAAGCGTACCCTAACCCTAACCCATACCCTAACCCTAACATGTACCCTAATCCTAACCCGTACCCTAAACCGAGCCCTAACCCTAAAACTAACCCTAACACTAACCCTAAACCATACGCTATGCTGTAACCTAACCCGTACCCTAAGGGGTACCCTAAACCTACTCCGAACCCTAACCCTAACCCTAAGCCATACCCTACGCCGTACCCTAACCCGTGAATTAAGCCGTAACCTAAACCTAACCCTAACCCTAACCGAATCCTAAACTGTACCCTAAACCGAGCCCTAACCCTAAAACTACCCCAAACCCTAACCCTAACCCATACCCTAAGCCGTACCCTAAACCGTACCCTAACTTGTACCCTAACCCTAACCTGTACCCTACCCCTAACACTAAGCTCCCCTTGACTGCTTCTGCCTACAATAGATTTTCTAAGTCACTAGTGTTTTAAGTAACAGATTAAAAAGAGAATCCTAATGTGATTTCTTTATAATTAGTGTGTTCCTTATCTTATCCTAGTGTCTAAAACCTTCTCCATGGCTGGACCCCGAATAATATTCCTTTACGTGCTAAGTGGTATCTAGAGAGTGGGATACGTTTAATAAATAACCTAACCCTAACGCGTACCGTAACCCTAACCCATACCCTAACCCTAACACGTATCCTAATCCTAACCCATACCCTAAACCGAGACCTAACTCTAAAATTAAGCCCAACACTAAACCTAAGCCATAACCTACGCGATACCATAACCTGTACCGTAACTCGTACCCTAACCCGTACCCTAAGCCGTACCCTAACCCTAACCCTAAACGTAACCCTAACCCTAAGCTACCCTTGACTGCTTCTGCCTCCAACAGATTTCCGAAGCACTAGTGTTTTAAGGAACAGATTAAAAAGAGAATCCTAATGTGATTTCTTTATAATGTGTGTGTTCCTTATCTTATCCTAGTGTCTAAAATCTTCTCCATGGCTGGACCCCAAATAATATTCCTTTACGTGCTAAGTGGTAATTAGAGAGTGGGATAGGTTTAATAAATACCCTAACCCTAACGCGTAGCCTAACCCTAACCCATACCCTAACCCTAACACGTACCCTAATCCTAACCTGTACCCTAAACCGAGCCCTAACCCTAAAACTAACCCTAACACTAACCTTAACCCGTACCCTACGCCGTACCCTAACCCGTACACTAACCCGTACCCTAAGCCGTACCCTAAACCTAATCCGAACTCTAACCCTAACCCTAAGCCACACCCTATGCCGTACCCTAACCCGTACCCTAAGCTGTACCCTAACCCTAACCAATACCCTAACTCTAACACGTACCCTAATCCTAACTCATACCCTAACCATTTCCCTAACCCTAACCCAAACCCTTACCCTAACCGTAACCCATACTCTATGCCGTACCCTCACCGTACCATAACCCATACCATAAGCCGTACTCTAACCCTAACCCTAACCCTAGCCCTAACCCTAAAACTAACCCTAACCCTAACCCACACCCTACGCTGTACCTCACCCGTACCCTAACCAGTACCCTAACCTTAACCCTAACCCTAACCCATACTCTATGCCGTACCCTCACCCGTTCCCTAACCCATACCCTACGCCGTACCCTAAACCTAACTCTAACCCTAACACTAACACTAACCCATACCCTACGCCGTAGCCTTACCTGTACCCTAACCCGTACCTTAAACCTAACCCTAAGCGTAACCCTAACCCTAAGCTACCCTTGACTGCTTCTGCCTCCAATAGATTTCCTAAGCCCTAGTGTTTTAAGGAACAGGTTAAAAAGAGAATCTTAATGTGATTTCTTTATTATGTGTGTGTTCCTTATCTTATCCTAGTGTCTAAAATCTTCTCCATGGCTGGACCCCAAATAATATTCCTTTACGTGCTAAGTGGTATCTAGAGACTGGGATAGGTTTAATAAATACCCTAACCCTAATGCGTACCCTAACCCTAACCCATACCCTAACCCTAACACGTAACCTAATCCTAACCTGTACCATAACCTTAGCCCTAACCGTAAAACTAAACCTAAACCTAACCCCAACCCATACCCTACGCCGTACCCTAACCCGTACCCTAAGCCGTCCCCTAAAACTAAACCTAACCCTAATCCTGACCCTAAGCTACCCTTGACTGCTTCTGCCTCCAATAGATTTCTTAGCATTAGTGTTTTAAGGAACAGGTTAAAAAGAGAATCCTAATGAGACTTCATTATAATGTGTGTGTTCCTTATCTTATCCTAGTGTCTAAAACTTCTCCATGGTTGGACCACAAATAATATTCCTTTACGTGCTAAGTGGTATCTAGAGAGAGGGATAGGATTAATAAATACCCTAACCCTAACGCGTACCCTTACCCTAACACATACACTAAACCTAACACGTACACTAATCCTAACCCGTACCGTAAAATCAGGCCTAACCCCAAATCTAACCCTAACATAACCCTAACCCATACCCTACGCCATAGTCTAAGCCGTACCCTAACCCGTACCCTAAGCCGTACCCTAACCCTAAGCCTAACCCTAACCCTAACCCTAAGCTACCCTTGACTGCTTCTGCCTCCAATAGATTTCCTAAGCACTTGTGTTTTAAGGAACAGTTAAAAAGTGAATCCTAATGTGATTTCTTTATAATGTGTATGTTCCTTATCTTATCCTAGTGTCTAAAATCTTGTCTATGGCTAGACTCCAAATAATATTCCTTTACGTGCTCAGTGGTATCTAGACAGTGGGATAGGTTTAATAAATACGCTAACCCTGACGCGTACCCTAACCCTAACCCATACCCTAACCCTACCACGTACCCTAATCCTAGCCCGTACCCTAAACCGAGCCCTAACACTACAACTAAACCTAACCCTAACCCTAAACCATACCGTACAACGTACCCTAACCCGTACCCTAACCCATACTCTAAGCCATACCCTAACCCTAACCCTAACCTAACCCTCATCCTAAGCTACCCTTGACTGCTTCTGCCACCAATAGATTTCCTAAGCACTAGTGTTTTAAGGAACAGGTTAAAAAGAGAATCCTAATGTGATTTCTTTATAATGTGTGAGTTCCTTATCTTATCCTAGTGTCTAAAATCTTCTCCATGACTGGACCACAAATAATATTCCTTTACGTGCTAAGTGGTATCTAGAGAGTGGGATAGGTTTAATAAATAACCTAACCCTAACGCGTACCCTAACCCTAACCCATACCCTAACCCTAACACGTACGCTAATCAAAACCCGTACCCTAAACCGAGCCCTAACCCTAAAACTAACCCTAACTCGTACCCTACGCCGTACCCTAACCCGTACCCTAAGCCGTACACTAACCCTAACCCTAACCCTAACCCTAAGCTACCCTTGACTGCTTCTGCCTCCAATAGATTTCCTAAGCACTAGTGTTTTAAGGAGCAGGTTAAAAAGCGAATCCTAATGTGATTTCTTTATAAAGTGTGTGTACCTTATCTTATCCTAGTGTCTAAAATCGTCTCCATGGCTGGACCCCAAATAATATGCCTTTACGTGCTAAGTGGTATCTAGAGACTGGGATAGGTTTAATAAATACCCTAACCCTAACGCGTACCCTAACCCTAACCCATACCCTAACCCTAATACGTAACCTAACTCTAACCTGTACCATAACCTTAGCCCTAACCGTAAAACTAAACCTAAACCTAAACCCAACCCATACCCTACGCCGTACTCTATCCCGAAACCTAACCCGTACCGTAAGCCGTCCCCTAAAACTAAACCTAACCCTAATCCTGACCCTAAGCTACCCTTGACTGCTTCTGCCTCCAATAGATTTCTTAGCATTAGTGTTTTCAGGAACAGTTAAAAAGAGAATCCTAATGTGATTTCTTTATAATGTGTGAGTTCCTTATCTTATCCTAGTGTCTAAAATCTTCTCCATGACTGGACCACAAATAATAATCCTTTACGTGCTCAGTGGTATCTAGAGAGTGGGATAGGTTTAATAAATACGCTAACCCTGACGCGTACCCTAACCCTAACCCATACCCTAACCCTAACACGGACCCTAATCCTACCCCGCACCCTAAACCGAGCCTTAACCCTAAAACTACACCTAACCCTAACCCATACCCTACGCCGTACACTAACCCGTACCCTAACCCGAACCCTAAGCCGTACCTTAACCCTAACCCTAACCCTAACCCTAAACCTAAGCTACCCTTGACTGCTTCTGCTTCCAATAGATTTCCTAAGCACTAGTGTTTTAAGGAACAGGTTAAGAAGAGAATCCTAATGTGATTTCTTTATTATGTGTGTGTTACTTATCTTACCCTAGTGTCTAAAATCTGCTCAATGTCGGGACCCCAAATAATATTCCTTTACGTGCTAAGTGGTATTTAGAGAGTGGGATAGGTTTAATAAATACCCTAACCTTAACGTGTACCCTAACCCTAACCCATACCCTAACCCTACCACGTACCCTAATCCTAGCCCGTACCCTAAACCGAGCCCTAACACTACCACTAACCCTAACCCTAACCCATACCGTACACCGTACCCTAACCCGTACCCTAACCCGTACTCTAAGCCGTCCCCTAAAACTAAAACTAACCCTAATCCTGACCCTAAGCTACCCTTGACTGCTTCTGCCTCCAATAAATTGCTTAGCATTAGTGTTTTAAGGAACAGGTTAAAAAGAGAATCCTAATGAGATTTCATTATAATGTGTGTGTTCCTTATCTTATCCTAGTGTCTAAAACTTCTCCATGGTTGGACCACAAATAATATTCCTTTACGTGCTAAATGGTATCTAGAGAGAGGGATAGGATTAATAAATACCCTAACCCTAACCCGTACCCTAACCTTAACCCATACCCGAACCCTAACACGTACTGTAATCCTAACCTGTACCCTAAACTGAGCCCTAAACGTAAAACTAACCCTAACCGTAAACCTAACCCATACCCTACACCGTACCCTAACCCATAACCTAACCCATACCCTAACCCATACCCTAAGCCGTACCCTAACCCTAACCCTAAACCTAACCCTAACCCTAACCCTAACCCTAACCCTAACCCTAACCCTAACCCTAACCCTAACCCTAAGCTACCCTTGACTGCTTCTGCCTCCAATAGATTTCCTAAGCACTAGTGTTTTAAGGAACAGGTTAAAAAGAGAATCCTAATGTGATTTCTTTATAATGTGTGTGTGCCTTAGCTTATCCTTGTGTCTATAATCTTCTCCATGGCTGGACCCCAAATAATATTCCTTTACGTGCTAACTGGTATCCAGATAGTGGGATAGGATTAATAAGTACCCTAACCCTAAGGCATACACTAACCCTAAACCATACACTAACCCTAACACGTACCCCAATCCTAACCCGTACCCTAAACCGAGCCCTAACCCTAGAACTAACCCCAACCCTAACCCTAACCCCAACGCATACCCTACGCTGTACCCTAACCTGTACCCTAACCCGTACCCTAACCCGTACCCTAAGCCGTACCCGAAACCTAATCCTAACCCTAACCCTAACCCTAAGCTACCCTTGACTGCTTCTGCCTCCAGTAGATTTCGTAAGCACTAGTGTTTTAAGGAACAGGTTAAAAAGAGAATCCGAATGTGATTTCTTTATAATGTGTGTGCTCCTTATCTTATCCTAGTGTCTAAAATCTTCTCCATGGCTGGACCCCAAATAATATTCCTTTACGTGCTAAGTGGTATCTAGAGAGTGGGATAGGTTTAATAAATACACTAACCCTAACGCGTAGCCTAACCCTAACCCATAACCTAACCCTAACACGTACCCTAATCCTAACCTGTACCCTAAACCGAGCCCTAACCCTAAAACTAACCCTAACACTAACCCTAACCCATACCCTACGCCGTACCCTAAACCGTACACTAACCCGTACCCTATGCCGTACCCTAAACCTAATCCGAACTCTAACCCTAACCCTAAGCCACACCCTATGCCGTACCCTAACCCGTACACTAACCCGTACCCTAAGCCGTACCCTAAACCTAATCTGAACTCTAACCCTAACCCTAAGCCACAACCTATGCCGTACCCTAACCCGTACCCTAAGCTGTACCCTAACCATAACCCATACCCTAACTCTAACACGTACCCTAATCCTAACGCGTACCCTATCCCTTTCCCTAACCCTAACCCAAACCCTAACCCTAAGCCTAACCCATACTCTATGCCGTACCCTCACCCGTAACCTAACCCATACCCTAACCCGTACTCTAACCCTAAACCTAGCCCTAACCCTAGCCCTCACCCTAAAACTAACCCTAACCCTAACACACACCCTACGCTGTACCTCACCCATACCCTAACCAGTACCCTAACCTTAAGCCTAACCCTAACCCTAACCCTAACCTACCCTTGACTGCTTCTGCCTCCAATAGTTTTCCTAAGCACTAGTGTTTTAAGGAACAGTTTAAAAAGCGAAACCTAATGTAATTTTTTATAATGTGTGTGTTCCTTATCTTATCCTACTGTCTAAAATGTTCTCCATGGCTGGACCCAAAATAATATTCTATAAGTGCTAAGTGGTATCTAGAGATTGGGATAGGTTTAATAAATACCGTAACCCTAACGCGTACCCTAACCCTAACACATACCCCGAACCTAACACGTACCCAAATCCTAACCCGTACCCTAAACCGAGCCCTAACCCTAAAACTAACCCTAAGCCTAACCCATACCATACGCCGTACCCTAACCCGTACCCTAACCCGTACCCTAACCCGTACCCTAAGCCGTACCCTAACCCTAACCCTAACCCTAACCCTAACCCTAAGCTACCCTTGACTGCTTCTGCCTCCAATTGATTTCCTAAGCAATAGTGTTTTAAGGAACAGGTTAAAAAGCGAATCCTAAGGTGATTTGTTTATAATGTGTGTGTTCCGTATCTTATCCTACTGTCTAAAATCTTCTCTATGGCTGGACACCAGATAATAATCCTTTGCGTGCTAAGTGTTATCTAGAGATTGGGATAGGTTTAATAAATACCCTAACTGTAACGCGTACCCAAAACCTAACCCATACCCTAAACCTAACACGTACCTAATTAGAAGCCGTACCCGAAACCTAGCTGTAACCCTAAAACTACACCTAACCCTATCCCTAAGCCATACCCTACGCCATACCCTAACCCGTACCCTAAGCCGTACTCTAACCCTAACACTAACCCTAAGCTACCCTTGAATGCTTCTGCCTCCAGTAGATTTCCTAAGCACTAGTGTTTTAAGGAACAGGTTAAAAAGAGTATCCTAATGTAATTTCTTTATAATGTGTGTGTTCCTTATCTTATCCTAGTGTCTAAAATCTTCTCCATGGCTGGACCCCAAATAATAATCCTTTACGTGCTAAGTGGTATCTAGAGATTGGGATAGGCTAAATAAATACCCTTACGCTAACGAGTACCCAAACACTAACCCATACCCCAACACTAACACGTTCCCTAATCCTAACCCGTACCCTAAACTGAGCCCTAACCCTAAAACTAACCCTAACGCTAACCCTAAGCCACAACCTATGCCGTACCCTAACCCGTACCCTAAGCTGTACCCTAACCCTAACCCATAACCTAACCCTAACACGTACCCTAATCCTAACCCGTACCCTAAACCGAGCCCTAACCCTAAAACTAACCCTAACGCTAACCCTAAGCCATACCCTACGCCGTACCCTAACCCGTACCCTAAGCCGTATCCTAACCCTAACCCTAAGCTACCCTTGACTGCTTCTGCCTCCAGTAGATTTTGTAAGCACTAGTGTTTTACGGAACAGGTTAAAAAGAAAATCCTATTGTGATTCCTTTATAATGTGTGTGTTCCTTATCTTATCCTAGTGTCTAAAATCTTCTCCATGGCTAGACCCCAAATAATATTCCTTTACGTGCTAAATGGTAATTAGAGAGTGGGATAGCTTTAATAAATACCCTAACCCTAACACGTACCCTTATCCTAAACCGTAACCCTAAACCGATCCCTAAGCCTAAAACTAACCCTAGCCCCAAGCCATACCCTACGCCATACCCTAACCCGTCCCCTAACTCATACCCTAAGCCGTACCCTAAACCTAACCCTGACCCTAACACTAACCCTAAGCTACCCTTGAATGCTTCTGTCTCCAATAGATTTCCTAAGGACCAGTGTTTTAAGGAACAGGTTAAAAAGAGAATCCTATTGTGACTCCTTTATACTGTGTGTGTTCCTTATCTTATCCTAGTGTCTAAAATCTTCTCCATGGCTAGACCACAAATAATATTCCTTTACGTGCTAAGTGGTAATTAGAGAGTGGGATAGCTTTAATAAATACCCTAACCCTAAAGCGTACCCTAACCCTAACCCATACCCTAACCCTAACATGTACCCTAATCCTAACCCGTACCCTAAACCGAGCCCTAACCCTAAAACTAACCCTAACACTAACCCTAAACCATACGCTATGCTGTAACCTAACCCGTACCCTAAGGGGTACCCTAAACCTACTCCGAACCCTAACCCTAACCCTAAGCCATACCCTACGCCGTACCCTAACCCGTGAATTAAGCCGTAACCTAAACCTAACCCTAACCCTAACCGAATCCTAAACTGTACCGTAAACCGAGCCCTAACCCTAAAACTACCCCAAACCCTAACCCTAACCCATACCCTAAGCCGTACCCTAAACCGTACCCTAACTCGTACCCTAACCCTAACCTGTACCCTACCCCTAACACTAAGCTCCCCTTGACTGCTTCTGCCTACAATAGATTTTCTAAGTCACTAGTGTTTTAAGTAACAGATTAAAAAGGGAATCCTAATGTGATTTCTTTATAATTAGTGTGTTCCTTATCTTATCCTAGTGTCTAAAACCTTCTCCATGGCTGGACCCCGAATAATATTCCTTTACGTGCTAAGTGGTATCTAGAGAGTGGGATACGTTTAATAAATAACCTAACCGTAACGCGTACCGTAACCCTAACCCATACCCTAACCCTAACACGTATCCTAATCCTAACCCATACCCTAAACCGAGACCTAACTCTAAAATTAAGCCCAACACTAAACCTAAGCCATAACCTACGCGATACCATAACTTGTACCGTAACTCGTACCCTAACCCGTACCCTAAGCCGTACCCTAACCCTAACCCTAAACGTAACCCTAACCTTAAGCTACCCTTGACTGCTTCTGCCTCCAACAGATTTCCGAAGCACTAGTGTTTTAAGGAACAGATTAAAAAGAGAATCCTAATGTGATTTCTTTATAATGTGTGTGTTCCTTATCTTATCCTAGTGTCTAAAATCTTCTCCATGGCTGGACCCCGAATAATATTCCTTTACGTGCTAAGTGGTAATTAGAGAGTGGGATAGGTTTAATAAATACCCTAACCCTAACGCGTAGCCTAACCCTAACCCATACCCTAACCCTAACACGTACCCTAATCCTAACCTGTACCCTAAACCGAGCCCTAACCCTAAAACTAACCCTAACACTAACCTTAACCCGTACCCTACGCCGTACCCTAACCCGTACACTAACCCGTACCCTAAGCCGTACCCTAAACCTAATCCGAACTCTAACCCTAACCCTAAGCCACACCCTATGCCGTACCCTAACCCGTACCCTAAGCTGTACCCTAACCCTAACCAATACCCTAACTCTAACACGTACCCTAATCCTAACTCGTACCCTAACCATTTCCCTAACCCTAACCCAAACCCTTACCCTAACCGTAACCCATACTCTATGCCGTACCCTCACCGTACCATAACCCATACCATAAGCCGTACTCTAACCCTAACCCTAACCCTAACCCTAGCCCTAACCCTAAAACTAACCCTAACCCTAACCCACACCCTACGCTGTACCTCACCCGTACCCTAACCTGTACCCTAACCTTAACCCTAACCCTAACCCATACTCTATGCCGTACCCTCACCCGTTCCCTAACCCATACCCTACGCCGTACCCTAAACCTAACTCTAACCCTAACACTAACACTAACCCATACCCTACGCCGTAGCCTTACCTGTACCCTAACCCGTACCTTAAACCTAACCCTAAGCGTAACCCTAACCCTAAGCTACCCTTGACTGCTTCTGCCTCCAATAGATTTCCTAAGCCCTAGTGTTTTAAGGAACAGGTTAAAAAGAGAATCTTAATGTGATTTCTTTATTATGTGTGTGTTCCTTATCTTATCCTAGTGTCTAAAATCTTCTCCATGGCTGGACCCCAAATAATATTCCTTTACGTGCTAAGTGGTATCTAGAGAGTGGGATAGGTTTAATAAATACCCTAACCCTAACGCGTACCCTAACCCTAACCCATACCCTAACCCTAACACGTAACCTAATCCTAACCTGTACCATAACCTTAGCCCTAACCGTAAAACTAAACCTAAACCTAACCCCAACCCATACCCTACGCCGTACCCTAACCCGTACCCTAAGCCGTCCCCTAAAACTAAACCTAACCCTAATCCTGACCCTAAGCTACCCTTGACTGCTTCTGCCTCCAATAGATTTCTTAGCATTAGTGTTTTAAGGAACAGGTTAAAAAGAGAATCCTAATGAGACTTCATTATAATGTGTGTGTTCCTTATCTTATCCTAGTGTCTAAAACTTCTCCATGGTTGGACCACAAATAATATTCCTTTACGTGCTAAGTGGTATCTAGAGAGAGGCATAGGATTAATAAATACCCTAACCCTAACGCGTACCCTTACCCTAACACATACACTAAACCTAACACGTACACTAATCCTAACCCGTACCGTAAAATCAGGCCTAACCCCAAAACTAACCCTAACATAACCCTAACCCATACCCTACGCCATAGTCTAAGCCGTACCCTAACCCGTACCCTAAGCCGTACCCTAACCCTAAGCCTAACCCTAACCCTAAGCTACCCTTGACTGCTTCTGCCTCCAATAGATTTCCTAAGCACTTGTGTTTTAAGGAACAGTTAAAAAGTGAATCCTAATGTGATTTCTTTATAATGTGTATGTTCCTTATCTTATCCTAGTGTCTAAAATCTTGTCTATGGCTAGACTCCAAATAATATTCCTTTACGTGCTCAGTGGTATCTAGACAGTGGGATAGGTTTAATAAATACGCTAACCCTGACGCGTACCCTAACCCTAACCCATACCCTAACCCTACCACGTACCCTAATCCTAGCCCGTACCCTAAACCGAGCCCTAACACTACAACTAAACCTAACCCTAACCCTAAACCATACCGTACAACGTACCCTAACCCGTACCCTAACCCGTACTCTAAGCCATACCCTAACCCTAACCCTAACCTAACCCTCATCCTAAGCTACCCTTGACTGCTTCTGCCACCAATAGATTTCCTAAGCACTAGTGTTTTAAGGAACAGGTTAAAAAGAGAATCCTAATGTGATTTCTTTATAATGTGTGAGTTCCTTATCTTATCCTAGTGTCTAAAATCTTCTCCATGACTGGACCACAAATAATATTCCTTTATGTGCTCAGTGGTATCTAGAGAGTGGGATAGGTATAATAAATACGCTAACCCTGACGCGTACCCTAACCCTAACCCATACCCTAACCCTACCACGGACCCTAATCCTAGCCCGTACCCTAAACCGAGCCCTAACACTACCACTAACCCTAACCCTAACCCTAACCCATACCGTACACCGTACCCGAACCCGTACCCTAACCCGTACTCTAAGCCGTCCCCTAAAACTAAAACTAACCCTAATCCTGACCCTAAGCTACCCTTGACTGCTTCTGCCTCCAATAAATTGCTTAGCATTAGTGTTTTAAGGAACAGGTTAAAAAGAGAATCCTAATGAGATTTCATTATAATGTGTGTGTTCCTTATCTTATCCTAGTGTCTAAAACTTCTCCATGGTTGGACCACAAATAATATTCCTTTACGTGCTAAATGGTATCTAGAGAGAGGGATAGGATTAATAAATACCCTAACCCTAACCCGTACCCTAACCTTAACCCATACCCGAACCCTAACACGTACCGTAATCCTAACCTGTACCCTAAACTGAGCCCTAAACGTAAAACTAACCCTAACCGTAAACCTAACCCATACCCTACACCGTACCCTAACCCATAACCTAACCCATACCCTAACCCATACCCTAAGCCGTACCCTAACCCTAACCCTAACCCTAACCCTAACCCTAACCCTAACCCTAAACCTAACCCTAACCCTAACCCTAAGCTACCCTTGACTGCTTCTGCCTCCAATAGATTTCCTAAGCACTAGTGTTTTAAGGAACAGGTTAAAAAGAGAATCCTAATGTGATTTCTTTATAATGTGTGTGTTCCTTAGCTTATCCTAGTGTCTGTAATCTTCTCCATGGCTGGACCCCAAATAATATTCCTTTACGTGCTAAGTGGTATCCAGATAGTGGGATAGGATTAATAAGTACCCTAACTCTAAGGCATACACTAACCCTAAACCATACACTAACCCTAACACGTACCCCAATCCTAACCCGTACCCTAAACCGAGCCCTAACCCTAGAACTAACCCTAACCCTAACCCTAACCCCAACGCATACCCTACGCCATACCCTAACCTGTACCCTAACCCGTACCCTAACCCGTACCCTAAGCCGTACCCGAAACCTAATCCTAACCCTAACCCTAACCCTAAGCTACCCTTGACTGCTTCTGCCTCCAATAGATTTCCTAAGCACTAGTGTTTTAAGGAACAGGTTAAAAAGAGAATCCTAATGTGATTTCTTTATAATGTGTGTGTTCCTTATCTTATCCTAGTGTCTAAAATCTTCTTCATGGCTGGACCCCAAATAATATTCCTTTACGTGCTAAGTGGTATCTAGAGAGTGGGATAGGTTTAATAAATACCCTAACCCTAACGCGTAGCCTCACCCTAACCCATAACCTAACCCTAACACGTACCCTAATCCTAACCTGTACCCTAAACCGAGCCCTAACCCTAAAACTAACCCTAACACTAACCCTAACCCATACCCTACGCCGTAACCTAAACCGTACACTAACCCGTACCCTATGCCGTACCCTAAACCTAATCCGAAATCTAACCCTAACCCTAAGCCACACCCTATGCCGTACCCTAACCCGTACACTAACCCGTACCCTAAGCCGTACCCCAAACCTAATCCGAACTCTAACCCTAACCCTAAGCCACAACCTATGCCGTACCCTAACCCGTACCCTAAGCTGTACCCTAACCATAACCCATACCCTAACTCTAACACGTACCCTAATCCTAACCCGTACCCTATCCCTTTCCCTAACCCTAACCCAAACCCTAACCCTAAGCCTAACCCATACTCTATGCCGTACCCTCACCCGTACCCTAACCCATACCCTAACCCGTACTCTAACCCTAACCCTAGCCCTAACCCTAGCCCTAACCCTAAAACTAACCCTAACCCTAACCCACACCCTACGATGTACCTCACCCATACCCTAACCAGTACCCTAACCTTAACCCTAACCCTAACCCTAACCCTAACCTACCCTTGACTGCTTCTGCCTCCAATAGTTTTCCTAAGCAATAGTGTTTTAAGGAACAGGTTAAAAAGCGAATCCTAAGGTGATTTGTTTATAATGTGTGTGTTCCGTATCTTATCCTACTGTCTAAAATCTTCTCTATGGCTGGACACCAGATAATAATCCTTTGCGTGCTAAGTGTTATCTAGAGATTGGGATAGGTTTAATAAATACCCTAACCGTAACGCATACCCAAAACGTAACCCATACCCTAAACCTAACACGTACCCTAATTAGAAGCCGTACCCGAAACCTAGCCGTAACCCTAAAACTACCCCTAACCCTATCCCTAAGCCATACCCTACGCCATACCCTAACCCGTACCCTAAGCCGTACTCTAACCCTAACACTAACCCTAAGCTACCCTTGAATGCTTCTGCCTCTAGTAGATTTCCTAAGCACTAGTGTTTTAAGGAACAGGTTAAAAAGAGTATCCTAATGTAATTTCTTTATAATGTGTGTGTTCCTTATCTTATCCTAGTGTCTAAAATCTACTCCATGCCTGGACCCCAAATAATATTTCTTTACGTGCTAAGTGGTATCTAGAGAGTGGGATAGGTTTAATAAATACCCTAAGCCTAACACGTACCCTAACCCTAACCCATAACCTAATCCTAACCCGTACCCTAAAACGATACCTAAACCTAAAACTACCCTTAACCCTAACCCTAACCCATACCCTACGCCGTACCTTAACCCGTAACCTAACCCGTACCCTAAGCCGTACCCTAAGAGTGGGATAGGTTTAATAAATACCCTAACCCTAACGCGTAGCCGAAACCTAATGCATACCCTAAACCTAACACGTACCCTAATCCTAACGTGTACCGTAAACCGAGCCCTAACCCTAAAACTAACCCTAACACTAACCCTAACCCATACCCTACACCGTACCCTAACACGTACACTAACCCGTACCCTAAGCCGTACCCTAAACCTACTCTGAACCCTAACCCTAACCCTAAGCCATACCCTACGCCTTATTCTAAACAGTGAACTAAGCCGTACCCTAACCCTAACCCTAACCCTAACCCTAAGCTATCCTTGACTGCTTCTGCCTCCAGTAGATTTACTAAGCACTAGTGTTTTAAGGAACAGGTTAAAAAGAGAATCCTAATGTGATTTCTTTATAATGTGTGTGTTCCTTATCTTATCCTAGTGTCTAAAATCTTCTCCATGGCTGGACCCCAAATAATATTCCTTTATGTGCTAAGTGGTATCTAGAGATTGGGATAGGCTAAATAAATACCCTTACGCTAACGAGTACCCAAACACTAACCCATACCCCAACACTAACACGTTCCCTAATCCTAACCCGTACCCTAAACCGAGCCCTAACCCTAAAACTAACCCTAACGCTAACCCTAAGCCATACCCTACGCCGTACCCTAACCCGTACCCTAAGCCGTATCCTAACCCTAACCCTAAGCTACCCTTGACTGCTTCTGCCTCCAGTAGATTTTGTAAGCACTAGTGTTTTACGGAACAGGTTAAAAAGAAAATCCTATTGTGATTCCTTTATAATGTGTGTGTTCCTTATCTTATCCTAGTGTCTAAAATCTTCTCCATGGCTAGACCCCAAATAATATTGCTTTACGTGCTAAATGGTAATTAGAGAGTGGGATAGCTTTAATAAATACCCTAACCCTAACACGTACCCTTATCCTAAACCGTAATCCTAAACCGATCCCTAAGCCTAAAACTAACCCTAGCCCCAAGCCATACCCTACGCCATACCCTAACCCGTCCCCTAACTCATACCCTAAGCCGTACCCTAAACCTAACCCTGACCCTAACACTAACCCTAAGCTACCCTTGAATGCTTCTGTCTCCAATAGATTTCCTAAGGACCAGTGTTTTAAGGAACAGGTTAAAAAGAGAATCCTATTGTGACTCCTTTATACTGTGTGTGTTCCTTATCTTATCCTAGTGTCTAAAATCTTCTCCATGGCTAGACCACAAATAATATTCCTTTACGTGCTAAGTGGTAATTAGAGAGTGGGATAGCTTTAATAAATACCCTAACCCTAAAGCGTACCCTAACCCTAACCCATACCCTAACCCTAACATGTACCCTAATCCTAACCCGTACCCTAAACCGAGCCCTAACCCTAAAACTAACCCTAACACTAACCCTAAACCATACGCTATGCTGTAACCTAACCCGTACCCTAAGGGGTACCCTAAACCTACTCCAAACCCTAACCCTAACCCTAAGCCATACCCTACGCCGTACCCTAACCCGTGAATTAAGCCGTAACCTAAACCTAACCCTAACCCTAACCGAATCCTAAACTGTACCCTAAACCGAGCCCTAACCCTAAAACTACCCCAAACCCTAACCCTAACCCATACCCTAAGCCGTACCCTAAACCGTACCCTAACTCGTACCCTAACCCTAACCTGTACCCTACCCCTAACACTAAGCTCCCCTTGACTGCTTCTGCCTACAATAGATTTTCTAAGTCACTAGTGTTTTAAGTAACAGATTAAAAAGAGAATCCTAATGTGATTTCTTTATAAATAGTGTGTTCCTTATCTTATCCTAGTGTCTAAAACCTTCTCCATGGCTGGACCCCGAATAATATTCCTTTACGTGCTAAGTGGTATCTAGAGAGTGGGATACGTTTAATAAATAACCTAACCCTAACGCGTACCGTAACCCTAACCCATACCCTAACCCTAACAGGTATCCTAATCCTAACCCATACCCTAAACCGAGACCTAACTCTAAAATTAACCCCAACACTAAACCTAAGCCATAACCTACGCGATACCATAACCTGTACCGTAACTCGTACCCTAACCCGTACCCTAAGCCGTACCCTAACCCTAACCCTAAACGTAACCCTAACCCTAAGCTACCCTTGACTGCTTCTGCCTCCAACAGATTTCCGAAGCACTAGTGTTTTAAGGAACAGATTAAAAAGAGAATCCTAATGTGATTTCTTTATAATGTGTGTGTTCCTTATCTTATCCTAGTGTCTAAAATCTTCTCCATGGCTGGACCCCAAATAATATTCCTTTACGTGCTAAGTGGTAATTAGAGAGTGGGATAGGTTTAATAAATACCCTAACCCTAACGCGTAGCCTAACCCTAACCCATACCCTAACCCTAACACGTACCCTAATCCTAACCTGTACCCTAAACCGAGCCCTAACCCTAAAACTAACCCTAACACTAACCTTAACCCGTACCCTACGCCGTACCCTAACCCGTACACTAACCCGTACCCTAAGCCGTACCCTAAACCTAATCCGAACTCTAACCCTAACCCTAAGCCACACCCTATGCCGTACCCTAACCCGTACCCTAAGCTGTACCCTAACCCTAACCAATACCCTAACTCTAACACGTACCCTAATCCTAACTCGTACCCTAACCATTTCCCTAACCCTAACCCAAACCCTTACCCTAACCGTAACCCATACTCTATGCGGTACCCTCACCGTACCATAACCCATACCATAAGCCGTACTCTAACCCTAACCCTAACCCTAACCCTAGCCCTAACCCTAAAACTAACCCTAACCCTAACCCACACCCTACGCTGTACCTCACCCGTACCCTAACCAGTACCCTAACCTTAACCCTAACCCTAACCCATACTCTATGCCGTACCCTCACCCGTTCCCTAACCCATACCCTACGCCGTACCCTAAACCTAACTCTAACCCTAACACTAACACTAACCCATACCCTACGCCGTAGCCTTACCTGTACCCTAACCCGTACCTTAAACCTAACCCTAAGCGTAACCCTAACCCTAAGCTACCCTTGACTGCTTCTGCCTCCAATAGATTTCCTAAGCCCTAGTGTTTTAAGGAACAGGTTAAAAAGAGAATCTTAATGTGATTTCTTTATTATGTGTGTGTTCCTTATCTTATCCTAGTGTCTAAAATCTTCTCCATGGCTGGACCCCAAATAATATTCCTTTACGTGCTAAGTGGTATCTAGAGACTGGGATAGGTTTAATAAATACCCTAACCCTAACGCGTACCCTAACCCTGACCCATACCCTAACCCTAACACGTAACCTAATCCTAACCTGTACCATAACCTTAGCCCTAACCGTAAAACTAAACCTAAACCTAACCCCAACCCATACCCTACGCCGTACCCTAACCCGTACCCTAAGCCGTCCCCTAAAACTAAACCTAACCCTAATCCTGACCCTAAGCTACCCTTGACTGCTTCTGCCTCCAATAGATTTCTTAGCATTAGTGTTTTAAGGAACAGGTTAAAAAGAGAATCCTAATGAGACTTCATTATAATGTGTGTGTTCCTTATCTTATCCTAGTGTCTAAAACTTCTCCATGGTTGGACCACAAATAATATTCCTTTACGTGCTAAGTGGTATCTAGAGAGAGGCATAGGATTAATAAATACCCTAACCCTAACGCGTACCCTTACCCTAACACATACACTAAACCTAACACGTACACTAATCCTAACCCGTACCGTAAAATCAGGCCTAACCCCAAAACTAACCCTAACATAACCCTAACCCATACCCTACGCCATAGTCTAAGCCGTACCCTAACCCGTACCCTAAGCCGTACCCTAACCCTAAGCCTAACCCTAACCCTAAGCTACCCTTGACTGCTTCTGCCTCCAATAGATTTCCTAAGCACTTGTGTTTTAAGGAACAGTTAAAAAGTGAATCCTAATGTGATTTCTTTATAATGTGTATGTTCCTTATCTTATCCTAGTGTCTAAAATCTTGTCTATGGCTAGACTCCAAATAATATTCCTTTACGTGCTCAGTGGTATCTAGACAGTGGGATAGGTTTAATAAATACGCTAACCCTGACGCGTACCCTAACCCTAACCCATACCCTAACCCTACCACGTACCCTAATCCTAGCCCGTACCCTAAACCGAGCCCTAACACTACAACTAAACCTAACCCTAACCCTAAACCATACCGTACAACGTACCCTAACCCGTACCCTAACCCGTACTCTAAGCCATACCCTAACCCTAACCCTAACCTAACCCTCATCCTAAGCTACCCTTGACTGCTTCTGCCACCAATAGATTTCCTAAGCACTAGTGTTTTAAGGAACAGGTTAAAAAGAGAATCCTAATGTGATTTCTTTATAATGTGTGAGTTCCTTATCTTATCCTAGTGTCTAAAATCTTCTCCATGACTGGACCACAAATAATATTCCTTTATGTGCTCAGTGGTATCTAGAGAGTGGGATAGGTATAATAAATACGCTAACCCTGACGCGTACCCTAACCCTAACCCATACCCTAACCCTACCACGGACCCTAATCCTAGCCCGTACCCTAAACCGAGCCCTAACACTACCACTAACCCTAACCCTAACCCTAACCCATACCGTACACCGTACCCGAACCCGTACCCTAACCCGTACTCTAAGCCGTCCCCTAAAACTAAAAATAACCCTAATCCTGACCCTAAGCTACCCTTGACTGCTTCTGCCTCCAATAAATTGCTTAGCATTAGTGTTTTAAGGAACAGGTTAAAAAGAGAATCCTAATGAGATTTCATTATAATGTGTGTGTTCCTTATCTTATCCTAGTGTCTAAAACTTCTCCATGGTTGGACCACAAATAATATTCCTTTACGTGCTAAATGGTATCTAGAGAGAGGGATAGGATTAATAAATACCCTAACCCTAACCCGTACCCTAACCTTAACCCATACCCGAACCCTAACACGTACCGTAATCCTAACCTGTACCCTAAACTGAGCCCTAAACGTAAAACTAACCCTAACCGTAAACCTAACCCATACCCTACACCGTACCCTAACCCATAACCTAACCCATACCCTAACCCATACCCTAAGCCGTACCCTAACCCTAACCCTAACCCTAACCCTAACCCTAACCCTAACCCTAAACCTAACCCTAACCCTAACCCTAAGCTACCCTTGACTGCTTCTGCCTCCAATAGATTTCCTAAGCACTAGTGTTTTAAGGAACAGGTTAAAAAGAGAATCCTAATGTGATTTCTTTATAATGTGTGTGTTCCTTAGCTTATCCTAGTGTCTATAATAGTCTCCATGGCTGGACCCCAAATAATATTCCTTTACGTGCTAAGTGGTATCCAGATAGTGGGATAGGATTAATAAGTACCCTAACTCTAAGGCATACACTAACCCTAAACCATACACTAACCCTAACACGTACCCCAATCCTAACCCGTACCCTAAACCGAGCCCTAACCCTAGAACTAACCCTAACCCTAACCCTAACCCCAACGCATACCCTACGCCATACCCTAACCTGTACCCTAACCCGTACCCTAACCCGTACCCTAAGCCGTACCCGAAACCTAATCCTAACCCTAACCCTAACCCTAAGCTACCCTTGACTGCTTCTGCCTCCAATAGATTTCCTAAGCACTAGTGTTTTAAGGAACAGGTTAAAAAGAGAATCCTAATGTGATTTCTTTATAATGTGTGTGTTCCTTATCTTATCCTAGTGTCTAAAATCTTCTTCATGGCTGGACCCCAAATAATATTCCTTTACGTGCTAAGTGGTATCTAGAGAGTGGGATAGGTTTAATAAATACCCTAACCCTAACGCGTAGCCTAACCCTAACCCATAACCTAACCCTAACACGTACCCTAATCCTAACCTGTACCCTAAACCGAGCCCTAACCCTAAAACTAACCCTAACACTAACCCTAACCCATACCCTACGCCGTAACCTAAACCGTACACTAACCCGTACCCTATGCCGTACCCTAAACCTAATCCGAAATCTAACCCTAACCCTAAGCCACACCCTATGCCGTACCCTAACCCGTACACTAACCCGTACCCTAAGCCGTACCCCAAACCTAATCCGAACTCTAACCCTAACCCTAAGCCACAACCTATGCCGTACCCTAACCCGTACCCTAAGCTGTACCCTAACCATAACCCATACCCTAACTCTAACACGTACCCTAATCCTAACCCGTACCCTATCCCTTTCCCTAACCCTAACCCAAACCCTAACCCTAAGCCTAAGCCATACTCTATGCCGTACCCTCACCCGTACCCTAACCCATACCCTAACCCGTACTCTAACCCTAACCCTAGCCCTAACCCTAGCCCTAACCCTAAAACTAACCCTAACCCTAACCCACACCCTACGATGTACCTCACCCATACCCTAACCAGTACCCTAACCTTAACCCTAACCCTAACCCTAACCCTAACCTACCCTTGACTGCTTCTGCCTCCAATAGTTTTCCTAAGCAATAGTGTTTTAAGGAACAGGTTAAAAAGCGAATCCTAAGGTGATTTGTTTATAATGTGTGTGTTCCGTATCTTATCCTACTGTCTAAAATCTTCTCTATGGCTGGACACCAGATAATAATCCTTTGCGTGCTAAGTGTTATCTAGAGATTGGGATAGGTTTAATAAATACCCTAACCGTAACGCATACCCAAAACGTAACCCATACCCTAAACCTAACACGTACCCTAATTAGAAGCCGTACCCGAAACCTAGCCGTAACCCTAAAACTACCCCTAACCCTATCCCTAAGCCATACCCTACGCCATACCCTAACCCGTACCCTAAGCCGTACTCTAACCCTAACACTAACCCTAAGCTACCCTTGAATGCTTCTGCCTCTAGTAGATTTCCTAAGCACTAGTGTTTTAAGGAACAGGTTAAAAAGAGTATCCTAATGTAATTTCTTTATAATGTGTGTGTTCCTTATCTTATCCTAGTGTCTAAAATCTACTCCATGCCTGGACCCCAAATAATATTTCTTTACGTGCTAAGTGGTATCTAGAGAGTGGGATAGGTTTAATAAATACCCTAAGCCTAACACGTACCCTAACCCTAACCCATAACCTAATCCTAACCCGTACCCTAAAACGATACCTAAACCTAAAACTACCCTTAACCCTAACCCTAACCCATACCCTACGCCGTACCTTAACCCGTAACCTAACCCGTACCCTAAGCCGTACCCTAAGAGTGGGATAGGTTTAATAAATACCCTAACCCTAACGCGTAGCCGAAACCTAATGCATACCCTAAACCTAACACGTACCCTAATCCTAACGTGTACCGTAAACCGAGCCCTAACCCTAAAACTAACCCTAACACTAACCCTAACCCATACCCTACACCGTACCCTAACACGTACACTAACCCGTACCCTAAGCCGTACCCTAAACCTACTCTGAACCCTAACCCTAACCCTAAGCCATACCCTACGCCTTATTCTAAACAGTGAACTAAGCCGTACCCTAACCCTAACCCTAACCCTAACCCTAAGCTATCCTTGACTGCTTCTGCCTCCAGTAGATTTACTAAGCACTAGTGTTTTAAGGAACAGGTTAAAAAGAGAATCCTAATGTGATTTCTTTATAATGTGTGTGTTCCTTATCTTATCCTAGTGTCTAAAATCTTCTCCATGGCTGGACCCCAAATAATATTCCTTTATGTGCTAAGTGGTATCTAGAGATTGGGATAGGCTAAATAAATACCCTTACGCTAACGAGTACCCAAACACTAACCCATACCCCAACACTAACACGTTCCCTAATCCTAACCCGTACCCTAAACCGAGCCCTAACCCTAAAACTAACCCTAACGCTAACCCTAAGCCATACCCTACGCCGTACCCTAACCCGTACCCTAAGCCGTATCCTAACCCTAACCCTAAGCTACCCTTGACTGCTTCTGCCTCCAGTAGATTTTGTAAGCACTAGTGTTTTACGGAACAGGTTAAAAAGAAAATCCTATTGTGATTCCTTTATAATGTGTGTGTTCCTTATCTTATCCTAGTGTCTAAAATCTTCTCCATGGCTAGACCCCAAATAATATTCCTTTACGTGCTAAATGGTAATTAGAGAGTGGGATAGCTTTAATAAATACCCTAACCCTAAAGCGTACCCTAACCCTAACCCATACCCTAACCCTAACATGTACCCTAATCCTAACCCGTACCCTAAACCGAGCCCTAACCCTAAAACTAACCCTAACACTAACCCTAAACCATACGCTATGCTGTAACCTAACCCGTACCCTAAGGGGTACCCTAAACCTACTCCAAACCCTAACCCTAACCCTAAGCCATACCCTACGCCGTACCCTAACCCGTGAATTAAGCCGTAACCTAAACCTAACCCTAACCCTAACCGAATCCTAAACTGTACCCTAAACCGAGCCCTAACCCTAAAACTACCCCAAACCCTAACCCTAACCCATACCCTAAGCCGTACCCTAAACCGTACCCTAACTCGTACCCTAACCCTAACCTGTACCCTACCCCTAACACTAAGCTCCCCTTGACTGCTTCTGCCTACAATAGATTTTCTAAGTCACTAGTGTTTTAAGTAACAGATTAAAAAGAGAATCCTAATGTGATTTCTTTATAATTAGTGTGTTCCTTATCTTATCCTAGTGTCTAAAACCTTCTCCATGGCTGGACCCCGAATAATATTCCTTTACGTGCTAAGTGGTATCTAGAGAGTGGGATACGTTTAATAAATAACCTAACCCTAACGCGTACCGTAACCCTAACCCATACCCTAACCCTAACAGGTATCCTAATCCTAACCCATACCCTAAACCGAGACCTAACTCTAAAATTAACCCCAACACTAAACCTAAGCCATAACCTACGCGATACCATAACCTGTACCGTAACTCGTACCCTAACCCGTACCCTAAGCCGTACCCTAACCCTAACCCTAAACGTAACCCTAACCCTAAGCTACCCTTGACTGCTTCTGCCTCCAACAGATTTCCGAAGCACTAGTGTTTTAAGGAACAGATTAAAAAGAGAATCCTAATGTGATTTCTTTATAATGTGTGTGTTCCTTATCTTATCCTAGTGTCTAAAATCTTCTCCATGGCTGGACCCCAAATAATATTCCTTTACGTGCTAAGTGGTAATTAGAGAGTGGGATAGGTTTAATAAATACCCTAACCCTAACGCGTAGCCTAACCCTAACCCATACCCTAACCCTAACACGTACCCTAATCCTAACCTGTACCCTAAACCGAGCCCTAACCCTAAAACTAACCCTAACACTAACCTTAACCCGTACCCTACGCCGTACCCTAACCCGTACACTAACCCGTACCCTAAGCCGTACCCTAAACCTAATCCGAACTCTAACCCTAACCCTAAGCCACACCCTATGCCGTACCCTAACCCGTACCCTAAGCTGTACCCTAACCCTAACCAATACCCTAACTCTAACACGTACCCTAATCCTAACTCGTACCCTAACAATTTCCCTAACCCTAACCCAAACCCTTACCCTAACCGTAACCCATACTCTATGCGGTACCCTCACCGTACCATAACCCATACCATAAGCCGTACTCTAACCCTAACCCTAACCCTAACCCTAGCCCTAACCCTAAAACTAACCCTAACCCTAACCCACACCCTACGCTGTACCTCACCCGTACCCTAACCAGTACCCTAACCTTAACCCTAACCCTAACCCATACTCTATGCCGTACCCTCACCCGTTCCCTAACCCATACCCTACGCCGTACCCTAAACCTAACTCTAACCCTAACACTAACACTAACCCATACCCTACGCCGTAGCCTTACCTGTACCCTAACCCGTACCTTAAACCTAACCCTAAGCGTAACCCTAACCCTAAGCTACCCTTGACTGCTTCTGCCTCCAATAGATTTCCTAAGCCCTAGTGTTTTAAGGAACAGGTTAAAAAGAGAATCTTAATGTGATTTCTTTATTATGTGTGTGTTCCTTATCTTATCCTAGTGTCTAAAATCTTCTCCATGGCTGGACCCCAAATAATATTCCTTTACGTGCTAAGTGGTATCTAGAGACTGGGATAGGTTTAATAAATACCCTAACCCTAACGCGTACCCTAACCCTAACCCATACCCTAACCCTAACACGTAACCTAATCCTAACCTGTACCATAACCTTAGCCCTAACCGTAAAACTAAACCTAAACCTAACCCCAACCCATACCCTACGCCGTACCCTAACCCGTACCCTAAGCCGTCCCCTAAAACTAAACCTAACCCTAATCCTGACCCTAAGCTACCCTTGACTGCTTCTGCCTCCAATAGATTTCTTAGCATTAGTGTTTTAAGGAACAGGTTAAAAAGAGAATCCTAATGAGACTTCATTATAATGTGTGTGTTCCTTATCTTATCCTAGTGTCTAAAACTTCTCCATGGTTGGACCACAAATAATATTCCTTTACGTGCTAAGTGGTATCTAGAGAGAGGCATAGGATTAATAAATACCCTAACCCTAACGCGTACCCTTACCCTAACACATACACTAAACCTAACACGTACACTAATCCTAACCCGTACCGTAAAATCAGGCCTAACCCCAAAACTAACCCTAACATAACCCTAACCCATACCCTACGCCATAGTCTAAGCCGTACCCTAACCCGTACCCTAAGCCGTACCCTAACCCTAAGCCTAACCCTAACCCTAACCCTAAGCTACCCTTGACTGCTTCTGCCTCCAATAGATTTCCTAAGCACTTGTGTTTTAAGGAACAGTTAAAAAGTGAATCCTAATGTGATTTCTTTATAATGTGTATGTTCCTTATCTTATCCTAGTGTCTAAAATCTTGTCTATGGCTAGACTCCAAATAATATTCCTTTACATGCTCAGTGGTATCTAGACAGTGGGATAGGTTTAATAAATACGCTAACCCTGACGCGTACCCTAACCCTAACCCATACCCTAACCCTACCACGTACCCTAATCCTAGCCCGTACCCTAAACCGAGCCCTAACACTACAACTAAACCTAACCCTAACCCTAAACCATACCGTACAACGTACCCTAACCCGTACCCTAACCCGTACTCTAAGCCATACCCTAACCCTAACCCTAACCTAACCCTCATCCTAAGCTACCCTTCACTGCTTCTGCCACCAATAGATTTCCTAAGCACTAGTGTTTTAAGGAACAGGTTAAAAAGAGAATCCTAATGTGATTTCTTTATAATGTGTGAGTTCCTTATCTTATCCTAGTGTCTAAAATCTTCTCCATGACTGGACCACAAATAATATTCCTTTACGTGCTAAGTGGTATCTAGAGAGTGGGATAGGTTTAATAAATAACCTAACCCTAATGCGTACCCTAACCCTAACCCATACCCTAACCCTAACACGTACGCTAATCCAAACCCGTACCCTAAACCGAGCCCTAACCCTAAAACTAACCCTAACTCGTACCCTACGCCGTACCCTAACCCGTACCCTAAGCCGTACACTAACCCTAACCCTAACCCTAACCCTAAGCTTCCCTTGACTGCTTCTGCCTCCAATAGATTTCCTAAGCACTAGTGTTTTAAGGAGCAGGTTAAAAAGAGAATCCTAATGTGATTTCTTTATAATGTGTGTGTACCTTATCTTATCCTAGTGTCTAAAATCGTCTCTATGGCTGGACCCCAAATAATATTCCTTTACGTGCTAAGTGGTATCTAGAGACTGGGATAGGTTTAATAAATACCCTAACCCTAACGCGTACCCTAACCCTAACCCATACCCTAACCCTAATACGTAACCTAACTCTAACCTGTACCATAACCTTAGCCCTAACCGTAAAACTAAACCTAAACCTAAACCCAACCCATACCCTACGGCGTACTGTATCCCGTAACCTAACCCGTACCGTAAGCCGTCCCCTAAAACTAAACCTTACCCTAATCCTGACCCTAAGCTACCCTTGACTGCTTCTGCCTCCAATAGATTTCTTAGCATTAGTGTTTTCAGGAACAGTTAAAAAGAGAATCCTAATGTGATTTCTTTATAATGTGTATGTTCCTTATCTTATCCTAGTGTCTAAAATCTTCTCTATGGCTGGACTCCAAATAATATTCCTTTACGTGCTCAGTGGTATCTAGAGAGTGGGATAGGTTTAATAAATACGCTAACCCTGACGCGTACCCTAACCCTAACCCATACCCCAACCCTAACACGGACCCTAATCCTACCTCGCACCCTAAACCGAGCCTTAACCCTAAAACTAAACCTAACCCTAACCCATACCCTACGCCGTACACTAACCCGTACCTTAACCCGAACCCTAAGCCGTACCTTAACCCTAACCCTAACCCTAACCCTAAACCTAAGCTACCCTTGACTGCTTCTGCTCCCAATAGATTTCCTAAGCACTAGTGTTTTAAGGAACAGGTTAAGAAGAGAATCCTAATGTGATTTCTTTATTATGTGTGTGTTACTTATCTTACCCTAGTGTCTAAAATCTGCTCAATGTCGGAACCCCAAATAATATTCCTTTACGTGCTAAGTGGTATTTAGAGAGTGGGATAGGTTTAATAAATACCCTAACCTTAACGTGTACCCTAACCCTAACCCATACCCTAACCCTACCACGTACCCTAATCCTAGCCCGTACCCTAAACCGAGCCTTAACACTACAACTAACCCTAACCCTAACCCTAACCCATACCGTACACCGTACCCTAACCAGTACCCTAACCCGTACTCTAAGCCGTCCCCTAAAACTAAAACTAACCCTAATCCTGACCCTAAGCTACCCTTGACTGCTTCTGCCTCCAATAAATTGCTTAGCATTAGTGTTTTAAGGAACAGGTTAAAAAGAGAATCCTAATGAGATTTCATTATAATGTGTGTGTTCCTTATCTTATCCTAGTGTCTAAAACTTCTCCATGGTTGGACCACAAATAATATTCCTTTACGTGCTAAGTGGTATCTAGAGAGTGGGATAGGTTTAATAAATACCCTAACCCTAACGCGTAGCCTAACCCTAACCCATAACCTAACCCTAACACGTACCCTAATCCTAACCTGTACCCTAAACCGAGCCCTAACCCTAAAACTAACCCTAACACTAACCCTAACCCATACCCTACGCCGTACCCTAAACCGTACACTAACCCGTACCCTATGCCGTACCCTAAACCTAATCCGAACTCTAACCCTAACCCTAAGCCACACCCTATGCCGTACCCTAACCCGTACACTAACCCGTACCCTAAGCCGTACCCTAAACCTAATCCGAACTCTAACCCTAACCCTAAGCCACAACCTATGCCGTACCCTAACCGTACCCTAAGCTGTACCCTAACCATAACCCATACCCTAACTCTAACACGTACCCTAATCCTAACCCGTACCCTATCCCTTTCCCTAACCCTAACCCAAACCCTAACCCTAAGCCTAACCCATACTCTATGCCGTACCCTCACCCGTACCCTAACCCGTACTCTAACCCTAACCCTAGCCCTAACCCTAGCCCTAACCCTAAAACTAATCCTAACCCTAACCCACACCCTACGCTGTACCTCACCCATACCCTAACCAGTACCCTAACCTTAACCCTAACCCTAACCCTAACCCTAACCTACCCTTGACTGCTTCTGCCTCCAATAGTTTTCCTAAGCACTAGTGTTTTAAGGAACAGTTTAAAAAGCGAAACCTAATGTAATTTTTTATAATGTGTGTGTTCCTTATCTTATCCTACTGTCTAAAATGTTCTCCATGGCTGGACCCAAAATAATATTCTATAAGTGCTAAGTGGTATCTAGAGATTGGGATAGGTTTAATAAATACCGTAACCCTAACGCGTACCCTAACCCTAACACATACCCCGAACCTAACACGTACCCAAATCCTAACCCGTACCCTAAACCGAGCCCTAACCCTAAAACTAACCCTAAGCCTAACCCATACCATACGCCGTACCCTAACCCGTACCCTAACCCGTACCCTAACCCGTACCCTAAGCCGTACCCTAACCCTAACCCTAACCCTAACCCTAATCCTAAGCTACCCTTGACTGCTTCTGCCTCCAATTGATTTCCTAAGCAATAGTGTTTTAAGGAACAGGTTAAAAAGCGAATCCTAAGGTGATTTGTTTATAATGTGTGTGTTCCGTATCTTATCCTACTGTCTAAAATCTTCTCTATGGCTGGACACCAGATAATAATCCTTTGCGTGCTAAGTGTTATCTAGAGATTGGGATAGGTTTAATAAATACCCTAACCGTAACGCGTACCCAAAACCTAACCCATACCCTAAACCTAACACGTACCTAATTAGAAGCCGTACCGAAACCTAGCTGTAACCCTAAAACTACCCCTAACCCTATCCCTAAGCCATACCCTACGCCATACCCTAACCCGTACCCTAAGCCGTACTCTAACCCTAACACTAACCCTAAGCTACCCTTGAATGCTTCTGCCTCCAGTAGATTTCCTAAGCACTAGTGTTTTAAGGAACAGGTTAAAAAGAGTATCCTAATGTAATTTCTTTATAATGTGTGTGTTCCTTATCTTATCCTAGTGTCTAAAATCTTCTCCATGGCTGGACCCCAAATAATAATCCTTTACGTGCTAAGTGGTATCTAGAGATTGGGATAGGCTAAATAAATACCCTTACGCTAACGAGTACCCAAACACTAACCCATACCCCAACACTAACACGTTCCCTAATCCTAACCCGTACCCTAAACTGAGCCCTAACCCTAAAACTAACCCTAACGCTAACCCTAAGCCACAACCTATGCCGTACCCTAACCCGTACCCTAAGCTGTACCCTAACCCTAACCCATAACCTAACCCTAACACGTACCCTAATCCTAACCCGTACCCTAAACCGAGCCCTAACCCTAAAACTAACCCTAACGCTAACCCTAAGCCATACCCTACGCCGTACCCTAACCCGTACCCTAAGCCGTATCCTAACCCTAACCCTAAGCTACCCTTGACTGCTTCTGCCTCCAGTAGATTTTGTAAGCACTAGTGTTTTACGGAACAGGTTAAAAAGAAAATCCTATTGTGATTCCTTTATAATGTGTGTGTTCCTTATCTTATCCTAGTGTCTAAAATCTTCTCCATGGCTAGACCCCAAATAATATTCCTTTACGTGCTAAATGGTAATTAGAGAGTGGGATAGCTTTAATAAATACCCTAACCCTAACACGTACCCTTATCCTAAACCGTAACCCTAAACCGATCCCTAAGCCTAAAACTAACCCTAGCCCCAAGCCATACCCTACGCCATACCCTAACCCGTCCCCTAACTCATACCCTAAGCCGTACCCTAAACCTAACCCTGACCCTAACACTAACCCTAAGCTACCCTTGAATGCTTCTGTCTCCAATAGATTTCCTAAGGACCAGTGTTTTAAGGAACAGGTTAAAAAGAGAATCCTATTGTGACTCCTTTATACTGTGTGTGTTCCTTATCTTATCCTAGTGTCTAAAATCTTCTCCATGGCTAGACCACAAATAATATTCCTTTACGTGCTAAGTGGTAATTAGAGAGTGGGATAGCTTTAATAAATACCCTAACCCTAAAGCGTACCCTAACCCTAACCCATACCCTAACCCTAACATGTACCCTAATCCTAACCCGTACCCTAAACCGAGCCCTAACCCTAAAACTAACCCTAACACTAACCCTAAACCATACGCTATGCTGTAACCTAACCCGTACCCTAAGGGGTACCCTAAACCTACTCCGAACCCTAACCCTAACCCTAAGCCATACCCTACGCCGTACCCTAAACCGTACCCTAACTCGTACCCTAACCCTAACCTGTACCCTACCCCTAACACTAAGCTCCCCTTGACTGCTTCTGCCTACAATAGATTTTCTAAGTCACTAGTGTTTTAAGTAACAGATTAAAAAGAGAATCCTAATGTGATTTCTTTATAATTAGTGTGTTCCTTATCTTATCCTAGTGTCTAAAACCTTCTCCATGGCTGGACCCCGAATAATATTCCTTTACGTGCTAAGTGGTATCTAGAGAGTGGGATACGTTTAATAAATAACCTAACCCTAACGCGTACCGTAACCCTAACCCATACCCTAACCCTAACAGGTATCCTAATCCTAACCCATACCCTAAACCGAGACCTAACTCTAAAATTAACCCCAACACTAAACCTAAGCCATAACCTACGCGATACCATAACCTGTACCGTAACTCGTACCCTAACCCGTACCCTAAGCCGTACCCTAACCCTAACCCTAAACGTAACCCTAACCCTAAGCTACCCTTGACTGCTTCTGCCTCCAACAGATTTCCGAAGCACTAGTGTTTTAAGGAACAGATTAAAAAGAGAATCCTAATGTGATTTCTTTATAATGTGTGTGTTCCTTATCTTATCCTAGTGTCTAAAATCTTCTCCATGGCTGGACCCCAAATAATATTCCTTTACGTGCTAAGTGGTAATTAGAGAGTGGGATAGGTTTAATAAATACCCTAACCCTAACGCGTAGCCTAACCCTAACCCATACCCTAACCCTAACACGTACCCTAATCCTAACCTGTACCCTAAACCGAGCCCTAACCCTAAAACTAACCCTAACACTAACCTTAACCCGTACCCTACGCCGTACCCTAACCCGTACACTAACCCGTACCCTAAGCCGTACCCTAAACCTAATCCGAACTCTAACCCTAACCCTAAGCCACACCCTATGCCGTACCCTAACCCGTACCCTAAGCTGTACCCTAACCCTAACCAATACCCTAACTCTAACACGTACCCTAATCCTAACTCGTACCCTAACAATTTCCCTAACCCTAACCCAAACCCTTACCCTAACCGTAACCCATACTCTATGCGGTACCCTCACCGTACCATAACCCATACCATAAGCCGTACTCTAACCCTAACCCTAACCCTAACCCTAGCCCTAACCCTAAAACTAACCCTAACCCTAACCCACACCCTACGCTGTACCTCACCCGTACCCTAACCAGTACCCTAACCTTAACCCTAACCCTAACCCATACTCTATGCCGTACCCTCACCCGTTCCCTAACCCATACCCTACGCCGTACCCTAAACCTAACTCTAACCCTAACACTAACACTAACCCATACCCTACGCCGTAGCCTTACCTGTACCCTAACCCGTACCTTAAACCTAACCCTAAGCGTAACCCTAACCCTAAGCTACCCTTGACTGCTTCTGCCTCCAATAGATTTCCTAAGCCCTAGTGTTTTAAGGAACAGGTTAAAAAGAGAATCTTAATGTGATTTCTTTATTATGTGTGTGTTCCTTATCTTATCCTAGTGTCTAAAATCTTCTCCATGGCTGGACCCCAAATAATATTCCTTTACGTGCTAAGTGGTATCTAGAGACTGGGATAGGTTTAATAAATACCCTAACCCTAACGCGTACCCTAACCCTAACCCATACCCTAACCCTAACACGTAACCTAATCCTAACCTGTACCATAACCTTAGCCCTAACGGTAAAACTAAACCTAAACCTAACCCCAACCCATACCCTACGCCGTACCCTAACCCGTACCCTAAGCCGTCCCCTAAAACTAAACCTAACCCTAATCCTGACCCTAAGCTACCCTTGACTGCTTCTGCCTCCAATAGATTTCTTAGCATTAGTGTTTTAAGGAACAGGTTAAAAAGAGAATCCTAATGAGACTTCATTATAATGTGTGTGTTCCTTATCTTATCCTAGTGTCTAAAACTTCTCCATGGTTGGACCACAAATAATATTCCTTTACGTGCTAAGTGGTATCTAGAGAGAGGCATAGGATTAATAAATACCCTAACCCTAACGCGTACCCTTACCCTAACACATACACTAAACCTAACACGTACACTAATCCTAACCCGTACCGTAAAATCAGGCCTAACCCCAAAACTAACCCTAACATAACCCTAACCCATACCCTACGCCATAGTCTAAGCCGTACCCTAACCCGTACCCTAAGCCGTACCTTAACCCTAACCCTAACCCTAACCCTAAACCTAAGCTACCCTTGACTGCTTCTGCTCCCAATAGATTTCCTAAGCACTAGTGTTTTAAGGAACAGGTTAAGAAGAGAATCCTAATGTGATTTCTTTATTATGTGTGTGTTACTTATCTTACCCTAGTGTCTAAAATCTGCTCAATGTCGGAACCCCAAATAATATTCCTTTACGTGCTAAGTGGTATTTAGAGAGTGGGATAGGTTTAATAAATACCCTAACGTTAACGTGTACCCTAACCCTAACCCATACCCTAACCCTACCACGTACCCTAATCCTAGCCCGTACCCTAAACCGAGCCTTAACACTACAACTAACCCTAACCCTAACCCTAACCCATACCGTACACCGTACCCTAACCAGTACCCTAACCCGTACTCTAAGCCGTCCCCTAAAACTAAAACTAACCCTAATCCTGACCCTAAGCTACCCTTGACTGCTTCTGCCTCCAATAAATTGCTTAGCATTAGTGTTTTAAGGAACAGGTTAAAAAGAGAATCCTAATGAGATTTCATTATAATGTGTGTGTTCCTTATCTTATCCTAGTGTCTAAAACTTCTCCATGGTTGGACCACAAATAATATTCCTTTACGTGCTAAATGGTATCTAGAGAGAGGGATAGGATTAATAAATACCCTAACCCTAACCCGTACCCTAACCTTAACCCATACCGAACCCTAACACGTACCGTAATCCTAACCTGTACCCTAAACTGAGCCCTAAACGTAAAACTAACCCTAACCATAAACCTAACCCATACCCTACACCGTACCCTAACCCATAACCTAACCCATACCCTAACCCATACCCTAAGCCGTACCCTAACCCTAACCCTAAACCTAACCCTAACCCTAACCCTAACCCTAAACCTAACCCTAACCCTAAGCTACCCTTGACTGCTTCTGCCTCCAATAGATTTCCTAAGCACTAGTGTTTTAAGGAACAGGTTAAAAAGAGAATCCTAATGTGATTTCTTTATAATGTGTGTGTTCCTTAGCTTATCCTAGTGTCTATAATCTTCTCCATGGCTGGACCCCAAATAATATTCGTTTACGTGCTAACTGGTATCCAGATAGTGGGATAGGATTAATAAGTACCCTAACCCTAAGGCATACACTAACCCTAAACCATACACTAACCCTAACACGTACCCCAATCCTAACCCGTACCCTAAACCGAGCCCTAACCCTAGAACTAACCCTAACCCTAACCCTAACCCCAACGCATACCCTACGCCGTACCCTAACCTGTACCCTAACCCGTACCCTAACCCATACCCTAAGCCGTACCCGAAACCTAATCCTAACCCTAACCCTAACCCTAAGCTACCCTTGACTGCTTCTGCCTCCAGTAGATTTCGTAAGCACTAGTGTTTTAAGGAACAGGTTAAAAAGAAAATCCGAATGTGATTTCTTTATAATGTGTGTGTTCCTTATCTTATCCTAGTGTCTAAAATCTTCTCCATGGCTGGACCCCAAATAATATTCCTTTACGTGCTAAGTGGTATCTAGAGAGTGGGATAGGTTTAATAAATACCCTAACCCTAACGCGTAGCCTAACCCTAACCCATAACCTAACCCTAACACGTACCCTAATCCTAACCTGTACCCTAAACCGAGCCCTAACCCTAAAACTAACCATAACACTAACCCTAACCCATACCCTACGCTGTACCCTAAACCGTACACTAACCCGTACCCTATGCCGTACCCTAAACCTAATCCGAACTCTAACCCTAACCCTAAGCCACACCCTATGCCGTACCCTAACCCGTACACTAACCCGTACCCTAAGCCGTACCCTAAACCTAATCCGAACTCTAACCCTAACCCTAAGCCACAACCTATGCCGTACCCTAACCGTACCCTAAGCTGTACCCTAACCATAACCCATACCCTAACTCTAACACGTACCCTAATCCTAACCCGTACCCTATCCCTTTCCCTAACCCTAACCCAAACCCTAACCCTAAGCCTAACCCATACTCTATGCCGTACCCTCACCCGTACCCTAACCCATACCCTAACCCGTACTCTAACCCTAAACCTAGCCCTAACCCTAGCCCTCACCCTAAAACTAACCCTAACCCTAACCCACACCCTACGCTGTACCTCACCCATACCCTAACCAGTACCCTAACCTTAACCCTAACCCTAACCCTAACCCTAACCTACCCTTGACTGCTTCTGCCTCCAATAGTTTTCCTAAGCACTAGTGTTTTAAGGAACAGTTTAAAAAGCGAAACCTAATGTAATTTTTTATAATGTGTGTGTTCCTTATCTTATCCTACTGTCTAAAATGTTCTCCATGGCTGGACCCAAAATAATATTCTATAAGTGCTAAGTGGTATCTAGAGATTGGGATAGGTTTAATAAATACCGTAACCCTAACGCGTAACCTAACCCTAACACATACCCCGAACCTAACACGTACCCAAATCCTAACCCGTACCCTAAACCGAGCCCTAACCCTAAAACTAACCCTAAGCCTAACCCATACCATACGCCGTACCCTAACCCGTACCCTAACCCGTACCCTAACCCGTACCCTAAGCCGTACCCTAACCCTAACCCTAACCCTAACCCTAACCCTAAGCTACCCTTGACTGCTTCTGCCTCCAATTGATTTCCTAAGCAATAGTGTTTTAAGGAACAGGTTAAAAAGCGAATCCTAAGGTGATTTGTTTATAATGTGTGTGTTCCGTATCTTATCCTACTGTCTAAAATCTTCTCTATGGCTGGACACCAGATAATAATCCTTTGCGTGCTAAGTGTTATCTAGAGATTGGGATAGGTTTAATAAATACCCTAACCGTAACGCGTACCCAAAACCTAACCCATACCCTAAACCTAACACGTACCTAATTAGAAGCCGTACCCGAAACCTAGCTGTAACCCTAAAACTACCCCTAACCCTATCCCTAAGCCATACCCTACGCCATACCCTAACCCGTACCCTAAGCCGTACTCTAACCCTAACACTAACCCTAAGCTACCCTTGAATGCTTCTGCCTCCAGTAGATTTCCTAAGCACTAGTGTTTTAAGGAACAGGTTAAAAAGAGTATCCTAATGTAATTTCTTTATAATGTGTGTGTTCCTTATCTTATCCTAGTGTCTAAAATCTTCTCCATGGCTGGACCCCAAATAATAATCCTTTACGTGCTAAGTGGTATCTAGAGATTGGGATAGGCTAAATAAATACCCTTACGCTAACGAGTACCCAAACACTAACCCATACCCCAACACTAACACGTTCCCTAATCCTAACCCGTACCCTAAACTGAGCCCTAACCCTAAAACTAACCCTAACGCTAACCCTAAGCCACAACCTATGCCGTACCCTAACCCGTACCCTAAGCTGTACCCTAACCCTAACCCATAACCTAACCCTAACACGTACCCTAATCCTAACCCGTACCCTAAACCGAGCCCTAACCCTAAAACTAACCCTAACGCTAACCCTAAGCCATACCCTACGCCGTACCCTAACCCGTACCCTAAGCCGTATCCTAACCCTAACCCTAAGCTACCCTTGACTGCTTCTGCCTCCAGTAGATTTTGTAAGCACTAGTGTTTTACGGAACAGGTTAAAAAGAAAATCCTATTGTGATTCCTTTATAATGTGTGTGTTCCTTATCTTATCCTAGTGTCTAAAATCTTCTCCATGGCTAGACCCCAAATAATATTCCTTTACGTGCTAAATGGTAATTAGAGAGTGGGATAGCTTTAATAAATACCCTAACCCTAACACGTACCCTTATCCTAAACCGTAACCCTAAACCGATCCCTAAGCCTAAAACTAACCCTAGCCCCAAGCCATACCCTACGCCATACCCTAACCCGTCCCCTAATTCATACCCTAAGCCGTACCCTAAACCTAACCCTGACCCTAACACTAACCCTAAGCTACCCTTGAATGCTTCTGTCTCCAATAGATTTCCTAAGGACCAGTGTTTTAAGGAACAGGTTAAAAAGAGAATCCTATTGTGACTCCTTTATACTGTGTGTGTTCCTTATCTTATCCTAGTGTCTAAAATCTTCTCCATGGCTAGACCACAAATAATATTCCTTTACGTGCTAAGTGGTAATTAGAGAGTGGGATAGCTTTAATAAATACCCTAACCCTAAAGCGTACCCTAACCCTAACCCATACCCTAACCCTAACATGTACCCTAATCCTAACCCGTACCCTAAACCGAGCCCTAACCCTAAAACTAACCCTAACACTAACCCTAAACCATACGCTATGCTGTAACCTAACCCGTACCCTAAGGGGTACCCTAAACCTACTCCGAACCCTAACCCTAACCCTAAGCCATACCCTACGCCGTACCCTAAACCGTACCCTAACTCGTACCCTAACCCTAACCTGTACCCTACCCCTAACACTAAGCTCCCCTTGACTGCTTCTGCCTACAATAGATTTTCTAAGTCACTAGTGTTTTAAGTAACAGATTAAAAAGAGAATCCTAATGTGATTTCTTTATAATTAGTGTGTTCCTTATCTTATCCTAGTGTCTAAAACCTTCTCCATGGCTGGACCCCGAATAATATTCCTTTACGTGCTAAGTGGTATCTAGAGAGTGGGATACGTTTAATAAATAACCTAACCCTAACGCGTACCGTAACCCTAACCCATACCCTAACCCTAACACGTATCCTAATCCTAACCCATACCCTAAACTGAGACCTAACTCTAAAATTAACCCCAACACTAAACCTAAGCCATAACCTACGCGATACCATAACCTGTACCGTAACTCGTACGCTAACCCGTACCCTAAGCCGTACCCTAACCCTAACCCTAAACGTAACCCTAACCCTAAGCTACCCTTGACTGCTTCTGCCTCCAACAGATTTCCGAAGCACTAGTGTTTTAAGGAACAGATTAAAAAGAGAATCCTAATGTGATTTCTTTATAATGTGTGTGTTCCTTATCTTATCCTAGTGTCTAAAATCTTCTCCATGGCTGGACCCCAAATAATATTCCTTTACGTGCTAAGTGGTAATTAGAGAGTGGGATAGGTTTAATAAATACCCTAACCCTAACGCGTAGCCTAACCCTAACCCATACCCTAACCCTAACACGTACCCTAATCCTAACCTGTACCCTAAACCGAGCCCTAACCCTAAAACTAACCCTAACACTAACCTTAACCCGTACCCTACGCCGTACCCTAACCCGTACACTAACCCGTACCCTAAGCCGTACCCTAAACCTAATCCGAACTCTAACCCTAACCCTAAGCCACACCCTATGCCGTACCCTAACCCGTACCCTAAGCTGTACCCTAACCCTAACCAATACCCTAACTCTAACACGTACCCTAATCCTAACTCGTACCCTAACCATTTCCCTAACCCTAACCCAAACCCTTACCCTAACCGTAACCCATACTCTATGCCGTACCCTCACCGTACCATAACCCATACCATAAGCTGTACTCTAACCCTAACCCTAACCCTAACCCTAGCCCTAACCCTAAAACTAACCCTAACCCTAACCCACACCCTACGCTGTACCTCACCCGTACCCTAACCTGTACCCTAACCTTAACCCTAACCCTAACCCATACTCTATGCCGTACCCTCACCCGTTCCCTAACCCATACCCTACGCCGTACCCTAAACCTAACTCTAACACTAAAACTAACACTAACCCATACCCTACGCCGTAGCCTTAACTGTACCCTAACCCGTACCTTAAACCTAACCCTAAGCGTAACCCTAACCCTAAGCTACCCTTGACTGCTTCTGCCTCCAATAGATTTCTTAGCATTAGTGTTTTAAGGAACAGGTTAAAAAGAGAATCCTAATGAGACTTCATTATAATGTGTGTGTTCCTTATCTTATCCTAGTGTCTAAAACTTCTCCATGGTTGGACCACAAATAATATTCCTTTACGTGCTAAGTGGTATCTAGAGAGAGGCATAGGATTAATAAATACCCTAACCCTAACGCGTACCCTTACCCTAACACATACACTAAACCTAACACGTACACTAATCCTAACCCGTACCGTAAAATCAGGCCTAACCCCAAAACTAACCCTAACATAACCCTAACCCATACCCTACGCCATAGTCTAAGCCGTACCCTAACCCGTACCCTAAGCCGTACCCTAACCCTAAGCCTAACCCTAACCCTAAGCTACCCTTGACTGCTTCTGCCTCCAATAGATTTCCTAAGCACTTGTGTTTTAAGGAACAGTTAAAAAGTGAATCCTAATGTGATTTCTTTATAATGTGTATGTTCCTTATCTTATCCTAGTGTCTAAAATCTTGTCTATGGCTAGACTCCAAATAATATTCCTTTACGTGCTCAGTGGTATCTAGACAGTGGGATAGGTTTAATAAATACGCTAACCCTGACGCGTACCCTAACCCTAACCCATACCCTAACCCTACCACGTACCCTAATCCTAGCCCGTACCCTAAACCGAGCCCTAACACTACAACTAAACCTAACCCTAACCCTAAACCATACCGTACAACGTACCCTAACCCGTACCCTAACCCGTACTCTAAGCCATACCCTAACCCTAACCCTAACCTAACCCTCATCCTAAGCTACCCTTGACTGCTTCTGCCACCAATAGATTTCCTAAGCACTAGTGTTTTAAGGAACAGGTTAAAAAGAGAATCCTAATGTGATTTCTTTATAATGTGTGAGTTCCTTATCTTATCCTAGTGTCTAAAATCTTCTCCATGACTGGACCACAAATAATATTCCTTTACGTGCTCAGTGGTATCTAGAGAGTGGGATAGGTTTAATAAATACGCTAACCCTGACGCGTACCCTAACCCTAACCCATACCCTAACCCTAACACGGACCCTAATCCTACCCCGCACCCTAAACCGAGCCTTAACCCTAAAACTAAACCTAACCCTAACCCATACCCTACGCCGTACACTAACCCGTACCCTAACCCGAACCCTAAGCCGTACCTTAACCCTAACCCTAACCCTAACCCTAAACCTAAGCTACCCTTGACTGCTTCTGCTTCCAATAGATTTCCTAAGCACTAGTGTTTTAAGGAACAGGTTAAGAAGAGAATCCTTATGTGATTTCTTTATTATGTGTGTGTTACTTATCTTACCCTAGTGTCTAAAATCTGCTCAATGTCAGGACCCCAAATAATATTCCTTTACGTGCTAAGTGGTATTTAGAGAGTGGGATAGGTTTAATAAATACCCTAACCTTAACGTGTACCCTAACCCTAACCCATACCCTAACCCTACCACGTACCCTAATCCTAGCCCGTACCCTAAACCGAGCCCTAACACTACCACTAACCCTAACCCTAACCCTAACCCATACCGTACACCGTACCCTAACCCGTACCCTAACCCGTACTCTAAGCCGTCCCAGAAAACTAAAACTAACCCTAATCCTGACCCTAAGCTACCCTTGACTGCTTCTGCCTCCAATAAATTGCTTAGCATTAGTGTTTTAAGGAACAGGTTAAAAAGAGAATCCTAATGAGATTTCATTATAATGTGTGTGTTCCTTATCTTATCCTAGTGTCTAAAACTTCTCCATGGTTGGACCACAAATAATATTCCTTTACGTGCTAAATGGTATCTAGAGAGAGGGATAGGATTAATAAATACCCTAACCCTAACCCGTACCCTAACCTTAACCCATACCCGAACCCTAACACGTACCGTAATCCTAACCTGTACCCTAAACTGAGCCCTAAACGTAAAACTAACCCTAACCGTAAACCTAACCCATACCCTACACCGTACCCTAACCCATAACCTAACCCATACCCTAACCCGTACCCTAAGCCGTACCCTAACCCTAACCCTAACCCTAACCCTAACCCTAACCCCAAGCTACCCTTGACTGCTTCTGCCTCCAATAGATTTCCTAAGCACTAGTGTTTTAAGGAACAGGTTAAAAAGAGAATCCTAATGTGATTTCTTTATAATGTGTGTGTTCCTTAGCTTATCCTAGTGTCTATAATCTTCTCCATGGCTGGACCCCAAATAATATTCCTTTACGTGCTAAGTGGTATCCAGATAGTGGGATAGGATTAATAAGTACCCTAACTCTAAGGCATACACTAACCCTAAACCATACACTAACCCTAACACGTACCCGAATCCTAACCCGTACCCTAAACCGAGCCCTAACCCTAGAACTAACCCTAACCCTAACCCTAACCCCAATGCATACCCTACGCCATACCCTAACCTGTACCCTAACCCGTACCCTAACCCGTACCCTAAGCCGTACCCGAAACCTAATCCTAACCCTAACCCTAACCCTAAGCTACCCTTGACTGCTTCTGCCTCCAATAGATTTCCTAAGCACTAGTGTTTTAAGGAACAGGTTAAAAAGAGAATCCTAATGTGATTTCTTTATAATGTGTGTGTTCCTTATCTTATCCTAGTGTCTAAAATCTTCTCCATGGCTGGACCCCAAATAATATTCCTTTACGTGCTAAGTGGTATCTAGAGAGTGGGATAGGTTTAATAAATACCCTAACCCTAACGCGTAGCCTAACCCTAACCCATAACCTAACCCTAACACGTACCCTAATCCTAACCTGTACCCTAAACCGAGCCCTAACCCTAAAACTAACCCTAACACTAACCCTAACCCATACCCTACGCCGTACCCTAAACCGTACACTAACCCGTACCCTATGCCGTACCCTAAACCTAATCCGAACTCTAACCCTAACCCTAAGCCACACCCTATGCCGTACCCTAACCCGTACACTAACCCGTACCCTAAGCCGTACCCTAAACGTAATCCGAACTCTAACCCTAACCCTAAGCCACAACCTATGCCGTACCCTAACCCGTACCCTAAGCTGTACCCTAACCATAACCCATACCCTAACTCTAACACGTACCCTAATCCTAACCCGTACCCTATCCCTTTCCCTAACCCTAACCCAAACCCTAACCCTAAGCCTAACCCATACTCTATGCCGTACCCTCACCCGTACCCTAACCCATACCCTAACCCATACTCTAACCCTAACCCTAGCCCTAACCCTAGCCCTAACCCTAAAACTAACCCTAACCCTAACCCACACCCTACGCTGTACCTCACCCATACCCTAACCAGTACCCTAACCTTAACCCTAACCCTAACCCTAACCCTAAACTACCCTTGACTGCTTCTGCCTCCAATAGTTTTCCTAAGCAATAGTGTTTTAAGGAACAGGTTAAAAAGCGAATCCTAAGGTGATTTGTTTATAATGTGTGTGTTCCGTATCTTATCCTACTGTCTAAAATCTTCTCTATGGCTGGACACCAGATAATAATCCTTTGCGTGCTAAGTGTTATCTAGAGATTGGGATAGGTTTAATAAATACCCTAACCGTAACGCATACCCAAAACGTAACCCATACCCTAAACCTAACACGTACCCTAATTAGAAGCCGTACCCGAAACCTAGTCGTAACCCTAAAACTACCCCTAACCCTATCCCTAAGCCATACCCTACGCCATACCCTAACCCGTACCCTAAGCCGTACTCTAACCCTAACACTAACCCTAAGCTACCCTTGAATGCTTCTGCCTCTAGTAGATTTCCTAAGCACTAGTGTTTTAAGGAACAGGTTAAAAAGAGTATCCTAATGTAATTTCTTTATAATGTGTGTGTTCCTTATCTTATCCTAGTGTCTAAAATCTACTCCATGCCTGGACCCCAAATAATATTTCTTTACGTGCTAAGTGGTATCTAGAGAGTGGGATAGGTTTAATAAATACCCTAAGCCTAACACGTACCCTAACCCTAACCCATAACCTAATCCTAACCCGTACCCTAAAACGATACCTAAACCTAAAACTACCCTTAACCCTAACCCTAACCCATACCCTACGCCGTACCTTAACCCGTAACCTAACCCGTACCCTAAGCCGTACCCTAAGAGTGGGATAGGTTTAATAAATACCCTAACCCTAACGCGTAGCCGAAACCTAATGCATACCGTAAACCTAACACGTACCCTAATCCTAACGTGTACCGTAAACCGAGCCCTAACCCTAAAACTAACCCTAACACTAACCCTAACCCATACCCTACACCGTACCCTAACACGTACACTAACCCGTACCCTAAGCCGTACCCTAAACCTACTCCGAACCCTAACCCTAACCCTAAGCCATACCCTACGCCTTATTCTAAACAGTGAACTAAGCCGTACCCTAACCCTAACCCTAACCCTAACCCTAAGCTATCCTTGACTGCTTCTGCCTCCAGTAGATTTACTAAGCACTAGTGTTTTAAGGAACAGGTTAAAAAGAGAATCCTAATGTGATTTCTTTATAATGTGTGTGTTCCTTATCTTATCCTAGTGTCTAAAATCTTCTCCATGGCTGGACCCCAAATAATATTCCTTTATGTGCTAAGTGGTATCTAGAGATTGGGATAGGCTAAATAAATACCCTTACGCTAACGAGTACCCAAACACTAACCCATACCTCAACACTAACACGTTCCCTAATCCTAACCTGTACCCTAAACCGAGCCCTAACCCTAAAACTAACCCTAACGCTAACCCTAAGCCATACCCTACGCCGTACCCTAACCCGTACCCTAAGCCGTATCCTAACCCTAACCCTAAGCTACCCTTGACTGCTTCTGCCTCCAGTAGATTTTGTAAGCACTAGTGTTTTACGGAACAGGTTAAAAAGAAAATCCTATTGTGATTCCTTTATAATGTGTGTGTTCCTTATCTTATCCTAGTGTCTAAAATCTTCTCCATGGCTAGACCCCAAATAATATTCCTTTACGTGCTAAATGGTAATTAGAGAGTGGGATAGCTTTAATAAATACCCTAACCCTAACACGTACCCTTATCCTAAACCGTAATCCTAAACCGATCCCTAAGCCTAAAACTAACCCTAGCCCCAAGCCATACCCTACGCCATACCCTAACCCGTCCCCTAACTCATACCCTAAGCCGTACCCTAAACCTAACCCTGACCCTAACACTAACCCTAAGCTACCCTTGAATGCTTCTGTCTCCAATAGATTTCCTAAGGACCAGTGTTTTAAGGAACAGGTTAAAAAGAGAATCCTATTGTGACTCCTTTATACTGTGTGTGTTCCTTATCTTATCCTAGTGTCTAAAATCTTCTCCATGGCTAGACCACAAATAATATTCCTTTACGTGCTAAGTGGTAATTAGAGAGTGGGATAGCTTTAATAAATACCCTAACCCTAAAGCGTACCCTAACCCTAACCCATACCCTAACCCTAACATGTACCCTAATCCTAACCCGTACCCTAAACCGAGCCCTAACCCTAAAACTAACCCTAACACTAACCCTAAACCATACGCTATGCTGTAACCTAACCCGTACCCTAAGGGGTACCCTAAACCTACTCCGAACCCTAACCCTAACCCTAAGCCATACCCTACGCCGTACCCTAACCCGTGAATTAAGCCGTAACCTAAACCTAACCCTAACCCTAACCGAATCCTAAACTGTACCCTAAACCGAGCCCTAACCCTAAAACTACCCCAAACCCTAACCCTAACCCATACCCTAAGCCGTACCCTAAACCGTACCCTAACTCGTACCCTAACCCTAACCTGTACCCTACCCCTAACACTAAGCTCCCCTTGACTGCTTCTGCCTACAATAGATTTTCTAAGTCACTAGTGTTTTAAGTAACAGATTAAAAAGAGAATCCTAATGTGATTTCTTTATAATTAGTGTGTTCCTTATCTTATCCTAGTGTCTAAAACCTTCTCCATGGCTGGACCCCGAATAATATTCCTTTACGTGCTAAGTGGTATCTAGAGAGTGGGATAGGTTTAATAAATACCCTAACCCTAACGCGTAGCCTAACCCTAACCCATACCCTAACCCTAACACGTACCCTAATCCTAACCTGTACCCTAAACCGAGCCCTAACCCTAAAACTAACCCTAACACTAACCTTAACCCGTACCCTACGCCGTACCCTAACCCGTACACTAACCCGTACCCTAAGCCATACCCTAAACCTAATCCGAACTCTAACCCTAACCCTAAGCCACACCCTATGCCGTACCCTAACCCGTACCCTAAGCTGTACCCTAACCCTAACCAATACCCTAACTCTAACACGTACCCTAATCCTAACTCGTACCCTAACCATTTCCCTAACCCTAACCCAAACCCTTACCCTAACCGTAACCCATACTCTATGCCGTACCCTCACCGTACCATAACCCATACCATAAGCCGTACCCTAACCCTAACCCTAACCCTAACCCTAACCCTAAGCTACCCTTGACTGCTTCTGCCTCCAATAGATTTCCTAAGCACTAGTGTTTTAAGGAGCAGGTTAAAAAGAGAATCCTAATGTGATTTCTTTATAATGTGTGTGTACCTTATCTTATCCTAGTGTCTAAAATCGTCTCCATGGCTGGACCCCAAATAATATGCCTTTACGTGCTAAGTGGTATCTAGAGACTGGGATAGGTTTAATAAATACCCTAACCCTAACGCGTACCCTAACCCTAACCCATACCCTAACCCTAATACGTAACCTAACTCTAATCTGTACCATAACCTTAGCCCTAACCGTAAAACTAAACCTAAACCTAAACCCAACCCATACCCTATGGCGTACTGTATCCCGTAACCTAACCCGTACCGTAAGCCGTCCCCTAAAACTAAACCTAACCCTAATCCTGACCCTAAGCTACCCTTGACTGCTTCTGCCTCCAATAGATTTCTTAGCATTAGTGTTTTCAGGAACAGTTAAAAAGAGAATCCTAATGTGATTTCTTTATAATGTGTATGTTCCTTATCTTATCCTAGTGTCTAAAATCTTCTCTATGGCTGGACTCCAAATAATATTCCTTTACGTGCTCAGTGGTATCTAGAGAGTGGGATAGGTTTAATAAATACGCTAACCCTGACGCGTACCCTAACCCTAACCCATACCCTAACCCTAACACGGACCCTAATCCTACCTCGCACCCTAAACCGAGCCTTAACCCTAAAACTAAACCTAACCCTAACCCATACCCTACGCCGTACACTAACCCGTACCTTAACCCGAACCCTAAGCCGTACCTTAACCCGAACCCTAAGCCGTACCTTAAACCTAACCCTAACCCTAACCCTAAACCTAAGCTACCCTTGACTGCTTCTGCTCCCAATAGATTTCCAAGCACTAGTGTTTTAAGGAACAGGTTAAGAAGAGAATCCTAATGTGATTTCGTTATTATGTGTGTGTTACTTATCTTACCCTAGTGTCTAAAATCTGCTCAATGTCGGAACCCCAAATAATATTCCTTTACGTGCTAAGTGGTATTTAGAGAGTGGGATAGGTTTAATAAATACCCTAACCTTAACGTGTACCCTAACCCTAACCCATACCCTAACCCTACCACGTACCCTAATCCTAGCCCGTACCCTAAACCGAGCCCTAACACTACAACTAACCCTAACCCTAACCCTAACCCATACCGTACACTGTACCCTAACCCGTACCCTAACCCGTACTCTAAGCCGTCCCCTAAAACTAAAACTAACCCTAATCCTGACCCTAAGCTACCCTTGACTGCTTCTGCCTCCAATAAATTGCTTAGCATTAGTGTTTTAAGGAACAGGTTAAAAAGAGAATCCTAATGAGATTTCATTATAATGTGTGTGTTCCTTATCTTATCCTAGTGTCTAAAACTTCTCCATGGTTGGACCACAAATAATATTCCTTTACGTGCTAAATGGTATCTAGAGAGAGGGATAGGATTAATAAATACCCTAACCCTAACCCGTACCCTAACCTTAACCCATACCCGAACCCTAACACGTACCGTAATCCTAACCTGTACCCTAAACTGAGCCCTAAACGTAAAACGAACCCTAACCGTAAACCTAACCCATACCCTACACCGTACCCTAACCCATAACCTAACCCTAACCCTAACCCTAACCCTAAGCTACACTTGACTGCTTCTGCCTCCAGTAGATTTCCTAAGCACTAGTGTTTTAAGGAACAGGTTAAAAAGAGAATCCTAATGTGATTTCTTTATAATGTGTGTGTTCCTTAGCTTATCCTAGTGTCTATAATCTTCTCCATGGCTGGACCCCAAATAATATTCCTTTACGTGCTAACTGGTATCCAGATAGTGGGATAGGATTAATAAGTACCCTAACCCTAAGGCATACACTAACCCTAAACCATACACTAACCCTAACACGTACCCCAATCCTAACCCGTACCCTAAACCGAGCCCTAACCCTAGAACTAACCCTAACCCTAACCCTAACCCCAACGCATACCCTACGCCGTACCCTAACCTGTACCCTAACCCGTACCCTAACCCGTACCCTAAGCCGTACCCGAAACCTAATCCTAACCCTAACCCTAACCCTAAGCTACCCTTGACTGCTTCTGCCTCCAGTAGATTTCGTAAGCACTACTGTTTTAAGGAACAGGTTAAAAAGAAAATCCGAATGTGATTTCTTTATAATGTGTGTGTTCCTTATCTTATCCTAGTGTCTAAAATCTTCTCCATGGCTGGACCCCAAATAATATTCCTTTACGTGCTAAGTGGTATCTAGAGAGTGGGATAGGTTTAATAAATACCCTAACCCTAACGCGTAGCCTAACCCTAACCCATAACCTAACCCTAACACATACCCTAATCCTAACCTGTACCCTAAACCGAGCCCTAACCCTAAAACTAACCCTAACACTAACCCTAACCCATACCCTACGCCGTACCCTAAACCGTACACTAACCCGTACCCTATGCCGTACCCTAAACCTAATCCGAACTCTAACCCTAACCCTAAGCCACACCCTATGCCGTACCCTAACCCGTACACTAACCCGTGCCCTAAGCCGTACCCTAAACCTAATCCGAACTCTAACCCTAACCCTAAGCCACAACCTATGCCGTACCCTAACCCGTACCCTAAGCTGTACCCTAACCATAACCCATACCCTAACTCTAACACGTACCCTAATCCTAACCCGTACCCTATCCCTTTCCCTAACCCTAACCCAAACCCTAACACTAAGCCTAACCCATACTCTATGCCGTACCCTCACCCGTACCCTAACCCATACCCTAACCCATACTCTAACCCTAACCCTAGCCCTAACCCTAGCCCTAACCCTAAAACTAACCCTAACCCTAACCCACACCCTTCGCTGTACCTCACCCATACCCTAACCAGTACCCTAACCTTAACCCTAACCCTAACCCTAACCCTAACCCTAACCTACCCTTGACTGCTTCTGCCTCCAATAGTTTTCCTAAGCACTAGTGTTTTAAGGAACAGTTTACAAAGCGAAACCTAATGTAATTTTTTATAATGTGTGTGTTCCTTATCTTATCCTACTGTCTAAAATGTTCTCCATGGCTGGACCCAAAATAATATTCTATAAGTGCTAAGTGGTATCTAGAGATTGGGATAGGTTTAATAAATACCGTAACCCTAACGCGTACCCTAACCCTAACACATACCCCGAACCTAACACGTACCCAAATCCTAACCCGTACCCTAAACCGAGCCCTAACCCTAAAACTAACCCTAAGCCTAACCCATACCATACGCCGTACCCTAACCCGTACCCTAACCCGTACCCTAACCCGTACCCTAAGCCGTACCCTAACCCTAACCCTAACCCTAACCCTAACCCTAACCCTAAGCTACCCTTGACTGCTTCTGCCTCCAATTGATTTCCTAAGCAATAGTGTTTTAAGGAACAGGTTAAAAAGCGAATCCTAAGGTGATTTGTTTATAATGTGTGTGTTCCGTATCTTATCCTACTGTCTAAAATCTTCTCTATGGCTGGACACCAGATAATAATCCTTTGCGTGCTAAGTGTTATCTAGAGATTGGGATAGGTTTAATAAATACCCTAACCGTAACGCGTACCCAAAACCTAACCCATACCCTAAACCTAACACGTACCTAATTAGAAGCCGTACCCGAAACCTAGCCGTAACCCTAAAACTACCCCTAACCCTATCCCTAAGCCATACCCTACGCCATACCCTAACCCGTACCCTAAGCCGTACTCTAACCCTAACACTAACCCTAAGCTACCCTTGAATGCTTCTGCCTCCAGTAGATTTCCTAAGCACTAGTGTTTTAAGGAACAGGTTAAAAAGAGTATCCTAATGTAATTTCTTTATAATGTGTGTGTTCCTTATCTTATCCTAGTGTCTAAAATCTTCTCCATGGCTGGACCCCAAATAATAATCCTTTACGTGCTAAGTGGTATCTAGAGATTGGGATAGGCTAAATAAATACCCTTACGCTAACGAGTACCCAAACACTAACCCATACCCCAACACTAACACGTTCCCTAATCCTAACCCGTACCCTAAACTGAGCTCTAACCCTAAAACTAACCCTAACGCTAACCCTAAGCCATACCCTACGCCGTACCCTAACCCGTACCCTAAGCCGTATCCTAACCCTAACCCTAAGCTACCCTTGACTGCTTCTGCCTCCAGTAGATTTTGTAAGCACTAGTGTTTTACGGAACAGGTTAAAAAGAAAATCCTATTGTGATTCCTTTATAATGTGTGTGTTCCTTATCTTATCCTAGTGTCCAAAATCTTCTCCATGGCTAGACCCCAAATAATATTCCTTTACGTGCTAAGTGGTAATTAGAGAGTGGGATAGCTTTAATAAATATCCTAACCCTAACACGTACCCTTATCCTAAACCGTAACCCTAAACCGATCCCTAAGCCTAAAACTAACCCTAGCCCCAAGCCATACCCTACGCCATACCCTAAACCGTCCCCTAACCCATACCCTAAGCCGTACCCTAAACCTAACCCTGACCCTAACACTAACCCTAAGCTACCCTTGAATGCTTCTGTCTCCAATAGATTTCCTAAGCACTAGTGTTTTAAGGAACAGATTAAAAAGAGAATCCTAATGTGATTTCTTTATAATGTGTGTGTTCCTTATCTTATCCTAGTGTCTAAAATCTTCTCCATGTCTGGACCCCAAATAATATTCCTTTACGTGCTAAGTGGTAATTAGAGAGTGGGATGGGTTTAATAAATACCCTAATCCTAAGGCGTACCCTAACCCAAACCCATACCCTAACCCTAACACGTACCCTAATCCTAGCCTGTACCCTAAACCGAGCCCTAACCCTAAAACTAACCCTAACACTAACCTTAACCCATACCCTACGCCGTACCCTAACCCGTACACTAACCCGTACCCTAAGCCGTACCCTAAACGTAATCCGAACTCTAACGCTAACCCTAAGCCACACCCTATGCCGTACCCTAACCCGTACCCTAAGCTGTACCCTAACCCTAACCAATACCCTAACTCTAACACGTACCCTAATCCTAACCCGTACCCTAACCATTTCCCTAACCCTAACCCAAACCCTTACCCTAACCGTAACCCAAACTCTATGCCGTACCCTCACCGTACCGTAACCCATACCATAAGCCGTACTCTAACCCTAAACCTAACCCTAACCCTAGCCCTAACCGTAAAACTAACCCTAACCCTAACCCACACCCTACGCTGTACCTCACCCGTACCCTAACCTGTACCCTAACCTTAACCCTAACCCTAACACATACTCTATGCCGTACCCTCACCCGTTCCCTAACCGATACCCTACGCCGTACCCTAAACCTAACTCTAACCCTAACACTAACACTAACCCATACCCTACGCCGTAGCCTCACCTGTACCCTAACCCGTACCCTAAACCTAACCCTAAGCGTAACCCTAACCCTAAGCTACCCTTGACTGCTTCTGCCTCCAATAGATTTCCTAAGCCCTAGTGTTTTAAGGAACAGGTTAAAAAGAGAATCTTAATGTGATTTCTTTATTATGTGTGTGTTCCTTATCTTATCCTAGTGTCTAAAATCTTCTCAATGGCTGGACCCCAAATAATATTCCTTTACGTGCTAAGTGGTATCTAGAGACTGGGATAGGTTTAATAAATACCCTAACCCTAACGCGTACCCTAAGCCTAACCCATACCCTAACCCTAACACGTAACCTAATCCTAACCTGTACCATAACCTTAGACCTAACCGTAAAACTAAACCTAAACCTAACCCCGACCCATACCCTACGCCGTACCCTAACACGTACCCTAACCCGTACACTAAGCCGTCCCCTAAAACTAAACCTAACCCTAATCCTGACCCTAAGCTACCCTTGACTGCTTCTGCCTCCAATAGATTTCTTAGCATTAGTGTTTTAAGGAACAGGTTAAAAAGAGAATCCTAATGAGACTTCATTATAATGTGTGTGTTCCTTATCTTATCCTAGTGTCTAAAACTTCTCCATGGTTGGACCACAAATAATATTCCTTTACGTGCTAAGTGGTATCTAGAGAGAGGGATAGGATTAATAAGTACCCTAACCCTAACGCGTACCCTTACCCTAACACATACACTAAACCTAACACGTACACTAATCCTAACCCGTACCGTAAAATCAGGCCTAACCCCAAAACTAACCCTAACATAACCCTAACCCATACCCTACGCCATAGTCTAAGCCGTACCCTAACCCGTACCCTAAGCCGTACCCTAAGCCTAACCCTAACCCTAACCCTAAGCTACCCTTGACTGCTTCTGCCTCCAATAGATTTCCTAAGCACTTGTGTTTTAAGGAACAGTTAAAAAGTGAATCCTAAAGTGATTTCTTTATAATGTGTATGTTCCTTATCTTATCCTAGTGTCTAAAATCTTGTCTATGGCTAGACTCCAAATAATATTCCTTTACGTGCTCAGTGGTATCTAGACAGTGGGATAGGTTTAATAAATACGCTAACCCTGACGCGTACCCTAACCCTAACCCTAACACGTACCCTAATCCTACCCTGCACCCTAAACCAAGCCTTAACCCTAAAACTAAACCTAACCCTAACCCATACCCTACGCCGTACACTAACCCGTACCCTAACCCGAACCCTAAGCCGTACCTTAACCCTAACGCTAACCCAAACCCTAAACCTAAGCTACCCTTGACTGCTTCTGCTTCCAATAGATTTCCTAAGCACTAGTGTTTTAAGGAACAGGTTAAGAAGAGAATCCTAATGTGATTTCTTTATTATGTGTGTGTTACTTATCTTATCCTAGTGTCTAAAATCTGCTCAATGTCGGGACCCCAAATAATATTCCTTTACGTGTTAAGTGGTATTTAGAGAGTGGGATAGGTTTAATAAATACCCTAATCCTAACGTGTACCCTAACCCTAACCCATACCCTAACCCTACCACGTACCCTAATCCTAGCCCGTACCCTAAACCGAGCCCTAACACTACAACTAAACCTAACCCTAACCCTAAACCATACCGTACAACGTACCCTAACCCGTACCCTAACCCGTACTCTAAGCCATACCCTAAACCTAACCCTAACCTAACCCTCATCCTAAGCTACCCTTGACTGCTTCTGCCACCAATAGATTTCCTAAGCACTAGTGTTTTAAGGAACAGGTTAAAAAGAGAATCCTAATGTGATTTCTTTATAATGTGTGAGTTCCTTATCTTATGCTAGTGTCTAAAATCTTCTCCATGACTGGACCACAAATAATATTCCTTTACGTGCTAAGTGGTATCTAGAGAGTGGGATAGGTTTAATAAATAACCTAACCCTAACGCGTACCCTAACCCTAACCCATACCCTAACCCTAACACGTACGCTAATCCTAACCCGTACCCTAAACCGAGCCCTAACCCTAAAACTAACCCTAACGCTAACCCTAACTCGTACCCTACGCCGTACCCTAATCCGTACCCTAAGCCGTACACTAACCCTAACCCTAACCCTAACCCTAAGCTACCCTTGACTGCTTCTGCCTCCAATAGATTTCCTAAGCACTAGTGTTTTAAGGAGCAGGTTAAAAAGAGAATCCTAATGTGATTTCTTTATAATGTGTGTGTACCTTATCTTATCCTAGTGTCTAAAATCGTCTCCATGGCTGGACCCCAAATAATATGCCTTTACGTGCTAAGTGGTATCTAGAGACTGAGATAGGTTTAATAAATACCCTAACCCTAACGCGTACCCTAACCCTAACCCATACCCTAACCCTAACACGTAACCTAACTCTAACCTGTACCATAACCTTAGCCCTAACCGTAAAACTAAACCTAAACCTAAACCCAACCCATACCCTACGCCGTACTCTATCCCGTAACCTAACCCGTACCGTAAGCCGTCCCCTAAAACTAAACCTAACCCTAATCCTGACCCTAAGCTACCCTTGACTGCTTCTGCCTCCAATAAATTGCTTAGCATTAGTGTTTTAAGGAACAGGTTAAAAAGAGAATCCTAATGAGATTTCATTATAATGTGTGTGTTCCTTATCTTATCCTAGTGTCTAAAACTTCTCCATGGTTGGACCACAAATAATATTCCTTTATGTGCTAAATGGTATCTAGAGAGACGGATAGGATTAATAAATACCCTAACCCTAACCCGTAACCTAACCTTAACCCATACCCGAACCCTCACACGTACCGTAATCCTAACCTGTACCCTAAACTGAGCCCTAAACGTAAAACTAACCCTAACCGTAAACCTAACTCATACCCTACACCGTACCCTAAACCATAACCTAACCCATACCCTAACCCATACCCTAAGCCGTACCCTAACCCTAACCCTAACCCTAACCCTAACCCTAACCCTAAACCTAACCCTAACCCTAACCCTAACCCTAAGCTACCCTTGACTGCTTCTGCCTCCAATAGATTTCCTAAGCACTAGTGTTTTAAGGAGCAGGTTAAAAAGAGAATCCTAATGTGATTTCTTTATAATGTGTGTGTACCTTATCTTATCCTAGTGTCTAAAATCGTCTCCATGGCTGGACCCCAAATAATATGCCTTTACGTGCTAAGTGGTATCTAGAGACTGGGATAGGTTTAATAAATACCCTAACCCTAACGCGTACCCTAATCCTAACCCATACCCTAACCCTAACACGTAACCTAACTCTAACCTGTACCATAACCTTAGCCCTAACCGTAAAACTAAACCTAAACCTAAACCCAACCCATACCCTATGCCGTACTCTATCCCGTAACCTAACCCGTACCGTAAGCCGTCCCCTAAAACTAAACCTAACCCTAATCCTGACCCTAAGCTACCCTTGACTGCTTCTGCCTCCAATAGATTTCTTAGCATTAGTGTTTTCAGGAACAGTTAAAAAGAGAATCCTAATGTGATTTCTTTATAATGTGTATGTTCCTTATCTTATCCTAGTGTCTAAAATCTTCTCTATGGCTGGACTCCAAATAATATTCCTTTACGTGCTCAGTGGTATCTAGAGAGTGGGATAGGTTTAATAAATACACTAACCCTGACGCGTACCCTAACCCTAACCCATACCCTAACCCTAACACGGACCCTAATCCTACCCCGCACCCTAAACCGAGCCTTAACCCTAAAACTAAACCTAACCCTAACCCATACCCTACGCCGTACACTAACCCGTACCCTAACTCGAACCCTAAGCCGTACCTTAACCCTAACCCTAACCCTAACCCTAACCCTAAGCTACCCTTGACTGCTTCTGCTTCCAATAGATTTCCTAAGCACTAGTGTTTTAAGGAACAGGTTAAGAAGAGAATCCTAATGTGATTTCTTTATTATGTGTGTGTTACTTATCTTACCCTAGTGTCTACAATCTGCTCAATGTCGGGACCCCAAATAATATTCCTTTACGTGCTAAGTGGTATTTAGAGAGTGGGATAGGTTTAATAAATACCCTAACCTTAACGTGTACCCTAACCCTAACCCATACCCTAACCCTAACACGGACCCTAATCCTAACCTGTACCCTAAACCGAGCCCTAACCCTAAAACTAACCCTAACACTAACCCTAACCCATACCCTACGCCGTACCCTAAACCGTACACTAACCCGTACCCTATGCCGTACCCTAAACCTAATCCGAACTCTAACCCTAACCCTAAGCCACACCCTATGCCGTACCCTAACCCGTACACTAACCCGTACCCTAAGCCGTACCCTAAACCTAATCCGAACTCTAACCCTAACCCTAAGCCACAACCTATGCCGTACCCTAAACCGTACCCTAAGCTGTACCCTAACCATAACCCATACCCTAACTCTAACACGTACCCTAATCCTAACCCGTACCCTATCCCTTTCCCTAACCCTAACCCAAACCCTAACCCTAACCGTGACCCATACTCTATGCCGTGCCCTCACCCATACCCTAACCCATACCCTAACCCGTACTCTAACCCTAACCCTAGCCCTAACCCTAGCCCTAACCCTAAAACTAACCCTAACCCTAACCCACACCCTACGCTGTACCTCACCCATACCCTAACCAGTACCCTAACCTTAACCCTAACCCTAACCCTAACCCATACCCTATGCCGTACCCTCACCCGTTCCCTAACCCGTACCCTACGCCGTACCCTAAACCTAACTCTAACCCTAACACTAACACTAACCCATACCGTATGCTGTACCCTCACCTGTACCCTAACCCGTACCCTAAGCCATACCCTAACCCTAACCCTAACCCTAAACCTAAGCCTACGCCGTACCCTCACTCTTACCCTAACCCATACCCGAAACCGTACTCTAACCTTAACCCTAACCCATACCCTATGCCATACCCTTACCGGTACCCTAACCCGTACCCTAAGCTGTACCCTAATGCTAACCCTAACCCTAAACCATACTGTACACCCTACCCTCACCCGTACCCTAACCTGTACCCTAAGCCGTACCCTAACCCTAACCCTAACACATAACTGATGCCCTACCTTCACCCGTACCCTAACCCGTGCCCTAAGCCATACCCTAACCCTAAACTTAAACCTAACCATAATCCGAACCCATACCCTACCCCTTACCCTCACCCGTACCCTAACCCATACCCTAAGCCATACCGTAACCCTAACTCTAACCCTAGGCCGTACCCTCACCCGTACCCTATCCCGTCCCCTAAGCCGTACCCTACCCCTAACCTTAACTGTAACCCATACACTACGCCGTACCCTCACCTGTAACATAACCCGTACCCTAAGCCGTACCCTAAACCCAACCCTAACCCTAACACATACCCTACGCCATACCTTCACCCATACCCTAACCTGTACCCTAAGCCGTACTCTACCCCTAACCCTAACCCTAACCCTAAACCATACCCTACGCCGTACCCTCACCCGTACCGTAACCCGTACCCTAAGCCATAACTTAATCGTAACCTTAACCCTAACCCTAAACCATACCCTACGCCATACCTTCACCCGTACCCTAACCCATACCCTAAGCTGTACCCTAACGTTAACCCTAACACTAAACCATACCGTACGCTCTACCCTCACCCATACCCTAACCCATACCCTATGCCGTACCCTCAACCATACTCTAACCCGTACCCTAAGCCGTACCCTAACCCTAAACCTAACCCTAAACCATACCCTACGCCGTACCCTCACCCATACCCTAACCCATACCCTAAGCCGTACCCTAAACCTAACTCTAACCCTAACCCTCACCCTAAGCTACCCTTGACTGCTTCTGCCTCCAGTGGATCTACTAAGTACTATTGTTTTAAGGAACAGGTTAAAAACAGAATGCTAATGTGATTTCTTTATAATGTGTGTGTTCCTTATCTTATCCTAGTGTCTAAAATCTTCTCCATAACCCATACCCTAACACTAACACGTACCCTAATCCTAACCCGTACCCTAAACCGAGCCCTAACCCTAAAACTAACCCTAACACTAACCCATACCCTAAGCCGTACCATAACCCTAAACCTAACCCTAACCCTAACCCTAACCATAAGTTACCCTTGACTGCTTCTGCCTCCAAAAGATTTCCTAAGCACTAGTGTTTTAAGGAACATGTTAAAAAGAGAATCTTAATGTGATTTCTTTATACTGTGTGTTCCTTATCTTATCCTAGTGTCTAAAATCTTCCCCATGGCTGGACCCGAAATAATATTCCTTTACGTGCTAAGTGGTATCTAGAGAGTGGGATAGGTTTAATAAACACCCTAACCCTAACGCGTACCCTAACCCTAACACATTCACTAAACCTAACACGTAACCCAATCATAACCCGTACCCTAAACGCAGCCCTAACCCTAAAATTAACCCTAACCCTAACCCATACCCTACGCCGTACCCTAACCCGTACCCTAACCCGTAACCTAACCCTAACCCTAACCCTAACCGTAAGCTACCCTTGACTGCTTCTGCCTCCAATAGATTTCCGAAGCACTAGTGTTTTAAGGAACAGATTAAAAAGAGAATCCTAATGTGATTTCTTTATAATGTGTGTGTTCCTTATCTTATCCTAGTGTCTAAAATCTTCTCCATGGCTGGACCCCAAATAATATTCCTTTACGTGCTAAGTGGTAATTAGAGAGTGGGATGGGTTTAATAAATACCCTAACCCTAAGGTGTACCCTAACCCTAACCCTAACCCATACCCTAACCCTAACACGTACCCTAATCCTAGCCTGTACCCTAAACCGAGTCCTAACCCTAAAACTAACCCTAACCCTAACCCATACCCTACGCCGTACCCTAACCCGTACCCTAACCCTAACCCTAACCCTATCCCTAACCCTAAGCTACCGTTGACTGCTTCTGCCTCCAATAGATTTCCTAAGAACTAGTTTTTTAAGGAAGAGGTTTAAAAGAGAATCCTAATGTGATTTCTTTATAATGTGTGTTCCTTATCTTATCCTAGTGTCTAAAATCGTCTCCATGGCTGGACCCCAAATAATATGCCTTTACGTGCTAAGTGGTATCTAGAGAGTGGGATAGGTTTAATAAATTCCTTAACCCTAACGCGTACCCTAACCCTAACACATACCGTAACCCTAACACGTACTCTAATCCTAGCCCGTACCCTAAGCCGAGCCTTAACCCTAACCGTAACCCATACCCTACGCCGTATACTAATCCGTACCCTAACCCGTACCCTAAGCCGTACCCTAACACTAAGCCTAATCCTCACCCTAAGCTACGCTTGACTGCTTTTGTCTCCAATTGATTTCCTAAGCACTAGTGTTTTAAAGAACAGGTTAAAAAGAGAATCCTAATTTGATTTCGTTATAATGTGTGTGTTCCTTACCTTATCCTAGTGTCTATAATCTTCTCCATGGCTGGACCCCAAATAATATTCCTTTACGTGCTCAGTGGTATCTAGACAGTGGAATAGGTTTAATAAATACGCTAACCCTAAGGCGTACCCTAACCCTAACCCATACACTAACTCTAACACGTACCCTAATCCTAACCCGTACCCTAAACCGAGCCCTAACACTAAAACTAACCCTAAGTCTAACCCTAATCCATACACTTCACTGTACCCTAACCCGTACCCTAAGCCGTACCGTAACCATAACCCTAACCCTAACCCATACACTATGCCGTACCCTAACCCGTACCCTTACCCGTATCCTAAACCTAACCCTAACCCTACCCCTAACCATAAGCTACCCTTGACTGCTTCTGCCTCCAATAGATTTCCTAAGCACTAGTGTTTTAAGGAACAGGTTAAAAAGAGAATCCTAATGTGATTTCTTTATAATGTGTGTGTCCCTTATCTTATCCTAGTGTCTAAAATCTTCTCCATGGCTGGACCCCAAATAATATAACGTTACACGCTAAGTGGTACCTAGAGAGTGGGATAGGTTTAATAAATACCCTAACCCTAACACGTACCCTAACTCTAACCCATACCCTAACCCTAACACGTATGCTAATCCTAACCCATCCCCTAAAACGAGCCCTAACCCAAAAACTAAACCTAACCCTAACCCTAACTCATACCCTATGCCGTAGCCTAACCCGTACCCTAACCCGTACCCTAACCCGTAACCTAACCCTAACCCTAAGCTACCCTTGACTGCTTCTGCCTGCAATAGATTTCCTAAGCACTAGTGTTTTAAGGAACAGGTTAAAAAGAGAATCCTAATGTGATTTCTTTATAATGTGTGTGTTCCTTAGCTTATCCTAGTGTCTAAAATCTTCTCCATGGCTGGACCCCAAATACTATTCCTTTACGTACTAAGTGGTATCTAGAGAGTGGGATAGGTTTAATAAATACCCTAACTCTAACGCGTACCCTAACCCTAACCCGTACCCTAACCCTAACACGTAACCTAATACTAACCTCTACCCTAAATCGAACCCTAACCGTAAAACTAACCCTAACCCTAACCCCAACACATACCCTACGCCATACTCTAACCCGTACCCTAAGCCATTCCCTAAACCTAAACCTAACCCTAACCCTGACCCTAAGCTACCCTTGATTGCTTCTGCCTCCAATAGATTTTCTAAGCCCTAGTGTTTTAAGGAACAAGTTAAAAAGAGAATCCTAACGTGATTTCTTTATAATGTGTGTGTTCCTTAAATTATCGTAGTGTCTAAAATCTTCTCCATGGTTGGACCATGAATAACATTCCTTTATGTGCTAAGTGGTATCTAGAGAGTGGGATAGGTTTAATAAATAACCTAACCCTAATGCGTACCCTAACCCTAACCCATACACTAACCCTAACACGTACACTAATCCTAACCCGTACCCTAAACCTAGCCCTAACCCTAAAACTAACCCTAACACTAACCCTAAGCCATACCCTACGCCATACCCTAAGCCGTACCCTAACCCGTACCCTAAACCGAGCCCTAACACTAAAACTAACCCTAACCCTAACCCATACTCTATGCCGTACCCTATTCCGTACCTTAACCGGTACCCTAATCTGTACCCTAACCCTAACCCTAACCCTCACCCTAAGCTACGCTTGACTGCTTTTGTCTCCAATTGATTTTCTAAGCACTAGTGTTTTAAAGAACAGGTTAAAAAGAAAATCCTAATTTGATTTCGTTATAATGTGTGTGTTCCTTATCTTATCCTAGTGGCTATAATCTTCTCCATGGCTGGACCCCAAATAATATTCCTTTACGTGCTCAGTGGTATCTGGACAGTGGGATAGGTTTAATAAATACGCTAACCCTAAGGCGTACCCTACCCCTAGCCCATACACTAAGCCTAACACGTACCCTAATCCTAACCGGTACCCTAACCCTAACACGTACCCTAATCCTAACCCGTACACTAAACCAAACCCTAACACTAAAACTAACCCTAAGCCTAACTCTAATCCATACACTTCACCGAACCCTAACCCGTACCCTAAGCCGTACCGTAACCATAACCCTAACCCTAACCCATACCTTACGCCGTACCCTAACCCGTAACCTTACCCGTATCCTAAACCTAACCCTAACCCTACCGCTAACCATAAGCTACCCTTGACTGCTTCTGCCTCCAATAGATTTCCTAAGCACTAGTGTTTTAAGGAACAGGTTAAAAAGAGAATCTTAATGTCATTTTTTATAATGTTTGTGTTCCTTATCTTATCCTAGTGTCTAAAATCTTCTTCATGGCTGGACCCCAAATAATATTCCTTTACGTGCTAAGTGGTATCTAGAGAGTGGGATACGTTTAATAAATAACCTAACCCTAATGCGTACCCTAACCCTAACCCATACCCTAACCCTAACACATACGCTAATCCTAACCCATCCCCTAAACCGAGCCCTAACCCAAAAACTAAATATAACCCTAACCCTAACTCATATGCTAGGCCGTAGCCTAACCCGTAGCCTAACCCGTACCCTAAACCATACCCTAACCCTAACCCTAACCCAAACCCTAAGCTACCCTTGACTGCTTCTGCCTGCAATAGATTTCCTAAGCACTAGTGTTTAAAGGAACAGGTTAAAAAGAGAATCCTAATGTGATGTTTTATAATGTGTGTGTTCTTTATCTTATCCTAGTGTCTAAAATACTCTCCATGGCTGGACCCCAAATAATATTCCTTTACGTACTAAGTGGTATCTAGAGAGTGGGATAGGTTTAATAAATACCCTAACCCTAAGGCGTACCCTAACCCTAACCCATACCCTAACCCTAACACGTAAAGTAATACTAACCTGTACCCTAAACCGAGCCCTAACCATAAAACTAACCCTTACCCTAACCCCAACACATACCCTACGCCGTACCCTAACCCGTACCCTAATCCATTCCCTAAACCTAAACCTAACCCTAACCCTGACCCTAAGCTACCCTTGACTTCTTCTGCCTCCAATAGATTTTCTAAGCCCTAGTGTTTTAAGGAACAAGTTAAAAAGAGAATCCTAATGTGATTTCTTTATAATGTGTGTGTTCCTTAAATTATCGTAGTGTCTAAAATCTTCTCCATGGTTGGACCACGAATAATATTCCTTTACGTGCTAAGTGGTATCTAGAGAGTGGGATAGGTTTAATAAATACCCTAACCTTAACGCGTACCCTAACCCTACCCATACACTAACCCGAACACGTACCCTAATCCTAACCCGTACCCTAAACCGAGCCCTAACCCTAAAACTAAGCCTATCCCTAACCTTAAGCCATACCTTACGCCATACCCTAACCCATACCCTAACCCGTACCCTAATCCTAACCCTAACCCTAACCCTAACCCTAAGCTACCCTTGACTGCTTCTGCCTCCAATAGGTTTCCTAAGCACTAGTGTTTTAAGGAACAGTTAAAAAGAAAATCCTACTATGATTTCTTTCTAATGTGTGTGTTCCTTATCTTATCCTAGTGTCGAAAATCTTCTCCATGGCTGGACCCCAAATAATATTCCTTTACGTGCTCAGTGGTATCTAGACAGTGGGATAGGTTTAATAAATACGCTAACCCTAAGGCGTACCCTAACCCTAACCCATACACTAACCCTAACATGTACCCTAACCCTAACCCGTACCCTAAACCGAGCCCTAACACAAAAACTACCCCTAAGCCTAACCCTAATCCATACACTTCGCCGTACCCTAACCGGTACCCTAAGCCGTACCGTAACCATAACCCTAACCCTAACCCATACCCTACGCCGTACCCTAACCCGTACCCTTACCCGTATCCTAAACCTAACCCTAACCCTACCCCTAACCATAAGCTACCCTTGACTGCTTCTGCCTCCAATAGATTTCCTAAGCACTAGTGTTTTAAGGAACAGGTTAAAAAGAGAATCCTAATGTGATTTCTTTATAATGTGTGTGTTCCTTAGCTTATCCTAGTGTCTATAATCTTCTCCATGGCTGGACCCCAAATAATATTCCTTTACGTGCTAAGTGGTATCCAGATAGTGGGATAGGATTAATAAGTACCCTAACCCTAAGGCATACCCTAACCCTAACCCATACACTAACCCTAACACGTACCCTAATCCTAACCCGTACCCTAAACCGAGCCCTAACCCTAAAACTAACCCTAACCCTAACCCCAACGCATACCCTACGCCGTACCCTAACCTGTACCCTAAGCCGTACCCGAAACCTAATCCTAACCCTAACTCTAACCCTAAGCTAACCTTGACTGCTTCTGCCTCCAGTAGATTTCGTAAGCACTAGTGTTTTAAGGAACAGGTTAAAAAGAAAATCCGAATGTTATTTCTTTATAATGTGTGTGTTCCTTATCTTATCCTAGTGTCTAAAATCTTCTCCATGGCTGGACCCCAAATAATATTCCTTTACGTGCTAAGTGGTATCTAGAGAGTGGGATAGGTTTAATAAATACCCTAACCCTAACGTGTAGCCTAACCCTAACCCATACCCTAACCGTAACACGTACCCTATTCCTAACCTGTACCCTAAACCGAGCCCTAACCCTAAAACTAACCCTAACACTAACCCTAACCCATACCCTACGCCGTACCCTAAACCGTACACTAACCCGTACCCTAAACCTAATCCGAACTCTAACCCTAACCCTAAGCCACACCCTATGCCGTACCCTAACCCGTACACTAACCCGTACCCTAAGCCGTACACTAAACCTAATCCGAACTCTAACCCTAACCCTAAGCCACAACCTATGCCGTACCCTAAACCGTACCCTAAGCTGTACCCTAACCATAACCCATACCCTAACTCTAACACGTACCCTAATCCTAACCCGTACCCTATCCCTTTCCCTAACCCTAACCCAAACCCTAACCCTAACCCTAAACCATACTCTATGCCGTACCCTCACCCGTACCCTAACCCATACCCTAACCCCTACTCTAACCCTAACTCTAACCCTAACCCTAGCCCTAACCCTAAAACTAACCCTAACCCTAACCCACACCCTACGCTGTACCTCACCCATACCCTAACCAGTACCCTAACCTTAACCCTAACCCTAACCCATACCCTATGCCGTACCCTCACCCATTCCCTAACCCGTACCCTAAACCTAACTCTAACCCTAACACTAACACTAACCCATACCCTACGCTGTACCCTCACCTGTACCCTAACCCGTACCCTAAGCCATACCCTAATCCTAACCCTAACCCTAAACCTAAGCCTATGCCGTACCCTCACTCTTACCCTAACCCGTACCCGAAACCGTACTCTAACCTGAACCCTAACCCATACCCTACACCATACCCTTACCGGTACCCTAACCCGTACCCTAAGCTGTACCGTAATGCTAACCCTAACCCTAAACCATACCGTACGCCCTACCCTCACCCGTACCCTAACCTGTACCCTAAGCCGTACCCTAACCCTAACCCTAACCCATAACTGACGCCCTACCTTCACCCGTACCCTAACCCGTACCCTAAGCCATACCCTAACCCTAAACCTAAACCTAACCATAATCCGAACCCATACCCTACCCCTTACCCTCACCCGTACCCTAACCCATACCCTAAGCCATACCGTAACCCTAACTCTAACCCTAGGCCGTACCCTCACCCGTACCCTATCCCGTACCCTAAGCCGTACCCTAACCCTAACCCTAATGTAACCCTAAACCTCGCCCATACCCTACGCCATAACCTCACCCATACCCTAACCCGTCCCCTAAGCCGTACCCTAACCCTAACCTTAACTGTAACCCATACACTACGCCATACCCTCACCTGTAACATAACCCGTACCCTAAGCCGTATCCTAAACCTAACCCTAACCCTAACCCTAACACATACCCTACGCCATACCTTCACCCATACCCTAACCTGTACCCTAAGCCGTACTCTACCCCTAACCCTAACCCTAACCCTAAACCATACCCTACGCCGTACCCTCACCCGTACCGTAACCCGTACCCTAAGCCATACCTTAATCGTAACCTTAACCCTAACCCTAAACCATACCCTACGCCATACCTTCACCCGTACCCTAACCCATACCCTAAGCTGTACCCTAACGCTAACCCTAACACTAAACCATACCGTACGCCCTACCCTCACCCATACCCTAACCCATACCCTATGCCGTACCCTCAACCGTACTCTAACCCGTACCCTAAGCCGTACCCTAACCCTAAACCTAACCCTAAACCATACCCTACGCCGTACCCTCACCCGTACCCTAACCCATACCCTAAGCCGTACCCTAAACCTAACTCTAACCCTAACCCTCACCCTAAGCTACCCTTGACTGCTTCTGCCTCCAGTGGATCTACTAAGTACTATTGTTTTAAGGAACAGGTTAAAAACAGAATGCTAATGTGATTTCTTTATAATGTGTGTGTTCCTTATCTTATCCTAGTGTCTAAAATCTTCTCCATAACCCATACCCTAACACTAACACGTACCCTAATTCTAACCCGTACCCTAAACTGAGCCCTAACCCTAAAACTAACCCTAACACTAACCCATACCCTAAGCCGTACCGTAACCCTAAACCTAACCCTAACCCTAACCCTAACCCTAAGTTACCCTTGACTGCTTCTGCCTCCAAAAGATTTCCTAAGCACTAGTGTTTTAAGGAACATGTTAAAAAGAGAATCTTAATGTGATTTCTTTATACTGTGTGTTCCTTATCTTATCCTAGTGTCTAAAATCTTCCCCATGGCTGGACCCCAAATAATATTCCTTTACGTGCTAAGTGGTATCTAGAGAGTGGGATAGGTTTAATAAACACCCTAACCCTAACGCGTACCCTAACCCTAACACATTCACTAAACCTAACACGTAACCCAATCATAACCCGTACCCTAAACTCAGCCCTAACCCTAAAATTAACCCTAACCCTAACCCATACCCTACGCCGAACCCTAACCCGTACCCTAACCCGTAACCTAACCCTAACCCTAACCCTAACCGTAAGCTACCCTCGACTGCTTCTGCCTCCAATAGATTTCCGAAGCACTAGTGTTTTAAGGAACAGATTAAAAAGAGAATCCTAATGTGATTTCTTTATAATGTGTGTGTTCCTTATCTTATCCTAGTGTCTAAAATCTTCTCCATGGCTGGACCCCAAATAATATTCCTTTACGTGCTAAGTGGTAATTAGAGAGTGGGATGGGTTTAATAAATACCTTAACCCTAAGGCGTACCCTAACCCTAACCCTAACCCATACCCTAACCCTAACATGTACCCTAATCCTAGCCTATACCCTAAACCGAGTCCTAACCCTAAAACTAACCCTAACCCTAACCCATACCCTACGCCGTACCCTAACCCGTACCCTAACCCTAACCCTAACCCTATCCCTAACCCTAAGCTACCGTTGACTGCTTCTGCCTCCAATAGATTTCCTAAGAACTAGTGTTTTAAGGAAGAGGTTTAAAAGAGAATCCTAATATGATTTCTTTATACTGTGTGTTCCTTATCTTATCCTAGTGTCTAAAATCTTCTCCATGGCTGGACCCCAAATAATATTTCTTTACGTACTAAGTGGTATCTAGAGAGTGGGATAGGTTTAATAAATTCCTTAACCCTAACGCGTACCCTAACCCTAACACATACCGTAACCCTAACACGTACTCTAATCCTAGCCCGTACCCTAAGCCGAGCCTTAACCCTAACCGTAACCCATACCCTACGCCGTATACTAATCCGTACCCTAACCCGTACCCTAAGCCGTACCCTAACACTAAGCCTAACCCTCACCCTAAGCTACGCTTGACTGCTTTTGTCTCCAATTGATTTCCTAAGCACTAGTGTTTTAAAGAACAGGTTAGAAAGAGAACCCTAATTTGATTTCATTATAATGTGTGTGTTCCTTACCTTATCCTAGTGTCTATAATCTTCTCCATGGCTGGACCCCAAATAATATTCCTTTACGTGCTCAGTGGTATCTAGACAGTGGAATAGGTTTAATAAATACGCTAACCCTAAGGCGTACCCTAACCCTAACCCATACACTAACTCTAACACGTACCCTAATCCTAACCCGTACCCTAAACCGAGCCCTAACACTAAAACTAACCCTAAGCCTAACCCTAATCCATACACTTCACTGTACCCTAACACGTACCCTAAGCCGTACCGTAACCATAACCCTAACCCTAACCCATACACTATGCCGCACCCTAACCCATACCCTTACCCGTATCCTAAACCTAACCCTAACCCTACCCCTAACCATAAGCTACCCTTGACTGCTTGTGCCTCCAATAGATTTCCTAAGCACTAGTGTTTTAAGGAACAGGTTAAAAAGAGAATCCTAATGTGATTTCTTTATAATGTGTGTGTCCCTTATCTTATCCTAGTGTCTAAAATCTTCTCCATGGCTGGACCCCAAATAATATAACGTTACACGCTAAGTGGTATGTAGAGAGTGGGATAGGTTTAATAAATACCCTAACCCTAACACGTACCCTAACTCTAACCCATACCCTAACACTAACACGTATGCTAATCCTAACCCATCCCCTAAAACGAGCCCTAACCCAAAAACTAAACCTAACCCTAACCCTAACTCATACCCTATGCCGTAGCCTAACCCGTACCCTAACCCGTACCCTAAGCGGTACCCTAACCCTAACCCTAAGCTACCCTTGACTGCTTCTGCCTGCAATAGATTTCCTAAGCACTAGTGTTTTAAGGAACAGGTTAAAAAGAGAATCCTAATGTGATTTTTTATAATGTGTGTGTCCCTTATCTTATCCTAGTGTCTAAAATACTCTCCATGGCTGGACCCCAAATAATATTCCTTTACGTACTAAGTGGTATCTAGAGAGTGGGATAGGTTTAATAAATACCCTAACCCTAAGGCGTACCCTAACCCTAACCCATACCTTAACCCTAACACGTAAACTAATACTAACCTGTACCCTAAACCGAGCCCTAACCATAAAACTAACCCTAACCCTAACCCCAACACATACCCTACGCCGTACCCTAACCCGTACCCTAAGCCATTCCCTAAACCTAAACCTAACCCTAACCCTGACCCTAAGCTACCCTTGACTTCTTCTGCCTCCAATAGATTTTCTAAGCCCTAGTGTTTTAAGGAACAAGTTAAAAAGAGAATCCTAATGTGATTTCTTTATAATGTGTGTGTTCCTTAAATTATCGTAGTGTCTAAAATCTTCTCCATGGTTGGACCACGAATAATATTCCTTTACGTGCTAAGTGGTATCTAGAGAGTGGGATAGGTTTAATAAATAACCTAACCCTAACGCGTACCCTAACCCTACCCATACACTAACCCTAACACGTACCCTAATCCTAACCCGTACCCTAAACCGAGCCCTAACCCTAAAACTAAGCCTAACCCTAACCTTAAGCCATACCTTACGCCATACCCTAACCCGTACCCTAACCCGTACCCTAACCCTAACCCTAACCCTAACCCTCACCCTAAGCTACCCTTGACTGCTTCTGCCTCCAATTGATTTCCTAAGCATTAGTGTTTTAAGGAACAGGTTAAAAAGAGAATCCTAATGTGATTTCTTTATAATGTGTGTGTTCCTTATCTTATCCTAGTGTCTAAAATCTTCTCCATGGCTGGACCCCAAATAATATTCCTTAACTGTTAAGTGGTATCTAGAGATTGGGATACGTTTAATAAATACCCTAACCCTAACGCGTACCCTAACCCTAACCCATACCCTAACCCTAACACGTACCCTAATCCTAACCCGTACCCTAAACTGAGCCCTAACACTAAAACTGACCCTAATCCTAACCCATACTCTATGCCGTACCCTATCCCGTACCCTAACCCGTACCTTAATCCGTAACCTAACCCTAACCCTAACCCTCACCCTAAGCTACGCTTAACTGCTTTTGTCTCCAATTGATTTCCTAAGCACTAGTGTTTTAAAGAACAGGTTAAAAAGAGAATCCTAATTTGATTTCGTTATAATGTGTGTGTTCCTTATCTTATCCTAGTGTCTATAATCTTCTCCATGGCTGGACCCCAAATAATATTCCTTTACGTTTTCAGCGGTATCTAGACAGTGGGATAGGTTTAATAAATACGCTAACCCTAAGGCGTACCCTAACCCTAACCCATACACTAACCCTAACATGTACCCTAATCCTAACCCGTACCCTAAACCGAGCCCTAACACTAAAACTACCCCTAAGCCTAACCCTAATCCATACACTTCGCCGTACCCTAACCCGTACCCTAAGCCGTACCGTAACCATAACCCTAACCCTAACCCATACCCTACGCCGTACCCTAACCCGTACCCTTACCCGTATCCTAAACCTAACCCTAACCCTACCCCTAACCATAAGCTACCCTTGACTGCTTCTGCCTCCAATAGATTTCCTAAGCACTAGTGTTTTAAGGAACAGGTTAAAAAGAGAATCCTAATGTGATTTCTTTATAATGTGTGTGTTCCTTATCTTATCCTCGTGTCTAAAATCTTCTCCATGGCTGGACCCCAAATAATATTCCGTTACACGCTAAGTGGTATCTAGAGAGTGGGATAGGTTTAATAAATACCCTAATCCTAACGCGTACCCTAACCCTAACCCATACCCTAACCCTATCACGTACGCTAATCCTAACCCATCCCCTAAAACGAGCCCTAACCCAAAAACTAAACCTCAGCATAACCCTCACTCATACCCTACGCCGTAGCCTAACCCGTACCCTAACGCGTACCCTAACTCTAACCCATACACTATCCCTAACAAGTACCCTAATCCTAACCCGTAACCTAAACCCAGCCCTAACCCTAAAACTAACCCTAACACTAACCCTAAGCCATACCCTAAGCCGTACCCTAAGCTGTACCCTAAGCCATACCCTAACCCTAACCCTAAACCTAAGCTACCCTTGACTGCTTCTGCCTCCAATAGATTTCCTAAGCCCTAGTGTTTTAAGGAACAGTTAAAAAGAGAATCCTAATGTGATTTCTTTATAATGTGTGTGTTCCTTATCTTATCCTAGTGTCTAAAATCTTCTCCATGGCTGGACCCCAAATAATATTCCTTTACGTGCTCAGTGGTATCTAGAGAGTGGGGTATGTTTAATAAATACCCTATCCCTGATGCGTACCCTAACCCAAACCCATACCCTAACCCTAACACGTACCCGAATCCTTGCCCGCACCCTAAACCGAGCCCTAACCCTAAAACTAACCCTAACCCTAACCATAACCCATACCCTACGCCGTACACTAACCCGTACCCTAACCCGAACCCTAAGCTGTACCCTAACCCTAACCCTAAGCCTAACCCTAACCCTAAGTTACCCTTGACTGCTTCTGCTTCCAATAGATTTCCTAAGCACTAGTGTTTTAAGGAACAGGTTAAGAAGAGAATCGTAATGTGATTTCTTTATAATGTGTGTGTTCCTTATCTTATCCTAGTGTCTAAAACCTTGTCTATGGCTGGACCCCAAATAATATTCCTTTACGTGCTAAGTGGTATGTAGAGAGTGGGATAGGTTTAATAAATACCCTAACCCTAACGCGTACCCTAACCCTAACCCATACCCTAACCCTAACACGTATGCTAATCCTAACCCATACCCTAAACTGAGCCCTAACCCTAAAACTAACCCTAATCCTAACCCTAACCTACACCCTATGCCTTACCTTAACTTTAACCCTAACCCTTAACCCCTAACCCCTATCCCTAACCCTAACCCTAAGCCTAACCCTAACACTTTCCTGAGCTAATATTCTTACCCATCGCTTTAACAAGATCTTGCAACTGTCCCTATGTAAGCCCTCTTCCTCTCCCTAAGTGAAGCTCTGATGCACTCTCTAACTGAGTCCCTGAAGCTGTGCCAACTCAGGCCCTGATCATGTCCTTAACTAAGACACTAATGCTGATCCTTCAAAGGCCCCGTTGCTGCTCCTAAGTCATACCCTGGCACTGTCCCTAGCTAAGGCACTCACTGGAGGCCTCACTCAGGCCCTGTCGCTCTGCCTTAGTCAGGCTCAGATGGTGTCCCTAGCTGAGGCCCTGACGCTGCTCCTAAATGAGGCCCTGATACTCTCAGTAACTCCGGTCTTGACACTATCCCTAGGTCATTTCCTGGCACTAGCCCTAGACCTTAACCTAACGCTGTGCCTAGCTCATGTCTTGCCTCTTCTGCTAACTAAAGCCCTGATGCTGTGCCTAACTAAGAACATGAAAATTGTCCCGAGGCAATGACACTGTCCCTGACTAAAGCCTGGATGCTCATCCTAACTCATGGCCTGACTATGTACTTAACTCTGGCCCTGACACTGTAGCTAACAAAGGCCCTGGTGCTAGTCCTAACTCAGGCCCTGACACTGTCCCTAACTAAGGCCGGGCTGCCATCAATATCTAAAGTCCAGACACTTTCCTGAGCTAATATCCTCAACTATGTCTTTCCAAACTCCTGACACTGTCCCTAAGCAAGCCCTGACGCTGTCACTAAGTGAGGCCCTGAGGCTGTCCTAACAGAGGCCCAGATAATGTCTTTAACACACACCCTGTTGGTGATCCTACAGAAGCCCCGATGCTGCTGCTACATCATGCCCGATACTGTCCCTAACTCAGGCCCTAACGATAGGCCTCACATAGACCCTGTCTGTGTACTTTAGTCAGCCTCCGACGCTGTCCCTACATCAAGCACTGACACTGGTCCTGAATAAGGCCCTTATGCTCCCAGTAACTAAGGTCTTCACACTATACCTAGCTCATTTCCTGACACTATCCCTAGCCCGTAACCTGACTCTTTCCCTAGGTAATATCCAGTCTCTTATCCTAACTAAAGCCTTAATGCTGTCCCTAACCAAGGCCCTGAGTAGTCCTAACTAAAGCCCTGACACTGTCTCTAACTAAAGCCCGGAAGCTGTCCCTAATATAGGCCCTGCTGCCAGCCGTAACTAAAGTCCTAACAGTATCCTGAGCTAATATCCTGACCCATCTCTAACCAAGGTCCTGACACTGTCTCTAAGTCAGCCCTGACGCTGTCCCTAAGTGAAGCCCTGAGGCTGTCCCTAAGACAGACCCTGAAGCTGCCCCTAAATGAGGCCCTGACGCTCTGCCTAACTCAGGCCCTGATCATGTCTTTAACCAAGACTTGAATGCTGCTCCTACAAAGGCCCTGGTGCTGCTCCTAAGTCATGCCGACACTGTCCCTAGCTAAGAGCATGACGCTAGGCCTCACTCTGGCCCTGTCACTCTCCCTAAGTCAGGCTCTGACCCTGTCCCTGCCTGAAGCCCTGACGCTGGTCCTAAATAAGGCTCTGACACTCTCAGGAACTAAGGTCTTGACACTAACCCTAGGTCATTTCCTGACACTATCCATAGACCTTAAACTAACCCTGCCCGTAGCTAAAGTCCTGCCTGTTATCCTACCTGAAGCCCTAAAACTGTCCCTAACTAAGGCCCTGAGTAGTCCTAACTAAGGCCCTGACACTGTCTCTAACTAAGGCCCGGAAGCTGTCCCTAACATAGGCCCTGCTGCCGGCCGTAACTAAAGTCCTGACACTATCCTGAGCTAATATCCTGACCCATCTCTAACCAAGGTCCTGAAACTGTCCCTAAGTAAGCCCTGACACTGTCCCTAACTAAGGCCCTGATGCTGAACCTAACTGAGGCCCTGATGCTCTTCCTAACTAAGGCCTTGATGCCGATTCTACCTGAGGCCCTAAAACTGTCTGTAACTAATGACCTGACTCTTTCCCTAACTAACACCCTAATTTTGTCCCTCATTAATGCCCTGACACTGGTCGACACTACAGCCCTGATGCTGACCCAATCTAAGGCCTTGACGATGTCCCTAATAGCCTTAGATTTCCCTCACTGTTGGCCTGACCCTGTCCCTCACCAAGGCCTTGACCCTCTTCCTAACTAAGGCTGTGATGATGTCTCTACCTGAGGCACTGACACTGTCTATAGTAATGGCCGACTCTTTCCCTAACACCCTGATGTTGTCCTTAATAGCCTCATGTATCTCTCAATAACGCCCTGATCCTGTCCATAACTAAGGCCCTGAATGTCCCTAAGTAAGTCTCTGACGCTGTCCTTAACTAAGGCCCTGATGCTCTCTCTACCTAAGGCACTGACACTATCTATAATAATGGCCGGACTCTTTCCCTAACTAACACTCTGATGCTATCCCTAATTGAGGCCCTGAAGACGTCCCTAATACACTTAGGTATTCCTCAGTATCACCCTGATCCTGTCCATAACTAAGGCCCTGAATATGTCCCTAGGTAAGTCTCTGACGCTGTCCCTAACTAAGGCCCTGATGCTGTCTCTACCTCAGAATCTGACATTCTAATGTCCTGACTCTCCCTAACTAACATCCTGACGCTGCCCCTAAGTGAGCCCCTGACACTCTTCTTAACTAAGGACTTGCCGCTGTCCCTACCTAAAACCCTGACACTGTCTGTAACTAATGACCTGACTCTTTCCCTAACTAACACCCTAGTTTTGGCCCTGACTAACGCCCTGACACTGGTTCTAATTATGGCCATGATGCTGGCTCGAAGGCCCTGAAGATATCCCTAAGTAACAGCCTGAACTGTGTCTAAGGCTCTCACGTTACCTCTAACTGAAGCACTGACACTGTCCCTAACTTAGGCCCTGACGCTGTCCCTTATAGTCTAAGCTCTCAGTAAATAATGCCCTGATCCTGTCCATAACTAAGGCCCTGAATATGTCCCTAAGTACATCTCTGACGATGTCCCTAACAGCCTGAACTCTCTTCAAGTCATCTCTGAGGCTCTGACGCTGGCCCTTCCTAAGGCCTCACCCTGGGGTTGTCCCAGGCTGCTGGGCAGTCTTCTCTTGTCCGCATCTCTAGCCAGCTGCCTGCCATTGGCCACTCTAAGATTCTGCAATGCAGTGGTCCCACGTGGGATGTGCCTGTGTAGGCTCACCTGCGGGAGGAGAGTCATGGCCACTCCGCCCTCCAGGGGACTGCGGCTCAGGGTAGGAATCTCTCAGCCAGTGTCTGGACACAGGGTTCTGTGTCCTTGTTTGTTGTAAATCCCTTGGAGTTACCTCTAACATTCTTTAAATGGATCTCCCCCTCAGCATATTTATGATTTAAATTATTTACCACATTAAAACTCAGGAATGACATTATTAGAATGAGCAGGAAGACACAGGATGGCCCCCCCACAATGATCTATTACTTGGAGGATTTAAAATTCTAATGAGAAAACACTCACTCTCCTCACCCTCTTGGGCATCAGCACAAGGCGGGAATCAGCTGCATTCTTTATTTATCCCTCTGATTTTCCAGAACCTTTCCTTCAAGGAGAAATCTCTGGGCTCTGCAGGAACTGTGAGTGGTGACCATCAGGTAAATCTGAGACTGAAAAGCAAGAGGAAGAGAGATAGCGGAGGAGATGAGAATCGGTGATGGGGAGAAGCAGGGGCATCCATGTTCAATCTCAGGCTGAGAGTCTGGGTTAATCTCCAACGAACCTAAGGACCACCAGGAGCCGACCCCACTGGCCTTGTCACCTGATGTGGGGATTGGGGACAGCCAAACCACCATGGCCACTCTCAGAGAAATAAAGAAGGTGGGAGGGCACCCCTGGGAGCCAGATTGAAAATGGTCATGCTGTGAAATAATAAGATGCCCTTTTCAGAAAAGTGAAGACGGTTCTCAAAGACTTGCAAATACTCTGTGTCCTTCTGGAGGCATGCTGAAGCCTGCAGCCTTTGAGGGCAGTAATGGGAGTGCATCTGGGCTCAAGACCATCCAGCACTCACTCCTTGAGGGTGCGGAGGATGACCAGTGTCCACCCCTCAGGTGCTGTGGGGCCTGAGATCCCCTTATCACCTAGGATGGGAGGGGCCGCACAGACACTCCACTGGACCACCGGGGGCTTGGCTGGTGGGCTACAGTCCTTTATCAGATACATGGTTTGCAAACATCTTGTGCCATTTTGGATGGTGGATTATCTTATTCCTTACTCCTTTTATACACAACTGTTTTTCATTTTGAGGAAGTCCAATTCATCTACTTTGTCTTTTGCTACTTTTGCTTTTGGTAGCAGATCTAAGAAATCATGACCACATCCAAGGTCATGAAGATTTACTCTCATGTTTTCATCTACGAGCTTTATAATTTTGGTTCTTACATCTTGGCCTTTGGTCCATTTTGCGTTGATTTTGTATACGGGGTGGGGGGAGGTAAGGGTCCAACTTTATTCTTCTGCATGTGGGTATCCAGTCGTTCCAGAACCTGTGCTAACTGTTTGGGAGAAAATACATGCAAATGATGAGACCAACAAGGGTCTAATTCTAAAATATACAAACAGCTCATACAACTCAAAAAAGAAAAAAATCAAAAAATAGGCAGAAGGTCTAAATAGACATTTCTCCAAAGACGACATACAGATAGCCAATAGGCACGTGAAAAGATGCTCCACATTGCTAATTATTAGAGAATGCAAATCAAAACTACAGTGAGTTATCACCTTATAGTGGTCAGAATGGCCATCATTAAAATGTCTATAAATAAATGCTGGAGGGGGTGTGGAGAAAAGGGAACCCTCCTACACTACTGGTGGGAATGTAAATTGATGCAGCCACTATGGAAAACAGTACGGAGCCTCCTCAAAAACTAAAAATAGAATTACCATGTGAACCAGCAATCCCACTCCTGGGCACATATCCAGACAAAACTATAATTCGAAAAGATACATGCACCCCAGCATTCACAGCAGCACTATTCACAATAGCCAAGACATGGAAGCAACCTGAATGTCCCTCAACAGATGAATGGATATAGAAGATATGGTACATATATACAATGGAATATTACTCAGCCATAAAACAGAATGAAATAATGCCATTTGCAGCTACATGGATGGACCTAGAGATTATCATACAAAGAGAAGTCAGACAGAGAACGACAAATACCGTATGATATCACTTATATGTGGGTTATAAAATGAGACCCAAATGAACCTATCTACAGAACAAAAACAGACTCACAAATATAGAAAACAGACTTGTGGTTGTCAAGGGGAAGACAGGGGGGAGGGATGGATTGGGAGTTTGGGATTAGTAGTTGCAAACTATTATATATAGGATGGATAAACAAGGTCTTACTGTACAGCACAGGGAACTATATTCAATACCCTGTAATAAACCATAATGGAAAAGAATATGAAAAACAATATGTATATATGTATGTATATGTATATATGAATCACTTTGCTGTACAGCAGAAATTAACACAACATTGTAGGTCAACTATACTTCAATATCAATTAGTTTGAAGGCACTTTTATAAAGTAGGCCTTATGTCTCTTGTCCTTTCATCCTGGGACAAATGTATAACAGATAGAAACTAACCTGGATTACTCCAGGCTGAACTCATATCACACAGAACTTTAATTGTTGAGCAAACCATTAATACCAGTTACACCATGGGATGTCCTGATCCAATATCAAGTTTGTAAACCTTGTATCAAGCCTGCAGAATCCGCTAAATTTGGAAATTCAAACTGAAATGAAGCCAACTATCCCATGACTTCTCCACAACTAGTTATACAACAATCAATTGGAAACCATATGCAATCAAATGAATGTAGACAGAAACAACTATAGCTTTCCTTTTTTTTCCTTTTAGTTGAAGACGGTATTTAAGGTGATGTCTTGGGCCATTTCAGGGTGTTACTCAATTTCCTGGGTATCTCCCATGCACACAGGAGGTACACATGTTAGTTAACTTGTTTGTGCAACTATATGAAGGTAGTTAATACCACAAAACTGTATACGTAAAGTGAATTAAATGTTAAAGTCATGTTTTGTATTTTTAATGACAATGAAAAAAAAGTGTAGCGCTGATATTTTTTACAAAAATGAACATTAAAAACATTCTTAGTGAAAAAAGCCATACAGAAAAGGCCACCTAGATCCCATACTCATCTTGTCTGCTTCAAATCCATCAAGGTTGTCCAAATGAGGGGAAAACTCAGTAATGGTTCCAGAAAAAGAAAACTGGATCAGGATGGAAAAAGACATTTTCATACAGTTGGGACAGCAGGTGAAAGCTGAAGTGCGGCTGAGTATTAAATTATAATGTGGACATCAGGATTTCCTCCTTTAGGGGTTATGTGCTGGTTCCTTGGGTAAAACACACTGAGCATTTTGTGTGAAGTGGCAAATGTGAGTACTTTTTGCCATTATTGAAACTTTTCGGTACATTTTAAATTACTGGAAAGTAAATTACTTTTCTAGACAACCATGTCAGTACCATGCCAAAAAATCAGATAAGACAGCCATCAAATTTTGTTATAGAGGCCAAGACTTACCCAGACCAGATTCAACCAAAGTTGTGATACTTCTTTCCCTTGTAGGAGTCTACATGGTATTAAGAGGCACCGTGGGAAGAGTATATTAGTAGCTACCATGTCTTGGGTCCTGTGGATTACCTGGGATGCAGTAGAAAGAGTGAGATTTTAGTATTACAGTTTTTCACATTACTTCAAAAAATATGTTAAAAAATAAATTTAGTAAAGTTGCAAAATATGGAATCAATATACACAAATCAGTTTTGTTTCTATACACTAATGATGAACCACCAGCAAGAAAAATTAAGAAAACAATCCCATTTACAATTCCATCAAAAAGAACAAACTGTATAGGAATAAATTTAACCAAGGACATGAAAGACCTATACTCAGAAAACTATCAAGCATTGATATAGACATTGAAGACACAATAGAAAACAATATTCCATGCTCATGCATCAGAAAAATTACTATTATTAAAATGTTTATTCTACCCAAAGCCATCAACAAACAGTGCCAGGAAAACTAGACACCAGACACCAAAGAGCGACACTGGTCACCATCTACACTGCACATAAAACTAACTAAAAGCGCACAGTATTCCACATTAAACCCTTTCTCTCCTGAGTCCCCTGAAGATGCACCCCACCCACCCAGCAGTCAGCTGCACAGGAAGATTCTCCACACTTGCTCATTTTTTCCTCTTGTGGAGTCTCCTCACCAGTGGTTCCTGAGAAAACCCAGCTCCTGTCAGTGTGGACAATGCCTCATGGTCCAGAAACCTAAGCCCTGACAGGAGACAAAGCTCCTGTCTGCTTGTCACAGAGCAAAGTCTGTGGGCAGGGTGCACCTGTGCCCCCAGGGTCAGACAGGTGGGTTCGGCGCCCCCCTGTGGGACGTCAGAAAAGTGCCGGGAGTGCCGCACTCACAAACCCAGAGGCTCATCCAGGATGCAGTTCTGCTGTATATACTAAGTTTGGAAATCCAAATTGAAGTGGAGCCATGTATCTCACTGTATCTTCTCAAAAGATGGTTAAGGAACAATTCATTACAAACCATATGTAATGAAATGAATGTAGACACAAACTTTACAACTTAAACCAAAATTCACTCAAAATTGCCCATAGATAAATTTAAATTACCAAACTATAAAAATCCTAGAAAAAAAAAAAAAAAGACAATCTACATGACCTTGGGTCTGGTGACCTTATTCAGAAAACCGGAAGACAAACCACAAACTGCAAGAAACTATTTCCAGAACACATATCTGATAAAGGATTTGCACTCAAATTATGCCAACAATGCCATTAAAATTTGGTAAAGATTGAAACACACACCTGGCCCAAGAAGATAAACAGGCAGTAAATAAGCATACAAGAATATACTCAAGATGCTGGTGGAATGCATGTACAACCAACTTTGAAAGACAGTTTGGCAGTTTTTTCCAAATCTAAAATGTCTCACCTTAGGATCCAAGAAGTGTACCTCTTGTATTTAGACAACTGCTTAGAAAAACTGTGTTCAAACCGAAACTAGCATCAAGTAATGCACAGCAGCTCTATTCATAATGGCTAAAAACTTAAAGATATCAGGTGTCCTTCTGAAGATGAATTCATAAGCAAATTAGGGCACATACATGTCAAGGGGAGCAGAATACACCACCCCAAAATATGCCCATTTGACAAAAGGATTATTTTGCACTGATTAACTTAAGAAACAGCAGACCCAGGAGAATCTTTCAAAGCCAAGTAGAAAATGCCCTTTTAGGAGGTAAATTTACATTTATTAAGGATATCTCCGTTTGTAAGGGTATGTCCCTCTCTGGACCAGGAATTGAATGATGACTAAATATCAAGAAAAGCTTGTTGGGGGGCTTCCCTGGTGGCGCAGTGGTTGAGAATCTGCCTGCCAATGCAGGGGACACGGGTTTGAGCCCTGGTCTGGGAGGATCCCACATGCCGCGGAGCAACTGGGCCCGTGAGCCACAACTGCTGAGCCTGCGCGTCTGGAGCCTGTGCTCCGCAGCAAGAGAGGCCGCGATAGTGAGAGGCCCGCGCACTGTGATGAAGAGTGGCCCCCGCTTGCCACAACTGGAGAAGGCCTTCACACAGAAACGAAGACCCAACACAGCCATAAAGTAAAAAAAAAAAAAATGCATTTGAGGAATTAAAGAATACTGCAGGCAGATGAGAGAGAAAGATATACCATTTAAAAAAAAAAAAAAAAAAAAAAAAAAAAAAAAAAAGAAAAGCTTGTTGGGACTTCCCTGCTGGTCCAGTGGTTAAGACTCCATGCTCCCAATGCAGGGGCCCAGGGTTCAATACCTGGTCAGGGAACTAGATCCCGCATGCTGCAACTAAGAGCCCGCATGCCGCAGCTAAAGATTCCACAGGCCTCAACTAAGACCCAGTGCAGCCAAATAAGTAAATGTTTAAAAAAAAAAAAAAGCTTGTGAATGAAACAGGCCTGGTTGTAAATCTGTGTAACAACCATACCCTTGTTTACTGTGCTTTGCCTAATAACCTCCCTTAAATGGCTTCCTCCATTCCCTAACATCTTTCTTTTGTTCTCAGCAGAAGATAGCATTTAAGGTAATGGCTTGGGCCATTTCAGGGAGTGACTCAGTTTTCCTGGGTGTCTTTCAAGTATACAGGAGGTATGCATGGTACATATTAAACTTCCGATTTTTTTCTCCAGTTCGTCTCCTTTTCATTACAAGGGAGATCTCAATAAAGAACATAGGAGGGTAGAGGGAAAATTATTTTGTCTCTCATATACCTGCAATGCAATAGTATTCAGAGATATAAAGGAATGGACCATCAACCTGTGCAAAAAAAAAAAAATAGATGCATCTAATACTTACATTGCTAAGTGAAAGAATCCAGCCTGAAGTGCTACACACTGTATGACCTCATTTATATGACATTCTAGAAAAGGCAAAGCTGACATGGTAAACAGTGTATGGAATATGTGGTTGAAATAGTCCATATGATAGTTTAGTGGTGAATACCTGTCACTATGCATTTGTCTACACCCACAGATTTTTACAACCCAACAAGTAATTTACAATCTATTCAAACTTAGCTACTTAGGATATGGGAGTGTCAAAGACTGGAATACAGAATGTAACAAAGAATCTAACTGATTCAGAAATGTATGAAAAAACTCACAGTTGGTGGTGGGACAAAATGGGCTGACCTAAGTTAACTTTGGAAATGAGCGGACTCTGTAGGCCAAAGGCAAAATATGCCGTACATACACAGTGGACTCTATGTTCTTTCCCATGAGGGGTAGTAGCTAACAGTACTGAAACTACTATGTCAGTAATCGAATGGAACAAGCAGTTAATTTAATAAACGACAAATGGTAGAAGCCGGGTTTCTGACCACTGAGTGGGAAGTCACAGACAAACAAAGAGAGAAGGTTACAATATCCATGTCATAACAGATCAGGTTGGAGATATCAGTATAAACTATCTTTAGCCTAATAGAGATACACAGAGTTCCACATGGAAATCTTTATAATTATGTGTATATGCATAGGCTGGGATACATGCATACATTTCCATGCACTGTCAGCTGAGCATATTTAGCTCCCATGTGTAAGTTTTTAATACCATTCTCTAATAAAAGGAACAAGGGCTCTTTGAAGAAAGGGCTGACGCTAGGTCTGAGACAGTAAATATATGAAGCAGGATAATCTTAAAATATCAGAAAGTAAAGAAGTACCAAAAATTTAAAAAACCCACAAAAGAAAAATTATGTAAAATAAAAACAGGAGCAAATGGAAAAAGCTCTCAACAGCCAAAGCAAGAATGAACTAAGCAGTCTAATAATGTAGTGCTGGATTATAACCAAAAGTTTACAGTAATTATTCACGTGTCCAAACTGGTAAAAATAAATTACACAGTTTTTGCTGAATGGTGTTAAATAGAAATATCCTATGCAGAAAACGTCTAAACAATGTATATAGCCACTCAGCTGTCCATCAAGGATGTGAAGCTAACCCCTCTCTCCTCAGGTGTGGGTTCTGCATTATGACTTCCTCCTAAATAAGACACACAGGATGGACATGGGGAAAAAATTAACCTCACTGTGGGAACACTTGACAAACACTACTTCAGCTAGGTGACCAAAGTTAAGAATATAAGGGAGAAGTTTCCTTAAGAGCCTGTCCTTTTGATATACAGTGAAGAGGAAGCACTTCCCCTCTGTGGTCTGCTTTTTCAAAGCCAAGTCTAACCACGACAAAACCACCAAGCAAATCCCAGTGCCCGGCAGTCTACAAAATACCTGACCAGTCCTCCTCCACACTGTCAAGGTCATGGAGACAAGGAGAGTCTGAGCAACTGTCGAAGCCCAGAAGAGACTAAACAGACATGATGACCCCATGTCCTCTGAGATCCTGGAACAAGGAAAGGTATAATAAAGGGAACATGAATAGGGACTTCACTTAATAATAAAGTATCAATATTTGTTCATTATTTGTCATGATTCTGTAGAAAATTAGACAGGAAAGATTAAAAGTCAAATAAGAGAAACCCACTGTAACAAACTGGAAATCTAGAGGAAAAGGGGGATTTCTTTGTAAAAACACATTACCAAAATGAACCCTAAATTAAGGAAAATACAAAAAGACCAATTAATCACTGAGGAACCTCTTCCCCATACTGGTTATCCTATCACTGTTCCAGGGTTTCCCTCTCCCGGGACAGGGAAGGAACAGGGACAGAGCTGTTTGGCAGCTCCCCTAGTATCTGACCCCACCCAGTGTCTTCATCTCCCCAGCCACGCCTACCCAGTGAGGACACCTGAGGAAGGATCAGGGATTATTGATTCAGATGTATCAACCAGGACTTTTTCTTTTCCCAGCAACTGGACACACTTACTGAAGTAAAATAAATTAGTATTTATTGTAAGGGTAGAAATAAATTAATACTTGCAAGTGACAAGTTGAAGAATGGGTTTGGACCTGGCAGGTCCAGTGGCTCACACTATCTCAGTGTGACCTTGCTTCTCTCCAAACCTTTGTCCTGCTCAGTGCCTTTGGGGGACCCCATTCACAGGCACAGGCTCTCTCTCTGCCCTTGGGCCAACAGCAATTCTAGGCTGACAACCACTCACCATCCATTTTCCGAGAAAGAGTTTCTCCTTTCCTTGGATTCCAAGAAAGTCATGGTTTTAAATGCCTTTGATCTGGCTTGGGTAGCATTCTCATCCTCGACCCATCACCAGAAGATGGAAAGTGGGACTGGCTAGATGTGGGCTGTAAACCCATCTTCGAGCTGGGTGGAACATGGGCTCATCCTTCTGCAACTGTTTGGACTGGAAGCAGGTGAGATGTAATTCGCAAAGGAAAGCCGAGGCACTTGGGCCTGAGAACAGATGCTGGCTGGCAGAAAGCAACCGATTCTAAGTCAATGACAGCTCACTGCACAGCACAGAATCTGACACAAAAGGAAGAAAGGGGTTCACTCAGGGTCAGGCGCTGCAGCTACTCATCCAGTGCTCTTACTGTCCTCCCAAGACTGCAAGAAGTTCTTTCACTTACTGAGAAGTCAGGATCGTTGGTGGTGGTAAACTCAAGTCTCTTTCCTTGGGCATCAGGTCCTCACATCTCAGAGGCTGGCCCAGAACAGCCCATGTGCCCTCAGAAGACACACAGACCTCATTCCTGCCCCTGAGAGGCGGGAGCCCTTGAGTTATGCCATCTCCCTGGCCATATTAATTACCCATCCCTGAACAACAATACTGCTCCTTTTCCAGGTTCTTCTCTCTCCTTTACTAAGTGAAGAAACCAAATGCTAGGGTGGTAAGGAAACTCTTGTGCAATGAAGTAATGGGAGGCGCAAGAATTATTCCATGCCATGGAACCCATAATTGGCAGGCTTTCCAGAGGCCACATGGATGCATATGGCTCTCCAAGACAATGCAGTCTCAGTGTGAACCTCCCATTGGGAGGTCCAGGTGCTCCCATATCTTCGATTCTTAATGAATATGAATGTCAAAAGCTTCTAACGACTGAAAGGACAAAGGATTGCAGGGCCATGGTCTGCTGTATGGTTGTTGTGTCAGGGACACACTCCAATGTTTAGAGGATTATTACTTCTCTTGGCAGCCTATGAGGCTGTGAGCGGGAGGCCTTTTTCTCAACCACATGCATGTTGGTAGTTGAAACTTCTCAAAGGAATGTCTACACTGCCCAGGTAGCTGTTGAATTGCCCAGCATCATGGTCAGCTCCGTAACTATACATGAGGGCCTGACAATGCCCAGGCTGGACTGAGCTAGAGGACCACAGATGCCTGCTTGGATAGTCAGAGGTCAAGGGCTGTCCTGCCTGAGGCTTGATCATCTATTCATGCCCACTCAGATGGGACAAAGGATGCCTCCAGTGCCAGGAAGGCCCCACCAGCCCTTAAGAAGGCAGCATCTGGGGGCTGGCAGGTCACTGCACCCAGTCCTGTATAAATCCACACATGTCCACTGAGTGCCCTCCTGTCTGGGCTGTGCTGGAAGCTGGGGCTGCCCAGGCAGAGTAGGGCCAGCATCACCCTTCCCAGGTAGGAGGGCAGAAGGAAACCATGCATGACTTCTGACACCCTCTCCAATCCTTGACAGAGGTTGAGTTGGATAAGAAACAGTCCGAGACAAGAACAGACATTTCATTCTTCTTTCAGAGCCCAGGACTGAGGGAAGGGAGGCCAGAAAAACAGTTATTGACCTCAGCTCCCTGACTCTTGTTTGACCCTGGGCAAGTCCTATCCATTCTGGAGGCTTCAGAGAGAAAGAGAGGGGAGGGCAATGAGGGCCAATTGTGCTTAAACCTAACTCTAACCTTTACCCTAAGAACCCTAACCTCTAACCTTAACCCCCTAACAACCCTAGCCCCAGACCCCTGACCCCTAAACTCTAATCCTCGGCCCTGACCCTTTAAACACAACCCTCTACCATGACTCTCCAACAATGACCCATAACCCTAAACCGTGACCCCTGAACCCTCACACTGACTCGACCCCAGGCCTAAAGCCTGGCCTAGTGGGTACCGAGGGATGACTGTATGGACTCTCAAATAAACCAAGGAATTAAATCTTCCTGACCATGAATTTAGCAATGGTTTCTTAGATTTGACAGTAAAGCATAAGAAATGAAAGAAAAAAATAGATAAATTGGATTTCCTCAAAATTACAAACCTTTGTGCAACAAAAGAGGCTCTCCAGAAAGTAAAAAGACAGCCCACAGAATGGAAGATAATATTGGCACATTATATATCTGATAAGACTCTTTACCGAGAATATACCCAGGACTTTTACAACTCATCAACAAAAAGACAAACAATAAAACTTTTGAAACAGACAAATGACTTGCATGGACTGCTCTCCAGGCAAGACATACAAATGGTCAACAAGGACACGAAAAGATGTCAAACATCAGTAGTCATGATGAAAATGCAAATTAAAGCCACAGTGTGATGCCCCTTCACACACACTAGAATAAATTTTTAAACAAATTTTTAAATATATAAATAAAAATAACAAATGTTGGCAACAATGTAGAGAAATTAGAACCCTTAAAAGTTACTTGTGGAGATGTACAATGGTGTAGTCTATGTGTACAAAACTTTAGCATTTACTCAAAAATATAATTACCATGTGGTTCAACAACTCCACTCCTAGATATACACCCAAAATATGGAAAACAGGTGTTCAAACAAAAACTTGTTCACCAATTATTCATAGCAGCACTGTTCACAATAGCCCAAGGTAGAAAAGATTTAAATGTCCATCAGCAGGTAAACGGATAAGCAAAATAAGGTAGATCCATAAGCTGCATTATTCTGTCATATAAAAGAATAAAGTAAAATTATACAGCCGCTGTGGCATACTGTATGGTGGCTCCTCAAAAACATGGAAAATGTATGATCCCTTGATTCCGCTCCAGGGTGTACACCCAAAATATTAGAAAGCAAGGACTGGAACAGATATCTGTACCCCATATTCATAGCAACATTATTCACAATTTCCAGCCAAAAGGTGGAAGCAACACAACACATCCTTCAACAGATGAATGGATAAGTACAGTGTAGTATATACACAATGGAATATGATTCAACCTTTAAAACTAAGGTAATTCTCACACATGCTACAATGTGGATGAACCTTGAAGTCATTATGCTAAGTGAAACAAGCCAGACACAAAAAGGACAAACGCTCTATGATTCCACGAGTATGAGGTATCCAGATAAGTCAAATTCAAAGACAAAGTAGAATAAGGTTGCCAGGGGTTGAGGTGAGTTAGTGTTTAATGCCTACGGTTTCACATGGGGAAAATATCTGGAGATGGATGATGAGGATATTTTTACAACAATGTGAATGTAGTTAATGCCATAGAACTGTATACTTAAAAATGGTTTAAATGGGGCTTCCCTCGTGGCACAGTGGTTAAGAATCCGCCTGCCAATGCAGGGGACATGGGTTCAAGCGCTGGTCCTGGAAGATCCCGCATGCCGTGGAGCAACTAAGCCCGTGTGCCACAACTACTGAGCCTGCGTTCTAGAGCCTGCGAGCCACAACTACTGAAGCCCATGTGCCTAGAGCCCGTGCTCCGCAACAAGAGAAGCCACCGCAATGAGAAGCCTGCACACAGCAATGAAGAGTAGCCCCCGCTCGCCGCAACTAGAGAAAGCCTGCACACAGCAACAAAGACACGACACAGCCAAAAAATAAAAAATAAAATAAAATTTTAAAAAAGCTTTAAAAAATGGTTTAAATGGTAAATGTTATGTGTTTTTAATCACGATGGAAAAAATGAATGAAATAATGATCAATGTTACAATGTGGATAAACACTGCAAACATCCTAAGTGAAAGAAGCCACACAGAAAAACCACCCAGATCATGCTCATCTTGTACACTTTAAGTCCAGCAAGGTTTTTAAAGTGAGGAAAAGCCCCAGTGATGGTTCCAAGAAAAGAAAACTGGATTCGAATGGAAAATACATTTCCACAAAGCTGGGGCAGCTGGTGAAAGTTGAAGCAGGTCTGGGGATAGGATTATAATGTGGAAACCATAATTATTCCTCATTTTGGGGTTATGTGCTGGTTCCCTGGGAGAGTGGCCCTCCCACTCTCACAGGGTAAAACAAACTGGAGTATTTTGTGAATGTGGAAAACTTGATACTGCTATTTGAAGTTTTTTATACACTTGAAATTTACTAGAAAATAAAGTACTTATCAAAACAACCATGTCATACCACGCCAGAAATATAGACATCAAACTTTGTTATAGAGGCCAAGCTCTACCCGGATCCAGCTCACCCACAGAGGTGATGCCAATCACCCTTGTAGGAGTCCACATACTACAAGAGGCACCATTGGAAGATTACATTGGGAGCCACTATGTCTTGGGTGCTGTGGATGACCTAGATGTAGTTGAAACAGTGGGATTTCTGAATTCTAGTTTTCAACATTCAACCACCAAAAAACTGTTACACCTAAAAAATGAATTCAGTAAAGCTGCAGGATACAAAAAAAAGAAAAATCAATGCACAAAAATCATTTGTGATTCTATACACTGATAATGAACCATCAGAAAAAGAATTTTTTAAAAAAAATCCCACTTACAATTGCATCCAAAAAGACAACTAGGAGTAAATTTAACCAAGGACGTGAAGGACCTGCACACTGAAAACTGGAAGACACTGATAAAGGAAACTGAACAGACAAAAATAAATGGAAAGATACCCCGTGCTCATGGGTAAAAAGAATATTGTGAAAATATGCATTCTAAGGTGGGACTTTCCTGGCCGTCCAGGGGTTGGGACTCTGTGCTCCCACTTCAGGGGGCGTGGGTTCGATCCCTGGCTGGGGAACTAAGATCCCGCATCCTGCATGCCACATGGTGTGGCCCAAAATTTTTTTCTTAATTTTAAAAAATATGCATTCTAGCCAAATTAATGTACACATTCAACACAATCCCTACCAAAAGTCCAACGACATTTTCCATAGAAACAGAGCAAACAATCTTAAGATGTGTGTGGAACCACAAAGGACCCAGAAGAGCCAAAGCCACCCTGAGGAAGGAGAACGGGCTGGAGGCATCTCGCTCCCTGACTTCACACTTCATTACGAAGCTACAGTCCCAAAAAAGTGTGGAATTGGCACAAAAACAGGCGCACAGACCAGAGGAACAGAGCAGAGAGCCCAGGAATCAACCTACAGGTATGTGATCAGTTAATTCACAAGAAAGGAGCCAAGAACATACACCAGGGAAGGGACAGTCCCCTCAATAAATGGTGCTGGGAAAACCAGACTCCACACGCCAAAGAACAACACTGCACTCTGTCTACACCACACACAAAAGCGGCCCAAAACCCAGTTTTCCACATCAAGCCCTTCCTCTCCTGGGTCCTCTGAAGACAGACACCCTCAGCGGTCAGCCATGCACAGGAACCTTCTCCCCACATTTCCTCACCTTTTCCCGCAGTGGCGTCACCTCCCGGCAGGTCCTGAGGAGACCAGGCTCCTCTCAGCATGAACTGGACCCCACAGTGTCCCAAAGCTGAAGCCTCAGGGGATCCTGAGGAGACTTGGCCTCTGTTAGTGTGGACTCGACCCCAGCTTGTCCTGAAGCCCGGCCGTCAGCGTGGACGCAACCCGCGTGTCCCAGAAGCCAAAGCCTCAGTGGGTCCTGAGGAGACAGGGCTCCTCTCAGCATGAACGTGAACAGCATGATGTGAACAGACATCCCGCCAAAAAAAGATATACAGATGGTAAAAATCATACAGAAACAAGCTCAACATCATATACCATTAGGGAATTACAAATTAAAATCATGAGATATCACAGCACACCTATTAGCACTGCTAAACTCCAAAAATATGACAATACCAATTGCTAGAGGGTGAGGAACAAAAGGAGCTCTCCCTCATAGCTGGGGGGAGGCATGTGCAGCCACTTTGTAAGACAATTTGGCAGTTTTTTCCAAAGCTAAACAAGTCTCACGTTGGGATCCAACAATCATGCTTCCAGTATTCAGGCAACTGCTTTGAAAATCTATGTCCAAATGCAAACAAGGATGCAATTATGCACAGCAGCACTTTCATAATGGCTAAAAACTTGAAGAAATCAGGATATCCTTCAAAAGATGAATGTATAAGCAAATTGGGGTAGATCCATGTCAAAGTGAGTAGAATATGCAACCCCAAAATATGTCTCTCTGGCATAAGGATTATTGGTCTGCTTTAAAAAAAAAAGGGGGGCTTCTCTGGTGGCTCAGTGGTTAAGAGTCTGCCTGCCAATGCAGGGGACACGGGTTCGAGCCCTGGCCCGGGAAGATCCCACACGCCGCAGAGCAACAAAGCCCATGCTCCACAACTACTGAGCCTGCGCTCTAGAGCCCACGAGCCACAACTACTGACCCCGTGTGCCACAACTACTGAAGCCTGCCCACCTAGAGCCTGTGCTCCGTGACAAGAAAAGCCACAATGAGAAGCCCACGCACTGCAAAGAAAAGTAGCCCCTGCTCGCCACAACCAGAGAAAAGCCTGCACGCAGCAACGAAGACCCAATGCAGCCAAAAATAAAATAATATATTCAAAAAAAAATCTCAGAAAACTGAGATTGCTGTTTTATGAAAGACATTTACAATACAGAAGTCGCCATTTATAAGGGTATGTCCCTCTTTGCACCAAAAATAGAAGGATAATTAAATCTTAAGTAACTCTTTTCAATGGAGAAGTCCTGACTTAAATGTGCAAACAATCATACCCTTGTTTACTGTGCTTTGCATGATAACCTGCCATAAGTGGTCTTCCCCCCTTCCCCAGCATATTTCTTCTGTTTTTAGCTGAAGAGGTATTTAAGGGGATGGTTTTGGTCATTTCAGGGAGTGACTCAGTTTTCCTTGCTATCCCCCCTGTATTCAGAAGGTATACATGTAATTAAACTTCTGCTTTTCTCCTGGTAATCTGTCTTTTATTACAGGGGCAGGGTGGCCTCAACCAAGAACCTGAAAAGGTAGAGGGGAAATTGTTTTTCCGCCCATACACATGCAGTGGAATACTACTCAGCAGAAAGGAATGCACCAGCAGCCTATGGAAAGACATGGATAAATCCTCAGTATATACTGCTAAGTGAAAGCATCCAGGCCGAGGAGGCTGCACACAGTATGACCCCATTGGTGACGTTCTGGGAAAGGCAAAGCTCCATAGATGATAAGCAGATCATGGGGTGGGGGGTTTGAAGTATTCCATGTGACATTCTAGGATGGATACCTGTCACTATGCATTTGTCTAAGCCCACAGATGTGTATAGCCCAAGGGGCCAATCATAATCTATTCAAATTTAGTTATTTAGAATGTAGGCGTGTGGCAGGATGGAATACATAATGTGACAGAGTCTAACTGTATTAGAAATATATGGAAACAACTCACTGTAGGGGATGGGATAAAAGGTGCTGACCTAAGTTACCTTTGGAAATGAATGGAATCTGTAGACTAAAGGTAAAATGGACCGTATATAAACAGTGGGCTTTATTTTACGAAGTTCTTTCCAGGGTGTAGTAGCTAACAACTCTGAAACCTCTGCACATGTAACCTGGAAAGGAGCAATGCATACATAAATGGCAGATGGTGGGAGCCAAGCTCCTCATTGTGGGAATGGGAAGTTACAGATAAGCAAGGGGAGAGCCTCTGCCCTCGTAAACCTGGATCTGGGCTTCCTGGGAGGATGCTGACTGGCCGGGGGAAACACACAGATCTTCACGCTGGGAAGACCCTGCAGACACAGGAACTTCACACCCCATCTTTCCACCCATACCTGCTGGAAACACTCAGCCCTCCATCATCAGTCAATTGCAGCGTTTAAGACATTCTCACCCCCAGGCAGATAAAGGAACATGAGGGTCTTGCTTACCCCTAAGCTGTCCCAGAATCCAGGCCCTGGGGGTGGAGCCAGGATGGGGCTGCCTGGGCTCCTGACCAGCAGGTGAGAGGAAGGAGGAAGACCAGTCCTGAGGACAGAGGTTCCCTCAAGTCTGTGAGCCCAGGAGCCCCGACGGGATTCATTCCCAGTGCGGACATGGGCAGGGCCTGCAGTGGTTCTGTGTTCCCCCTGGGCCCCTTTGATGAAGCCATGGCAACACTGGGCCCAGACGTCTCCTGGCGGTGTCTCAAACTCTGACACAGCGGTTTTACAAAGGAACAAGAGAATGGAGCTGAGTCCCTGACGGCCACTGCTTTCTGGCTCTGAGTTGCTTCCAACAGGACCGCAATCACCTGCACATAGTCTGCTGTGACCTACCTGCCCCCATTGGCCTTTCCTCTCCCTCCCTGCGATGAGTCCCATGACATTTCCAGCCTGGACCCCTCTCCCAGGCCAGACGCCTCTGTCCAGTCACTGCATCCCCATCTCACCTTGGGGGCTAACAGGGCCCTCAGGGGACCAGGATCCTGCAGGTCCCCACACCCAGGAGCAGCCCCACCTTCCCAGGTTGCTGAGCCCAGGCACCGGGTGTAACCGAGCAGGACCCTACGGGGCCTTCCCAGGACAGACCCCTCCCCCACATCCTCTGCTGGAGCTCCTCTCTGAAGTACCTGGATAACAGCATCTGATGCACGCTTCCTGAGTTGTTTTACAGATGCCGAAACCACCACCAAACGGAAGAAATTAACTACCTGATGATCATGAACAGGTAGCCCCGGAACTTCTGGTGCCTAAGAATTTAGAGTGTTAACCGCCTGTTACCTCACCATCAACCAGAGAATTGTGCACCAGCTGATCACATACCCTGCGACCCCCCTCCATCACTTGGACTTTAAAATTCCTTTGCTGAAATCCTTCAGGGAGTTCGGGGATTTAGAGCACAAGCCGCCTGTTCTCCTTGTATTGGCACTTTTACAATTAAAGCTGCACTTCCCTTCACCACACCCGGTGTCAGTAGACTGGCTTTACTGCACTCGGGCAAGCGGACCCAAGTTTGGTTCGGTAACACTGGGGCCTCCCAGGCTCCCACTCTCCTTGTGCCCCACTGACTGTCATCTCCTCCTCCAGAGTCTTGTTGCAGCAAAAATAGAAATGAAGTTTTCCCTCCCCTGAGAACAAGGAAAACAAAGGGAACAGCGAATAGGCTAGAGAAGAAACATAATCTGGCCTGAAAGAGTTAATCACTCCTTGTTTTACTTTGTCACTAATTTGTAGTAACTAGATGTGTACTTTACAAAGCTAACCTCACTCCCTGACGCTATGTAATTTACATTCGGCACCCATCACCCCTAACTCTGTGTGAGTTACATCCCCTGCCTCTCACTCCCTAACCTTATTATGTCCAGCACTTACATTCTATACGCCCTTCATAACAAGTCACCCCCTATAATTTTTGCATTTCAGAAACAAGGTCACCGGTCGATAAACCAGAGGCAAACGGACGCAATTACCAGACTGCCGGACCCCAATTACCGGGCAGCCTGATGCCAGCTATGACTGTTTTGAAATAATGCAAAGGAAAGGAGAAATGCAAGACCTTCACTACTTTGATCCTCATCCTATACCCCGGACTGCGAGAGCCCCACGTATAAAATCTTCCCTGATTCTCAAGGAGGGGTGCCCAGTTCTTGAGGCGTTAGCCGGCTGTGTCTTCCCTGTTGTCTGGCAGAAGAATAAAGCCGTCTCTCTCTTCCTCCAAAATCCCTGTCTCCGTATTTCTGTTTGGCCTCGGTGCACAGGGAAGCCGAGATTTCGACAACAGTCTGTGGCCAGTTCCCACACTAATTCACCTCTACACCCACAGCCCTGGCCCAAGCCCGATCTTGTGCTTGGTTCCTCTATCAGGCCCTGGCAAAACTCCCTGCCCGCACGGTGCACCTCACATCCCACCGCAACGTGGTCTTTCTGAAGCATAAACGAGACTGTGACTCTCTCCCACCTGTAATCCCCCAAATGTTTCCCAACTTCCGCTAGGGTATCTGCTGGGAGAGACATCTGCCAAGGCCCTGAGAGTCCCCGCATCCCCACGAGGCTGCTGGCTCCTGGGTTCCCTGACAATGAGCACCTCAGCAGTCCAGGAGACACGGCAGGAAACCCCAGAACCGCTCACCTCAGGAGGGGACTGGCACGGCCACTGCCTGATCAGAGAGAGCAGAGAAGGGCTCCCCAGCTGGGACACAGACTCTGCACGAGTGGCCTCTCCCTGAGCCAATACATCACCTCGTGTGACTTGAGGGAAGGAAGGACCGAGGCACACTTGGCTCCTAAGGAGGATGGGATAGGCTCAGCCATGTTCCCCCAAATTCACATGCTGAATCCCTAACCCCCAGGACCCCAGGATGTGGCTGTATTTGGAGATGGGATTTTTAAAGAGGTGATCAAGGTAAAAATGAGGTCACTAGGGTGGATCCTAATCCAATAGGATTGGTGTCCTACAAGGAGAGATTAGGACACAGAGAGGCACAGGGGGAGACCACGTGACGACCTGGGGAGAAGATGGCTGTCTAAGCACCAAGTAGAGAGGCCTCAGGAGAAGCCAGCCTGCACACACCTTGATCTCAGACAGCATCCAGGACTGGGAGATAGGCCTGTTATTCAAGCTGCCCAGTCTGTGGTATTTGTTATGGCGGTCCTGAGCAGACTCACATGCAGGGTAACTCAGGGCTCAGACTGGACAGAGCCCACTCTCCACCCCCCTGTACGTGAGTTACAGGATCCTCAGGAACTGAGAAGGGGGTCCCGGAGGGGAGGCACAAGATAGAAGATGCTAGGCATTAACATGACTGCATTCATGTTAAACGTGCCTGAAGTCCATTCACACGAGATGGTTTTGTCCTGTATGTACATTGACACCTTCGGTCTGAACTGCAGATCTTTAGCTTCACCACCTCCACTGAGAGCATTAGCTTCACCTGCTGTGGATCGTCTCCTATAGGATTTCCAGAACCACAAAGCATCGAAGCTTCACAGGATCCAGAGTCTGTGCGCTAGCGTCCGGGCGACCCTCACAGCAGGGCCGCGCAGCTGCCCATCAGAACCCATTTCCCTTTTTCCTGTTCACAGCTACCCTGCACCTCCCAGCCTTCCCACCCCTTACAGCTAGGGCATAGTGTCTCGTGTTACCAAGGGGAAGGGGTGGAGGTGGTGAGGGCCTTGGCCAGCCTGCATCCTAGGACGGAGGGCATGATGGCCACCTGGTCACCCCACCCTGCTGGTTGGAGCCCTCACCTGGAAGCAGGGAGGAGAAACAAGGGGGACAGAGCCTGGGACCTGACACCCAACTGCCCTGGACTCTCACAAGAAGGGGACAGAGACAGCTTGAGCTTCAGCCCAGTTTTGGGAGACACTTTGTTCCAGCAACAAACTTCTGCCTTAAAAGCCAAGGTGCTTTACAAACCCCTCCCCAGCTGTCACAGAAAGTCAGGCTTAATCTCATCACACTTTTCTCAAACCCCAGCTCACGGTGAGACCACCTCTCAGGTGATGGTGCTTCAGAGCAGCCCCTTTAAAAGATCCCTGGAGTTCAGCTCTCCCAGCCCTGCCGTCAGTTTAAGGGAGAAGTTTCCTTGACAACCTTGACAAACCTGCTCAGTTTCCTTGACAACCAAGCTTCACAATCTCCCAAACTCTTCTCCTTCAAACATCCCTATTCTAGGCTTGATGAGCCTAAAGTGACAGTGCTGTCATCATGTGCCGGAGAGTGACTCCTCCAAGCCCGTAGTTCCTGGTTACATGATGCTATTGATGATGAAATCCCAGAAGAGCCAGCTTTGCAAGGTAACCACTTCTGGACTCGGCACTGGGTCCCTTTCCACGGACAGAGTGGAGTGGCTGTTTCCACGGGGTCCGTGGTGGAAGAGCTCACCTTAATGCTGCCAGGACTTCATCCCTTCCAGGTGATTCCAGGGTCCTCATTCTCCCCAGACCCCCACCCACATGGCTGCTGTCTGTGCCAGTCTATACGGGACCTTGGTAATCTCCTAAAATGAGGGTTATTTTATACACAGGTAATGGGTTGAATGCTGACCCCAAAAGATGTGCCCCCCCAGAACACGTGAACAGGACCATATCTGGGAAAAGGGTCTTTGTATATGTAGTTAAGGATCTCAAGGTGAGGTCATCTTGGGTTAGGGTGGCCCTCAATCCAACTGAGAGAGTCCTTATGAGAAACAAAAGAGGAGAAACACAGACTTAGAGAAGCCACGTGAAGACAGAGGCAGAGACGGGAGGGATGCAGCCACAGGCCTGGGGACGTCTGGAGCCCCCAGAGACTGGAAAAAGCAGGAAGAACCCTATCCTGGAGCCTTTGGAGAGACTTCCGTCCTCCAACACCTTGATCTCAGATGTCTGGTCTCCAGGACTGGGGGAGGATGAATTCCTGTTGTTTTAAACCACCCATCTTGTGGTCATTTGTTACAGAAGCCACAGAACGGTCACACAGACCCTGCTCTGTAGGATCCTGGAAGTGCGGGTCTCATTAAAGGCCAACAGAGGCTGGATTGTAGAGCCCTTAGAGTCAGCATTGGGCCCCTGAAATCCTAAAGCAGTGGCTGGACATCAGAACGTTGAGGGGTCAGTCAGAAGCCCAGCCCTAAGGATGCCGGCTGCACACGGCCTCCCCAGGTTTTTACGCCTGTACATGCGTAAAATAAGTATTTCCATCCTGATTCAGGACCTCTGATATCACCGTTCACGTTGCTAATTAAGAACCCACTAGTTACACAGATGAAAACCCTATCAGGACACTTGCTCCAGTGGTAAACAATTCTGAAGTTGGTCACAGGTGGGGAATCGTCTCCCATGCAGCCAGCAGCCCCCACACAAGGAGCGTCCTCATTGCAAAGCTGGGGGACCGTGAGGAGGCGTCTCTGAGTAAACGTGAGCTGAGCCCCAGGCCAGCTGCTGCTGAACTTTTCCCACCCTTCCCAGGTAAAACACCTGAATGTATGCAAGGACTTGAAAGCCTAGAGGAAGGGGCTTGGAGTCACACCAGCGACAACACGCAGGCCGACTTGGTGCCTGCAGGCCAGCCAGGACGGTCCTGGCCCCGGGCACTCTTCTGGAAGCTTTCCATTTCCCTGCCTGAGGTACCCCTCCCGTCCCAGCCCCCACTGCTTTTTTCCTTCCTCACCTCTGCCCGGGTAGAAATTCCAGCGGCAGGTATGGGTGACACATCCTCTTCTTTAGCAGGTGGCAGCCCGGCAACTCCTGCAGAAAGTCCAGCAGAGCCCCACTCACACCGGGCCACACATAGAGCCGTGGGCCCTACTCCCTCCCACCAGCCCAGCCCCGAGACTGCTGACGGGGCAGAGAATATGGCGTCAGGCACAGCTGCAGGGCTCTTGCTGCCTGGAGGGGTGTTTATATTGACCTCAACCCAGGCACACCTGTGGAGGGCTGGCCGGCCGGGTCAGGCTGCCCAGGTCAGCCAATCCTCGCCCCTCAGGGGCTCAGAGTTGCAGAAAATGGGCCTTGCTGCACCGGCCAGGTCCAAGGAACAGGTGTAGGGTCCTGAGAGTCAGGATAGACAAGAGGCGGCAGCCCTGGCTTGTTTTCTAATCATTTTATCTGGTCCATGAGTGGGAGACAACTTCAAGAAGACCCTCTCCTAATGAGAGGAACCCAGGAGTCAGGGAGAGGAGGGGTGGTGGGTGGAGACAGAGGCCTGGTGCCCCGGCTGCAGTGGAAACCCCTGGAAGACCAGGCGGAGGGAGGCCACACAGAGTGAAGCCCAGGGTCACAGACCTGTCGGAGCTGCTGTTTGTTAGTTCAAGCCCTGCTCTGAGGTGCTCTGTGTCAGCTCTGAGCGACAGGTGAGCTGGGGGTACTCTGCAATGAGGGCTATGTGCACGGTTCCTGTGTGCCCAGCCCTGCTGGGGTACCTGCCCAGGGGAGCTCCATATCCAGGGAGGGGCCTGCCCATGAGAACCCTGTGGGCTGCTGGGTACCTGCTCAGGTGAGCTCCATATCCTGGGAGGGGCCTGACCATGAGAGCCCCATGGGCTGCTGGGTACCTGCTCAGGTGAGCTCCATATCCTGGGAGGGGCCTGACCACGAGGGCCCCGGGTGCTGGGAGGGGGGCGTGTGTATGAGCGTCCTCTCTGTGCAGCTGGCACAGAGTTGCTTAGCAACTTCCCTGTGGGCGGTGCTGGGATGAAATGAGAACCAGGAGATGCTGCGGGCCCCATGAACCCCTGTCCATCCAGAGTGATGAGGTCAGTAGGTGGGTGCTGGCCACTGTGCTGCATGAGGGAGGCCCCACGGGTACCTCTTGTGTCTTCCTCCTGGCACCAGGGAGGTCTCCCCAGGACAGAGCAGACAGCCTGCCTGGGGCAGGTGGGAGCTCCTGGTGACACTGCAGGGGACATGAGAGGGACGGACCAGGCAGGAGGAGGTGGGAGCCCAGGCAGAGCCATGGGGCTCGGGACCGAGGGGGCTTTTCTGGGTCTGAACCTGAACCTGAGGCTGAACCTGCGTCAGAGTGACAAGCCTTCCGGATGATCCCAGAACACGATAGTGAGACGGATCCTGTTAGAAGAAGGTAAGTGAATCCCTCCAAGAGGAGGCTCTGTGAGCTGGTCCCGGGAGGGGGGCGAAGGGAACAGGTGTGGAAGCTGCGGGGAGTGGGCAGTCCCCCTGGGCAGGCGGCGGGTGCAGACCCCACTCCGTGGTCCCACACCTGTGCTTCCGGCTGGATTACTTGGCTTCTCAGAGCCTCAGCTTCCCAGTCACTATCGGGTGATGGTAGCATGGATTGACTAGTAATTTCCTCAGAACAGGGTAGAAAGGGAAATGGAAAATGGACATTCCACAGAACACCGTCAGTATGGGAATCGCAGGCCCTGTTTCCCGCAGGTCTGTCTTCAGGATCAGGAGAGCAAATCCGAGCAGACTTGCAGCAGAGCCTGGGGATGGGCTCCGTTTGGTGGGTCCCCCAGTTTCCTGAATCTCGGAAGGAGCAGCTCCAGTGGACAGTGGCAGGTTCATCCCACACCTGGAAGCATCCAGACCTCAAGGCCCAGCAGCCCCCGAACCCTGTGTCTGGGCCCCCGGGAGGCAGACAGGACAGGCCGGCGTCCTCCTCGGCCCTCTTGCTGCCCAGAACAGGTGAGGTCCAGGCCGTCATTAGGAAGAAGCAGGGATGGGGGTGTCCCATGTGGGAAGAGGACACGGAGCAGCTTGTGTACGTGGACGTCCACACCAGGAATGTGGGGCGGTGGGATGCGGGCACTGGGAGGGGCAGACGGTGGGCCTGAGGAAGCAGGGCGGGGCCGGGGGTCCTGAGGAGGGGGTGTGCGAGCTTTGCCTGTGCCGGGCCTCAGACTCCACGGGGCTTCACTCCCCTGGTCACTGGGGAGGAGGAGCCGAGCAGCGTTGGTGGGGTGACCACTCACGTCCCCAGGCCCTGCCAGCATCGGAACTTCAGGTTCGGGGTCGGGGAGCCTGAGAAGCGTAGGTCCCGCCGTGCCCACCAGGGAGGCCTGGAGGGGTCGGGCAGGAAGCACTGGTGTGGTCATCCCCTGTGCGGAAGCTCCCGAGCCAGTGTCCAGTGGGAGCCCTCACCTCGCACGTGGGTTTCACGTCCACAGCTCAGATCACCTTCTAGCCGCTTGGTTTGTTTTCCAGACACAAAGTCCTAATATCTCCTATGTCCCCTGCCTGTGAAAAGGTGCGTCTGATCTGGCACCAGATCCTGCCCCTGGTCCCTCCTGACTGGACGCCCAGCAGCCAGTGTCACCACGTCATGACTGTCAGGGGGTGTCAGGCGTGGGGGGACGAGAGCACACGGTCCAGGCCCACGAGGGGCCGTGCCGTCCACGGAGCTGGTGCTGTGGCTGTACGTGTGCCATGCCCCCACCCCACAGGCAGAGACCACCGTCCCCTTACAGATTGTTACCAAGTGAAGTCACATGGACCCTGCTCGGGCCCGAGCCTGGCGAGGCGCTGTGCCTCAGCGGGGAAGGTTTCCTTTTTCCATGTGGGTTCAAGTAGGCAAATAACAAAACCAAAGCTGAGACCACCACAGCACAGGCTCTGTTCAGTGGCCAAATAATGGAGAAATGGGAACGAAGTTCACAGACCAACTTCTCGCCCTCCTGGAGAGAGCGGTTTAATTTTAAAGAGTAAAGACAAAGGGAGGAGGAGTGAGGCTAATGATGGGGATGAAGAGGCCTTCCGGGGAAGGGGCAGGGCTTTTCCCAAGCGAGTGGGGTACCACCTCCTTTCACCCGTCTTTGGTCCTTCATGTCCAGTCATGGCCACCGGTAAATGTGTCACTTAATATGCTGATATAGTAAATTCAACATGTGATGAGACTCAGGGTCTGTTGGAGGTCACATTCGTTGCCATCTTGGTCCCAGCTGGTTGCATCTGTTTGCTTGTTTGTAGCTTCCTTTCTTATCTCTGGACCCCTTAACTTAAATACTTAGGTGAACTCCTGCTGAAGTTGGGGGTGGAGGACAGCCCTGTGAAAGGTGGGTCCACGGGTTCTGAGCAGGGCCTGGAGCAGCTCTGACAACAAGAGGAGGAGGCTGAGACGGGCGGTCAGTCTGACGCCCGCACTGGGGCCTGTGGTCGGCATGCGGAGGTGGTAAGCTGGGGCACGTGTCAGGGAATGTTCTCGGTGTTTACACAGAAGATGTGAACGTGGGTCCAGATGCAGAGCTGCCTGCAGACGCTGCTACGGAACCCCCTGATTCTTTCCTGAGAAAACTGGTGGGGGGGCATTCAGGCAACAGGGCAAACAGCTTGCTCTGGACGTTCTTGTGGGGAAGTGGGGACTTAGCAATAGGGGCTCAGCCCGCATAACCCCAGAAGCCCTCCCAGGACAGCCCCAGAACCACTTCTGGAATGGCAAGGAGAAGTGGGTCTTCCACCTACTAGACGTGGAGGAAAGGGCTGGGGTTTGCAGGGCCGCCCTCACCTTCAGGGACTGACTGGGAGGCTCACAGGACCCAGCACATGCTTGTGGCTTGTGTGCTCACAGCTGAGACGGGTCACAGCACGCAGTAGGGATGCACGGGAGGGAGGGCCCCTGCTCCAATCACCTCATGACCCTTCATGCCCACTCCTTCCCTCGAGGGTCTCTAGGATGTCTCTTCCCCCAGCGACGAAGGGCAGAACCATGACAGTTACCCCCACCCCCGTCCCCCCAGGGAGGCTCATTAGAGACTTGGCACCCGGCTGGGGGCTGGTCACGTGGTGCTGTCTGCCCTCACCCTCCAAAATGCCAGTGCCCAGAAGGGGAGCCGGGGCTCAGCATGAACCACATGGTTTGTGCAAACAGCACAGGCGCAGGGAGCTGCCCCTAAAGGGAGGAGGGAGGGTTTAGATCAGGGAAGGGAGCTGCTCACCAGCTGCATTAGCTTCCTGGGGCAGCTGTAATAAACGACCACAAACGGAGGCTCAGAGCAACAGAAGCCTGTCCTCTCTCAGTCCTGGAGACCAGACGTCTGAGGTCAAGGTGTCCCAGGGCCGCTCTCCCTCCGGAGGCTCCAGGGGAGGGTCCTGCCTGCCTCTTCCAGCTTCTGGGGGCTCCAGGCATCCCTGGGCTTGTGGCCGCATTCCTCCCGTCTCTACCTCCGTCTTCACATGGTGTCTCCTGTGTGTCTGTGTCTCTCCGCTTGTCTCTTAGAAGGACACTGTCACTGATTTAGGGCCACCCTGATCCAGGATGACCTCATCTTCAGATCCGTAACTAATTATACCTGAAAAGACCCTACTTCCAAATAAGGTTCCATTCTCAGATTCTGGGGGGCATGACGTGGACATAACTTCTGGGGGACCCCCATTCAACCCACTATAGCACCCAGTTCCCAGATGCCAGCCGATCTTCCTCAGGACAGCATCAGGCTGGTGATGTTCTGTCTTTCTGCACGGAGTTGCCTCTTGTTTCTGGTGGTAACAGTGAGGTTGGGTGGGGAGCACTTCCGGCTGACCTCCCAGTCATTCCAGGGACCACGCTGATGTGTCCTTCCCGGGAGAGTGTGAGCACGGCCAGGGTTCCCTGTGAACACTCCACACTGACCGCTCGGTGGTCAGACACCTGCATGAGCTGGACCGGTCTCCGGACCTCTGCACCTTCTACCACATCCATAGCCTGGTGGACTCTGTGCGGGCCTATGACCAGGAGGTGGGGACCGGCAGGATGGGTGGGAGCCCTCCTGCCTGCCAGGTGGCCTCCAGCCCACCACAGACCCTCCAGTCCTGCCATGGACACCCCCATCGCATTAACCCCAAAGAGGGCTTCTGGGAGGGGTGAGAATTCGACCATGAAGAAGACAGGGCGGGCCCTAACTGCAACAGGTGAAGGCAAGGACTGGGGGTGCTTGGCTATTTGTCCCCCAAAGACCCAGGATGTGGGCTCTGACTTGATGGGTCCACCTCCACCTGGGCTCACCTGGGGGGTCGCTGCAGGGAGAGCATGTCCTTGGGTGATTTTCCAACTCTCCCCACATCAGCCTCACCCCCTGGGACACCCTGACCCCATTAATAGTCTTTAAATAGTGTCTCTCATCCATCAGTCCTACGTGGGAGATTTTAATATTGTGTGGGAGTCCAACGACCAGCGCCCATGTGTCCTGTGTGTCTTGGGAGGGGAAGGAGCCTCGCTCTCACATTCCTGCCCCAGTGCACCTGGGGTCAGGGGCAGCAGACCCAGGCTTTGTTCCGGCAGAAGCTCCCTTTCTGTGAACAAGTCTTCCCCCAATCCTATTATCCTCACTGGAGGCTCAGGAGGCCACAGCATCGGGGCACCTCCAGCACCAGGACTCCACCCTAGGGAATTTCTCAAGAGCAGGGACCAGGCCTGGAGGCGGAGGGGAGGAGGGAGCCGGCCTCTTCAGGATCCCCGGGGCTAGGATGCCTCCTACCCACGAGGGCCTTGGACTCAGTTTAACTTCCATCCAGGGTCTCCTACCCTCCCCTGGTAAAGGGGCCCTTCAGATTCCAGGGCCCCAAGATCCTCCCCACCGACTTCTGACCCCACCTGCAGAGTCGGGGACCCAGAGACCCCCTCCCCGGCTTCTTTTTTCTTGGAGGCTCCCAGAATTCCCTGAAGATGTTATGCTCAGGGTTTATTATGCTGAAGGATGCAAGTTAAAATCAGCAAGGATGGGGGGATGAGCAAGGTCCAGCTTCCTTGGCTGTGGCAGCCCAGGGAAGCCCACCTGAGTCCTGAAGTGCAGGGTTTATTGGGGTCTGTCACGTCAATGTGGGGACCACCATGTGCCTGACCTTGGCCTCCAGCCCCCGGGGGCAACTCAGGAAGCCCCACCGTGTATCACGCCATCAGCACAGACCAGTCTGGAGCGAGGCCCACGGAGCATGGACACTCCCGTCCGACTCAAGGTGACCTCTGGAGCCAGGAGCAGAGGCCCGGCCTCTCTGTGGACAGGTGAACCCACACCGCCCAGGCCCTGGTGCAGTGCCCGTTCCGTGTGGTCAGCATGGGTGCACGCGGGTCAGCCAGTGTCTGTGTGTCTCAGCCTGTGACCACTGACCACACTGTCCTGCTCTGCTCCCAAGAGCGAGGCCAATGGAGGGACAACGCGGGTGGGAGCAAAGCCGGGTCATGGTCAGGCTGGGTGAGAAAGGGTCCAAGGAGTGAGAACCCGGCTGCCCTTGCCTGGTGAGCCGAGAGCTGACGTTCGCCCTGTGGTCAGTCCATCTCCCCACATCCCGAGGTAGAGCTGCCTTTCCTGCACCCTGGGGCAGGGTCATGCCTGTGTATACAGCAGGACGCACAGCAGTGCACGCAGCAAGCCCGATGCCTGCCCTTGCCATGTAGTCAGGGGCTTGGTGAGGGTGGAACATCACGACAGGACGTGGGCCGACCCCGGGGAGTATGTAGGGGTGAAGTGTTTGGGAGCTTCTGGAGGGAACCCTCACCTGTCTGCACAGGTGGATTGAGGACACAGACCAAGGGTGGGCAGGCGGGGAGCCCAGTCCTGGGTCATCCCTGAGGCTGGAGGAGGGGCGTGGAGCGGGGGGTGATGGCGGTGGGGATGAGGGGCTGATCGCCGGACAGTGTGGAGACAGATCATTCGAGGCAGCGGGGAAGGTGGAAGACTGTGCCCGATGGCAGGACGGAGAGACCAGCAGGCGGCGCTGCAGGCGCGGGTAGCAGGGCTGCTCCCTGCAGGGCAGCGCCAGAGCCCCGCACCGCTGGAAACCACGGGATGTCCGGACAGAACCCCAGAGGATGGGGGGCCATATGGGAGGGAAGAGTTTGGAAAAGTCACCTTATCTCCACATGTCCTGGAGGAGGGTTCCCTGCTCCAGCCTCTTTCCTTAGAGTCTCCCCACCTGGGGAAGTCATCACACTCAACAGCTGGTCGTGCAAGGCTTGGAATTCGTCGGGAGGATGAAAGGGAAAAGGGGGGAAGGAATGAGAAATAAGCTCTACGTATTTGGACAGCACATGACACTCTAATTTCCAATCAGGAAGAGGAATTTCCTAAAGGCTCAGGCTGCCCCTGTAACCAGAATGGGGCTTGAAGCAATCCTGCCACTTTGTGGACGGTTTCAGAAACAAGTTGAAGACACTTGCTCAGGGGCACTGCAATCCACAACGCCTGCAAAGTTGTAAGTGACAACTATCGTAGAAAAATGTCTTGGGGTAAGTAACTGAAAAGAACTTGAAAACAAGGCAGAATTGCAGGAACCGGATTGCAAGAGGTAGATTGGACTTGCCGTTAAAGCACATGAAAGCTGCTCAATATTGCTTATGATTCCGTTGGCCAAAAAGGGTGTACAGGTTGAAACCCATACGACCTTTGTGGCCAAGCAAACATGCGGGAAACACAAATCAACATGACAAAGATGTAGCACTTTGCCCCAGTCAGAATGGCCAACCTCACAAAGTGTAAAAACAACAAATGGAGGAGAGGATGTGGAGAAAATGGAACCCTGCTACGCTGATGGTGGGAATGTCAATTGCTAACAGCCACGCTGGAGAAGGGTATGATGTTTCCTAAAAATTCTAAAAAATAGAGCTACAGGGACTTCCTGGTGGTGCAGAGTTAAGACTCCAACTGCCAAGGCAGAGGACACGGGGTCGAGCCCAAGTCCAGAAAGATAACACAGGCCACGGAGCAACTAAGCCAATGCACCACAACTACTGAGCCTGTGCTCTAGAGCCCGTGAGCCACAACTACTGAAGCCTGGCGCCTAAAGCCAGTGCACCACAAGAAGAGAAGCCACGGCAATGAGAAGCCCGCGCACTTCCACAAAGAGTAGCCCCAACTTCCTGCAACTAGAGAAACCCCACACGAAATAAGGAAGACCCAACACAGGCAAAATTAATTACTTAATTAATTAAAAAACAATAGAGTTACAGAGCATACGGCACTACCACTCCTGGGGATATATTTTGGGATAACCATAAATCAACAGGACACAGGAACTTCAACTATTACTGCAGCACTTCTGCAGGATCCTCGACTTGGAAACAATATAAATGTCCTTGGAAGGAAAAAATGGACAAAGACGATAATATGGTACTTATGTACAATGGAATAGTACTCAGCCATGAAATCAATGAAATAAGGCCAGTTGCAGCAACTCAAGTGGATTTAGATAAGATCATTCTAAGTGACAAAAGTCAGACACAAAAAGACACTTAGCACAAGATACTATTTATAGGTGGAATATAAAATAGATACACATGAACTAAATTACAAAACAGAAACAGGGACACACATTTACAAATCACACTTATGGCTGATAAAGTGGAAAGGTGGGGTGGGGTGAGACATAAACCAGAGGGTTGAAATTAACACAGATACCGTTCCAAAGATGAAATAGGTATTCGACAAAATCTACTCTATAGCTCAAGAAGTGGACTCAGCACACTCTAGTCACCAGAAAAGAATATATACGACGGGTAAGAATCTTAAAAGAATTTACGGATGTCTCTCTGTAAGTGAAACAAGTGGATGTGCAGCAGCAAGAAAGACAGCACTGAAAATCAGCTTTACCAAATGATAAAAATAAATTTAAAAAAAAACAAAAAAAAGACACAGAAAGAAAATGTTACAAAATTCGTTCAGGGGATGTGATGCAACCTACATTGACCACATTTAGACCCACAGCTGGATGAGACAAAAGGCTGGACACTCCTGGGGCTGAGAGGATTGGTGAGGTTGGGTGGAAAATGTAGAACCTTTAAAGTACTACTGTGTGGTACCCATTCCATGGGTCCCAAATCTCCAGGGTCAAGGGCATCTTCCTACAGTGAAAACATGCATGGGAAACCCAGAGGATGGTACCCATGTGATCGGGAAATGTTACTAAAACACACCTCATTTCTCATCTCCTGGTGCTCGGGTTCGCCATTCCAGCCGCTTTACTACCAATCTCCCCATTGGAGACTCAGCACCTTTAACCTCCTGTTTCGTACAGTTTGAAATTTGTCCTCAGGATGAACGGTAAGAAGGGGAACCAATGAGAGAGTAACTCTAGGTGTTGGGACAGGCAAAGGTCACTCTAATTTCCCATCAGGAAGAAGAATTAACCACAGGCTCAGCCTGTCCCACGGAACCAGAATAGGGCCTGAAGCAATCCTGTGCTTTTGCGGCCAGCTCCCAAAAAAGCTAGTTGACAAATGGAGCACAGGGGCACTGCAATTCACAAGCGTGCAGAGTTATAAATGATAACTGTCATCCAAAAATATACTGAGGGAAGGCAACAAAGAGGATTTGAAAGCAAGGCAGAATTTCAGGAAACAGTTTTCAAGAGGTTGATTGGATTCGCCTTTAAATCACATGGAAAGTGGCAAAACGTTGACAATGGTGCACTTGGCCAAAAAGGGCGTATGCGTTTTTTCCTCAATATATTCAGGAAAAAACGCATACGCCCTTTTTGGCCAACCAAAGAAGCGGGCAATGCAAGTCAGCACTACAAAGAAGTCTCACTTCCCATCCGTCAAAAGGGCCATCCTGGAAAAGTATGAAAACCAAAAATGTAGGAGAGGACAAGGAGAAAAGGGAGCCATGTTACGCTGATGGACGGGATGTATATTGCTAACAGCCACACTGGAGAAGTGTATGGTGTTTCCTAAAACATCTATAAAACAGAGCTACAGAGCATACGGTACTTCCACTCATGGACATATATATTCGGAAAACAAAAAATCGACAAGACAGGCAGCCCAAAGTTTAGGGCTGCTCTCTTTAAAAGAACCTCGAATCGGGGACACCATAAATATCCTCAGAAAGAGAAAAATGGATAATCAAGTTGTGGCACTTATGTACAATGGAATATCACTCAGCCATGAAATCAATGTCATAAGGCTAGTAGCAGCATGATGAGTGGATTTAGGTACGATGATTCTAAGTGAAATAAGTCACTAAGAAAAGAAACATACCATAAGATATCACTTAGAGAGGGAATGTAAACATTGCTACACATGAACTGAATTACAAAACAGAAGAGAGTCACACATTTAGAAAGCACACTTATGCCTGCTAAAGGGGAAAAGTGAGGTGGGGTGATGCATAAAACAAGAGTTTGAAATTAGCACAGATACCATTCCATAAAAGAAATATGTAACAGACAAGACCTACACACTGCTCAATGAACGGGACTCAAAACACCATATTCACCGGAGAAGAATATATCTGTGTAGTAAGAATCTTAAAAAGTATGTATTGATATCTCTCTGTAATGAATCAAGTGGGTGTAAAGCGGCATAAACAAAACATTGAAAATCAGCTAAACCCCATTAAAAAAAATTAAAAACAAAACAAAACAAAACAAAACACAGGCAATGAAAGAGAGAGAAATTCTTACAAAATCCGTTCAGGGGCTCTGATGCAACCTGGATTGACCATATCTAGACCCACAGCTGGATGAGACATAAGGCTGGACACTCTTGGGGCTGAGAGGATTGGTGAGGTTGGGTGAGCAAACGCAGACGCTTTAAAGTAATACCGCGCGGTACCCACCCCATGGGTCCCAAATCTCCAGGTTCAAGGGCACCTTCCTACATCGAAAACATGCCTGGGAAACCCAGAAGATGGTACACCGTGTGATCGGGAAAGGTTTCTAAAACGCACCTCATTTCTCCTCTCCTTGTGCTCGGGTTCGCCATTCCAGTCGCTTTACTAACAATCTCCCTACTTGGAGAATCAGCACCTTGAACCTCCTGTTTGTTTCGTACAGGTTGCAATTTGTCCTGAGGATGAACGGGAAGACGGGGAACCAATGAGAGACTAGCTCTAGGTGTTGGGACAGGCACAGGTCACTCTATTTCCCCATCAGGAAGAAGAATGAAGCACAGGCTCAGCCTGCCCCCCGGAACCAGAATAGGGCCTGAAGCAATCCTGCGCTTTTGCGGCCAGCTCCCAAAAAAGCGAGTTGACAAATGGAGCTCAGGACCACTGCAATTCACAAACCTGCAGAGTTATAAATGATAACTCTCGTCCACAAATATATTGAGGGAAGGCAAGGAAGAGGATTTGAAAGCAAGGCAGAATTGCAGGAAACAGATTTCAGGAGGTAGATTCGACTCGCCTTTAAAGCACATGAAAAGCGGCAAAACGTTGACAATGATGCCCTTGGCCAAAAAGGGCGTATGCGTTTTTTCCTGAATATATTCAGGAAAAAACGCATACGCCCTTTTTGGCCAACCAAGCAAGCCGGAAGTGCCAATCAGCACTACAAAGAAGTCTCGCTTGCCATCGGTCAAAAGGGCCATGCTGCAAAAAGTGTAAAAACCAGAAATGCAGGACAGGCCATGGAGACATGGGAGCCTTGCTATGCTGATGGGCGGGATGTCAGTTGCCAACAGCCACTCTGGAGAAGTGTACGGTGTGTCCTTAAACATGTAATAAACACAGCTTACAGAGCATAGGGCACTTCCACTCATGGGCGTATAAATTGGGAAAACTAAAAATCAACCAGACACAGGCACCCCAAAGTTTAGGGCTGCTCTGTGTACAAGACCCTCCACTTCAGTACACCTTAAACATCCCAGGAAAGAGAATAATGGATAAAGAAGTTGTGGTACTTAGGCACAATGGAATATCACTCAGCCATGAAATCAACGTCATAAGGCTAGTAGCAGCATGATGAGTGGATTTAGGGACGAGGATTCTAAGTGAAATAAGTCACACAGAAAAAGACACTTATCCTAAGATATCACTTATAGAGGGCATGTCAAAATCGCTACACTTGAAATGAATTACAAAACAGAACAGAGTCACATATTTAGAACACACACAATGGCTGCTTAACGGGAAAGGTGAGGTGGGGTGATGCATAAAACAAGGGTTTGAAATTAGCTCACATACCGTTCCATAAGCCAAATATGTAACAGACAAGACCTCCTCCCTGCTCAGTGAACTGGACTCAACACCCCCTATTCACCGCACAAGAAAATATCTGACTAGCAAGAATCTTAAAACCTATGTATTGATATCTCTCTGGAGTTGAATCAAGAGGGTGTAAAGCGGCATAAACACAGCAGGGAAAAGCAGCTCAACCCCATTATCAATATAAATTACTTAAAATGAACCCCATAAAACAAAGACAGTGAAAGAGAGAGAAATTCTTACAAAATCCGTTCGGGGGCTCTGATGCAACCTGGATTGACCATATCTAGATGCACAGCTGGATGAGACATAAGGCTGGACACTCTTGGGGCTGAGAGGATTGGTGAGGTTGGGTGAGCAAACGCAAGACGCTTTAAAGTAATACCGCGCGGTACCCACCCCATGGGTCCCAAATCTCTAGGTTCAAGGGCACCTTCCTACATCGAAAACATGCCTGGGAAACCCAGAAGATGGTACACCGTGTGATCGGGAAAGGTTTCTAAAACGCATCTCATTTCTCCTCTCCTTGTGCTCGGGTTCGCCATTCCAGTCACTTTACTAACAATCTCCCTACTTGGAGAATCAGCACCTTGAACCTCCTGTTTGTTTCGTACAGGTTGCAATTTGTCCTGAGGATGAACGGGAAGACGGGGAACCAATGAGAGACTAGCTCTAGGTGTTGGGACAGGCACAGGTCACTCTATTTCCCCATCAGGAAGAAGAATGAAGCACAGGCTCAGCCTGCCTCCCGGAACCAGAATAGGGCCTGAAGCAATCCTGCGCTTTTGCGGCCAGCTCCCAAAAAAGCGAGTTGACAAATGGAGCTCAGGGCCACTGCAATTCACAAACCTGCACAGTTATAAATGATAACTCTCGTCCACAAATATATTGAGGGAAGGCAACGAAGAGGATTTGAAAGCAAGGCAGAATTGCAGGAAACAGATTTCAGGAGGTAGATTCGACTCGCCTTTAAAGCACATGAAAAGCGGCAAAACGTTGACAATGATGCCCTTGGCCAAAAAGGGCGTATGCGTTTTTTCCTGAATATATTCAGGAAAAAACGCATACGCCCTTTTTGGCCAACCAAGCAAGCCGGAAGTGCCAATCAGCACTACAAAGAAGTCTCGCTTGCCATCGGTCAAAAGGGCCATGCTGCAAAAAGTGAAAAAGCCAGAAATGCAGGACAGGCCATGGAGACATGGGAGCCTTGCTACGCTGATGGGCGGGATGTCAGTTGCCAACAGCCACTCTGGAGAAGTGTACGGTGTGTACTGAAACATGTAATAAACACAGCTGAGAGAGCATAGGGCACTTCCACTCATGGGCGTATAAATTGGAAAAACTAAAAATCAACCAGACACAGGCACCCCAATTTTAGGGCTGCTCTGTGTACAAAAACCTCCACTTCAGTACACCTTAAACATCCCAGGAAAGAGAGAAATGGATAAAGAAGTTGTGGTACTTAGGCACAATGGAATATCACTCAGCCATGAAATCAATGTCATAAGGCTAGTAGCAGCATGATGAGTGGATTTAGGGACGAGGATTCTAAGTGAAATAAGTCACACAGAAAAAGACACTTATCCTAAGATATCACTTATAGAGGGCATGTCAAAATCGTTACACTTGAACTGAATTACAAAACAGAACAGAGTCACACATTTAGAAGACACACTATGGCTGCTTAACGGGAAAGGTGAGGTGGGGTGATGCATAAAACAAGGGTTTGAAATTAGCTCACATACCGTTCCATAAGCCAAATATGTAACAGACAAGACCTCCTCCCTGCTCAGTGAACTGGACTCAACACCCCCTATTCACCGCACAAGAATATATCTGACTAGCAAGAATCTTAAAACCTATGTATTGATATCTCACTGGAGTTGAATCAAGAGGGTGTAAAGCGGCATAAACACAGCAGGGAAAAGCAGCTCAACCCCATTATCAAAATAAATTACTTAAAATGAACAACATAAAACAAAGACAGTGAAAGAGAGAGAAATTCTTACAAAATCCGTTCGGGGGCTCTGATGCAACCTGGATTGACCATATCTAGACGCACAGCTGGATGAGACATAAGGCTGGACACTCTTGGGGCTGAGAGGATTGGTGAGGTTGGGTGAGCAAACGCAGACGCTTTAAAGTAATACCGCGCGGTACCCACCCCATGGGTCCCAAATCTCCAGGTTCAAGGGCACCTTCCTACATCGAAAACATGCCTGGGAAACCCAGAAGATGGTACACCGTGTGATCGGGAAAGGTTTCTAAAACGCACCTCATTTCTCCTCTCCTTGTGCTCGGGTTCGCCATTCCAGCCGCTTTACTAACAATCTCCCTAGTTGGAGAATCAGCACCTTGAACCTCCTGTTTGTTTCGTACAGGTTGCAATTTGTCCTGAGGATGAACGGGAAGACGGGGAACCAATGAGAGACTAGCTCTAGGTGTTGGGACAGGCACAGGTCACTCTATTTCCCCATCAGGAAGAAGAATGAAGCACAGGCTCAGCCTGCCCCCCGGAACCAGAATAGGGCCTGAAGCAATCCTGCGCTTTTGCGGCCAGCTCCCAAAAAAGCGAGTTGACAAATGGAGCTCAGGGCCACTGCAATTCACAAACCTGCAGAGTTATAAATGATAACTCTCGTCCACAAATATATTGAGGGAAGGCAAGGAAGAGGATTTGAAAGCAAGGCAGAATTGCAGGAAACAGATTTCAGGAGGTAGATTCGACTCGCCTTTAAAGCACATGAAAAGCGGCAAAACGTTGACAATGATGCCCTTGGCCAAAAAGGGCGTATGCGTTTTTTCCTGAATATATTCAGGAAAAAACGCATACGCCCTTTTTGGTCAACCAAGCAAGCCGGAAGTGCCAATCAGCACTACAAAGAAGTCTCGCTTGCCATCGGTCAAAAGGGCCATGCTGCAAAAAGTGTAAAAACCAGAAATGCAGGACAGGCCATGAAGACATGGGAGCCTTGCTACGCTGATGGGCGGGATGTCAGTTGCCAACAGCCACTCTGGAGAAGTGTACGGTGTGTCCTGAAACATGTAATAAACACAGCTGAGAGAGCATAGGGCACTTCCACTCATGGGCGTATAAATTGGGAAAACTAAAAATCAACAAGACACAGGCACCCCAAAGTTTAGGGCTGCTCTGTGTACAAGAACCTCCACTTCAGTACACCTTAAACATCCCAGGAAAGAGAGAAATGGATAAAGAAGTTGTGGTACTTAGGCACAATGGAATATCATTCAGCCATGAAATCAATGTCATAAGGCTAGTAGCAGCATGATGAGTGGATTTAGGGACGAGGATTCTAAGTGAAATAAGTCACACAGAAAAAGACACTTATCCTAAGATATCACTTATAGAGGGCATGTCAAAATCGCTACACTTGAACTGAATTACAAAACAGAACAGAGTCACACATTTAGAAGACACACTATGGCTGCTTAACGGGAAAGGTGAGGTGGGGTGATGCATAAAACAAGGGTTTGAAATTAGCTCACATACCGTTCCATAAGCCAAATATGTAACAGACAAGACCTACTCCCTGCTCAATGAAGTGGACTCAACACCCCCTATTCACCGCACAAGAATATATCTGACTAGCAAGAATCTTAAAACCTATGTATTGATATCTCTCTGGAGTTGAATCAAGAGGGTGTAAAGCGGCATAAACCCAGCAGGGAAAAGCAGCTCAACCCCATTATCAAAATAATTTACTTAAAATGAACCCCATAAAACAAAGACAGTGAAAGAGAGAGAAATTCTTACAAAATCCGTTCGGGGGCTCTGATGCAACCTGGATTGACCATATCTAGACCCACAGCTGGATGAGACATAAGGCTGGACACTCTTGGGGCTGAGAGGATTGGTGAGGTTGGGTGAGCAAACGCAGACGCTTTAAAGTAATACCGCGCGGTACCCACCCCATGGGTCCCAAATCTCAAGGTTCAAGGGCACCTTCCTACATGGAAAACATGCCTGGGAAACCCAGAAATGGTACACCGTGTGATCGGGAAAGGTTTCTAAAGCGCACCTCATTTCTCCTCTCCTTGTGCTCGGGTTCGCCATTCCAGTCGCTTTACTAACAATCTCCCTACTTGGAGAATCAGCACCTTGAACCTCCTGTTTGTTTCGTACAGGTTGCAATTTGTCCTGAGGATGAACAGGAAGACGGGGAACCAATGAGAGACTAGCTCTAGGTGTTGGGACAGGCACAGGTCACTCTATTTCCCCATCAGGAAGAAGAATGAAGCACAGGCTCAGCCTGCCCCCCGGAACCAGAATAGGGCCTGAAGCAATCCTGCGCTTTTGCGGCCAGCTCCCAAAAAAGCGAGTTGACAAATGGAGCTCAGGGCCACTGCAATTCACAAACCTGCAGAGTTATAAATGATAACTCTCGTCCACAAATATATTGAGGGAAGGCAACGAAGAGGATTTGAAAGCAAGGCAGAATTGCAGGAAACAGATTTCAGGAGGTAGATTCGACTCGCCTTTAAAGCACATGAAAAGCGGCAAAACGTTAACAATGATGCCTTTGGCCAAAAACGGCGTATGCGTTTTTTCCTGAATATATTCAGGAAAAAACGCATACGCCCTTTTTGGCCAACCAAGCAAGCCGGAAGTGCCAATCAGCACTACAAAGAAGTCTTCTTGCTATCGGTCAAAAGGACCATGCTGCAAAAAGTGTAAAAACCAGAAATGCAGGACAGGCCATGGAGACATGGGAGCCTTGCTACGCTGATGGGCGGGATGTCAGTTGCCAACAGCCACTCTGGAGAAGTGTACGGTGTGTCCTGAAACATGTAATAAACACAGCTTACAGAGCATAGGGCACTTCCACTCATGGGCGTATAAATTGGGAAAACTAAAAATCAACAAGACACAGGCACCCCAAAGTTTAGGGCTGCTCTGTGTACAAGAACCTCCACTTCAGTACACCTTAAACATCCCAGGAAAGAGAATAATGGATAAAGAAGTTGTGGTACTTAGGCACAATGGAATATCACTCAGCCATGAAATCAATGTCATAAGGCTAGTAGCAGCATGATGAGTGGATTTAGGGACGAGGATTCTAAGTGAAATAACTCACACAGAAAAGACACTTATCCTAAGATATCACTTATAGAGGGCATGTCAAATCGCTACACTTGAACTGAATTACAAAACAGAACAGAGTCACACATTTAGAAGACACACTATGGCTGCTTAACGGGAAAGGTGAGGTGGGGTGATGCATAAAACAAGGGTTTGAAATTAGCTCACATACCGTTCCATAAGCCAAATATGTAACAGACAAGACCTACTCCCTGCTCAATGAAGTGGACTCAACACCCCCTATTCACCGCACAAGAATATATCTGACTAGCAAGAATCTTAAAACCTATGTATTGATATCTCTCTGGAGTTGAATCAAGAGGGTGTAAAGCGGCATAAACCCAGCAGGGAAAAGCAGCTCAACCCCATTATCAAAATAATTTACTTAAAATGAACCCCATAAAACAAAGACAGTGAAAGAGAGAGAAATTCTTACAAAATCCGTTCGGGGGCTCTGATGCAACCTGGATTGACCATATCTAGACCCACAGCTGGATGAGACATAAGGCTGGACACTCTTGGGGCTGAGAGGATTGGTGAGGTTGGGTGAGCAAACGCAGACGCTTTAAAGTAATACCTCGCGGTACCCACCCCATGGGTCCCAAATCTCCAGGTTCAAGGGCATCTTCCTACATCGAAAACATGCCTGGGAATCCCAGAAGATGGTACACCGTGTGATCGGGAAAGGTTTCTAAAGCGCACCTCATTTCTCCTCTCCATGTGTTCGGGTTCGCCATTCCAGTCGCTTTACTAACAATCTCCCTACTTGGAGAATCAGCACCTTGAACCTCCTGTTTGTTTCGTACAGGTTGCAATTTGTCCTGAGGATGAACAGGAAGACGGGGAACCAATGAGAGACTAGCTCTAGGTGTTGGGACAGGCACAGGTCACTCTATTTCCCCATCAGGAAGAAGAATGAAGCACAGGCTCAGCCTGCCCCCCGGAACCAGAATAGGGCCTGAAGCAATCCTGCGCTTTTGCGGCCAGCTCCCAAAAAAGCGAGTTGACAAATGGAGCTCAGGGCCACTGCAATTCACAAACCTGCACAGTTATAAATGATAACTCTCGTCCACAAATATATTGAGGGAAGGCAACGAAGAGGATTTGAAAGCAAGGCAGAATTGCAGGAAACAGATTTCAGGAGGTACATTCGACTCGCCTTTAAAGCACATGAAAAGCGGCAAAACGTTAACAATGATGCCTTTGGCCAAAAAGGGCGTATGCGTTTTTTCCTGAATATATTCAGGAAAAAACGCATACGCCCTTTTTGGCCAACCAAGCAAGCCGGAAGTGCCAATCAGCACTACAAAGAAGTCTTCTTGCCATCGGTCAAAAGGACCATGCTGCAAAAAGTGTAAAAACCAGAAATTTAGGACAGGCCATGGAGACATGGGAGCCTTGCTACGCTGATGGGCGGGATGTCAGTTGCCAACAGCCACTCTGGAGAAGTGTACGGTGTGTCCTGAAACATGTAATAAACACAGCTTACAGAGCATAGGGCACTTCCACTCATGGGCATATAAATTGGGAAAACTAAAAATCAACCAGACACAGGCACCCCAAAGTTTAGGGCTGCTCTGTGTACAAGAACCTCCACTTCAGTACACCTTAAACATCCCAGGAAAGAGAAAAATGGATAAAGAAGTTGTGGTACTTAGGCACAATGGAATATCACTCAGCCATGAAATCAACGTCATAAGGCTAGTAGCAGCATGATGAGTGGATTTAGGGACGAGGATTCTAAGTGAAATAAGTCACACAGAAAAAGACACTTATCCTAAGATATCACTTATAGAGGGCATGTCAAAATCGCTACACTTGAACTGAATTACAAAACAGAACAGAGTCACATATTTAGAACACACACAATGGCTGCTTAACGGGAAAGGTGAGGTGGGGTGATGCATAAAACAAGGGTTTGAAATTAGCTCACATACCGTTCCATAAGCCAAATATGTAACAGACAAGACCTCCTCCCTGCTCAGTGAACTGGACTCAACACCCTCTATTCACCGCACAAGAAAATATCTGACTAGCAAGAATCTTAAAACCTATGTATTGATATCTCTCTGGAGTTGAATCAAGAGGGTGTAAAGCGGCATAAACACAGCAGGGAAAAGCAGCTCAACCCCATTATCAATATAAATTACTTAAAATGAACCCCATAAAACAAAGACAGTGAAAGAGAGAGAAATTCTTACAAAATCCGTTCGGGGGCTCTGATGCAACCTGGATTGACCATATCTAGATGCACAGCTGGATGAGACATAAGGCTGGACACTCTTGGGGCTGAGAGGATTGGTGATGTTGGGTGAGCAAACGCAAGACGCTTTAAAGTAATACCGCGCGGTACCCACCCCATGGGTCCCAAATCTCCTGGTTCAAGGGCACCTTCCTACATCGAAAATATGCCTGGGAAACCCAGAAGATGGTACACCGTGTGATCGGGAAAGGTTTCTAAAACGCATCTCATTTCTCCTCTCCTTGTGCTCGGGTTCGCCATTCCAGTCGCTTTACTAACAATCTCCCTACTTGGAGAATCAGCACCTGGAACCTCCTGTTTGTTTCGTACAGGTTGCAATTTGTCCTGAGGATGAACGGGAAGACGGGGAACCAATGAGAGACTAGCTCTAGGTGTTGGGACAGGCACAGGTCACTCTATTTCCCCATCAGGAAGAAGAATGAAGCACAGGCTCAGCCTGCCCCCCGGAACCAGAATAGGGCCTGAAGCAATCCTGCGCTTTTGCGGCCAGCTCCCAAAAAAGCGAGTTGACAAATGGAGCTCAGGGCCACTGCAATTCACAAACCTGCAGAGTTATAAATGATAACTCTCGTCCACAAATATATTGAGGGAAGACAACGAAGAGGATTTGAAAGCAAGGCAGAATTGCAGGAAACAGATTTCAGGAGGTAGATTCGACTCGCCTTTAAAGCACATGAAAAGCGGCAAAACGTTGACAATGATGCCCTTGGCCAAAAAGGGCGTATGCGTTTTTTCCTGAATATATTCAGGAAAAAACGCATACGCCCTTTTTGGCCAACCAAGCAAGCCGGAAGTGCCAATCAGCACTACAAAGAAGTCTTGCTTGCCATCGGTCAAAAGGGCCATGCTGCAAAAAGTGTAAAAACCAGAAAAGCAGGACAGGCCATGGAGACATGGGAGCCTTGCTACGCTGATGGGCGGGATGTCACTTGCCAACAGCCACTCTGGAGAAGTGTACGGTGTGTCCTGAAACATGTAATAAACACAGCTTACAGAGCATAGGGCACTTCCACTCATGGGCGTATAAATTCGGAAAAATAAAAATCAACCAGACACAGGCACCCCAAAGTTTAGGGCTGCTCTGTGTACAAGAACCTCCACTTCAGTACACCTTAAACATCCCAGGAAAGAGAAAAATGGATAAAGAAGTTGTGGTACTTAGGCACAATGGAATATCACTCAGCCATGAAATCAACGTCATAAGGCTAGTAGCAGCATGATGAGTGGATTTAGGGACGAGGATTCTAAGTGAAATAAGTCACACAGAAAAAGACACTTATCCTAAGATATCACTTATAGAGGGCATGTCAAAATCGCTACACTTGAACTGAATTACAAAACAGAACAGAGTCACACATTTAGAAGACACACTATGGCTGCTTAACGGGAAAGGTGAGGTGGGGTGATGCATAAAACAAGGGTTTGAAATTAGCTCACATACCGTTCCATAAGCCAAATATGTAACAGACAAGACCTCCTCCCTGCTCAATGAAGTGGACTCAACACCCCCTATTCACCGCACAAGAATATATCTGACTAGCAAGAATCTTAAAACCTATGTATTGATATCTCTCTGGAGTTGAATCAAGAGGGTGTAAAGCGACATAAACCCAGCAGGGAAAAGCAGCTCAACCCCATTATCAAAATAAATTACTTAAAATGAACCCCATAAAACAAAGACAGTGAAAGAGAGAGAAATTCTTACAAAATCCGTTCGGGGGCTCTGATGCAACCTGGATTGACCATATCTAGACCCACAGCTGGATGAGACATAAGGCTGGACACTCTTGGGGCTGAGAGGATTGGTGAGGTTGGGTGAGCAAACGCAGACGCTTTAAAGTAATACCGCGCGGTACCCACCCCATGGGTCCCAAATCTCAAGGTTCAAGGGCACCTTCCTACATGGAAAACATGCCTGGGAAACCCAGAAGATGGTACACCGTGTGATCGGGAAAGGTTTCTAAAACGCACCTCATTTCTCCTCTCCTTGTGCTCGGGTTCGCCATTCCAGCCGCTTTACTAACAATCTCCCTAGTTGGAGAATCAGCACCTTGAACCTCCTGTTTGTTTCGTACAGGTTGCATTTTGTCCTGAGGATGAACAGGAGGACGGGGAACCAATGAGAGACTAGCTCTAGGTGTTGGGACAGGCAGAGGTCACTCTATTTCCCCATGAGGAAGAAGAATGAAGCACAGGCTCAGCCTGCCCCCCGGAACCAGAATAGGGCCTGAAGCAATCCTGCGCTTTTGCGGGCAGCTCCCCAAAAAGCGAGTTGACAAACGGAGCTCAGGGTCACTGCAAGTCACAAACCTGCAGAGTTATAAATGATAACTCTCGTCCACAAATATATTGAGGGAAGGCAAGGAAGAGGATTTGAAAGCAAGGCAGAATTGCAGGAAACAGATTTCAGGAAGTAGATTCGACTCGCCTTTAAAGCACATGAAAAGCGGCAAAACGTTGACAATGATGCCCTTGGCCAAAAAGGGCGTATGAGTTTTTTCCTGAATATATTCAGGAAAAAACGCATACGCCCTTTTTGGCCAACCAAGCAAGCCGGAAGTGCCAATCAGCACTACAAAGAAGTCTCGCTTGCCATCGGTCAAAAAGGCCATGCTGCAAAAAGTGTAAAAACCAGAAAAGCAGGACAGGCCATGGAGACATGGGAGCCTTCCTACGCTGATGGGCGGGATGTGAATTGCCAACAGCCACTCTGGAGAAGTGTACTCTGTGTCCTGAAACATGTAATAAACACAGCTCAGAGAGCATAGGGCACTTTCACTCATGGGCGTATGAATTGGGAAAACTAAAAATCAACAAGACACAGGCACCCCAAAGTTTAGGGCTGCTCTGTGTACAAGAACCTCCACTTCAGTACACCTTAAACATCGCAGGAAAGAGAAAAATGGATAAAGAAGTTGTGGTACTTAGGCACAATGGAATATCACTCAGCCATGAAATCAATGTCATAACGCTAGTAGCAGCATGATGAGTGGATTTAGGGACGAGAATTCTAAGTGAAATAAGTCACACAGAAAAAGACACTTATCCTAAGATATCAATTATAGAGGGCATGTCAAAATCGCTACACTTGAACTGAATAACAAAACAGAACAGCGTCACATATTTAGAACACACACAATGGCTGCTTAACGGGAAAGGTGAGGTGGGGTGATGCATAAAACAAGGGTTTGAAATTAGCTCACATACCGTTCCATAAGCCAAATATGTAACAGACAAGACCTCCTCCCTGCTCAGTGAACTGGATTCAACACCCCCTATTCACCGCACAAGAATATATCTGACTAGCAAGAATCTTAAAACCTATGTATTGATATCTCTCTGGAGTTGAATCAAGAGGGTGTAAAGCGGCAAAAAAACAGCAGGGAAAAGCAGCTCAACCCCATTATCAAAATAAATTACTTAAAATGAACCCCATAAAACCAAGACAGTGAAAGAGAGAGAAATTCTTACAAAATCCGTTCGGGGGCTCTGATGCAACCTGCATTGACCATATCTAGACGCACAGCTGGATGAGACATAAGGCTGGACACTCTTGGGGCTGAGAGGATTGATGAGGTTGGGTGAGCAAACGCAGACGCTTTAAAGTAATACCGCGCGGTACCCACCCCATGGGTCCCAAATCTCCAGGTTCAAGGGCATCTTCCTACATCGAAAACATGCATGGGAAACCCAGAAGATGGTACACCGTGTGATCGGGAAAGGTTTCTAAAACGCATCTCATTTCTCCTCTCCTTGTGCTCGGGTTCGCCATTCCAGTCGCTTTACTAACAATCTCCCTAGTTGGAGAATCAGCACCTTGAACCTCCTGTTTGTTTAGTACAGGTTGCAATTTGTCCTGAGGATGAACGGGAAGACGGGGAACCAATGAGAGACTAGCTCTAGGTGTTGGGACAGGCACAGGTCACTCTATTTCCCCATCAGGAAGAAGAATGAAGCACAGGCTCAGCCTGCCCCCCGGAACCAGAATAGGGTCTGAAGCAATCCTGCGCATTTGCGGCCAGCTCCCAAAAAAGCGAGTTGACAAATGGAGCTCAGGGCCACTGCAATTCACAAACCTGCAGAGTTATAAATGATAACTCTCGTCCACAAATATATTGAGGGAAGGCAAGGAAGAGGATTTGAAAGCAAGGCAGAATTGCAGGAAACAGATTTCAGGAGGTAGATTCAACTCGCCTTTAAAGCACATGAAAAGCGGCAAAACGTTGACAATGATGCCCTTGGCCAAAAAGGGCGTATGCGTTTTTTCCTGAATATATTCAGGAAAAAACGCATACGCCCTTTTTGGCCAACCAAGCAAGCCGGAAGTGCCAATCAGCACTACAAAGAAGTCTCGCTTGCCATCGGTCAAAAGGGCCATGCTGCAAAAAGTGTAAAAACCAGAAATGCAGGACAGGCCATGGAGACATGGGAGCCTTGCTACGCTGATGGGCGGGATGTCAGTTGCCAACAGCCACTCTGGAGAAGTGTACGGTGTGTCCTGAAACATGTAATAAACACAGCTTACAGAGCATAGGGCACTTCCACTCATGGGCGTATAAATTGGGAAAAATAAAAATCAACCAGACACAGGCACCCCAAAGTTTAGGGCTGCTCTGTGTACAAGAACCTCCACTTCAGTACACCTTAAACAACCCAGGAAAGAGAATAATGGATAAAGAAGTTGTGGTACTTAGGCACAATGGAATATCACTCAGCCATGAAATCAACGTCATAAGGCTAGTAGCAGCATGATGAGTGGATTTAGGGACGAGGATTCTAAGTGAAATAAGTCACACAGAAAAAGACAGTTATCCTAAGATATCACTTATAGAGGGCATGTCAAAATCGCTACACTTGAACTGAATTACAAAACAAAACAGAGTCACATATTTAGAAGACACACTATGGCTGCTTAACGGGGAAGGTGAGGTGGGGTGATGCATAAAACAAGGGTTTGAAATTAGCTCACATACCGTTCCATAAGCCAAATATGTAACAGACAAGACCTCCTCCCTGCTCAGTGAACTGGACTCAACACCCCCTATTCACCGCACAAGAATATATCTGACTAGCAAGAATCTTAAAACCTATGTATTGATATCTCACTGGAGTTGAATCAAGAGGGTGTAAAGCGGCATAAACACAGCAGGGAAAAGCAGCTCAACCCCATTATCAAAATAAATTCCTTAAAATGAACCCCATAAAACAAAGACAGTGAAAGAGAGAGAAATTCTTACAAAATCCGTTCGGGGGCTCTGATGCAACCTGGATTGACCATATCTAGATGCACAGCTGGATGAGACATAAGGCTGGACACTCTGGGGCTGAGAGGATTGGTGAGGTTGGGTGAGCAAACGCAGGACGCTTTAAAGTAATACCGCGCGGTACCCACCCCATGGGTCCCAACTCTCCAGGTTCAAGGGCACCTTCCTACATCGAAAACATGCCTGGGAAACCCAGAAGATGGTACACCGTGTGATCGGGAAAGGTTTCTAAAACGCACCTCATTTCTCCTCTCCTTGTGCTCGGGTTCGCCATTCCAGCCGCTTTACTAACAATCTCCCTAGTTGGAGAATCAGCACCTTGAACCTCCTGTTTGTTTCGTACAGGTTGCATTTTGTCCTGAGGATGAACAGGAAGACGGGGAACCAATGAGAGACTAGCTCTAGGTGTTGGGACAGGCAGAGGTCACTCTATTTCCCCATGAGGAAGAAGAATGAAGCACAGGCTCAGCCTGCCCCCCGGAACCAGAATAGGGCCTGAAGCAATCCTGCGCTTTTGCGGGCAGCTCCCCAAAAAGCGAGTTGACAAACGGAGCTCAGGGTCACTGCAAGTCACAAACCTGCAGAGTTATAAATGATAACTCTCGTCCACAAATATATTGAGGGAAGGCAAGGAAGAGGATTTGAAAGCAAGGCAGAATTGCAGGAAACAGATTTCAGGAAGTAGATTCGACTCGCCTTTAAAGCACATGAAAAGCGGCAAAACGTTGACAATGATGCCCTTGGCCAAAAAGGGCGTATGAGTTTTTTCCTGAATATATTCAGGAAAAAACGCATACGCCCTTTTTGGCCAACCAAGCAAGCCGGAAGTGCCAATCAGCACTACAAAGAAGTCTCGCTTGCCATCGGTCAAAAGGGCCATGCTGCAAAAAGTGTAAAAACCAGAAAAGCAGGACAGGCCATGGAGACATGGGAGCCTTCCTACGCTGATGGGCGGGATGTGAATTGCCAACAGCCACTCTGGAGAAGTGTACTCTGTGTCCTGAAACATGTAATAAACACAGCTCAGAGAGCATAGGGCACTTTCACTGATGGGCGTATGAATTGGGAAAACTAAAAATCAACAAGACACAGGCACCCCAAAGTTTAGGGCTGCTCTGTGTACAAGAACCTCCACTTCAGTACACCTTAAACATCGCAGGAAAGAGAAAAATGGATAAAGAAGTTGTGGTACTTAGGCACAATGGAATATCACTCAGCCATGAAATCAATGTCATAAGGCTAGTAGCAGCATGATGAGTGGATTTAGGGACGAGGATTCTAAGTGAAATAGGTCACACAGAAAAAGACACTTATCCTAAGATATCAATTATAGAGGGCATGTCAAAATCGCTACACTTGAACTGAATAACAAAACAGAACAGAGTCACATATTTAGAACACACACAATGGCTGCTAAACGGGAAAGGTGAGGTGGGGTGATGCATAAAACAAGGGTTTGAAATTAGCTCACATACCGTTCCATAAGCCAAATATGTAACAGACAAGACCTCCTCCCTGCTCAGTGAACTGGACTCAACACCCCCTATTCACCGCACAAGAATATATCTGACTAGCAAGAATCTTAAAACCTATGTATTGATATCTCTCTGGAGTTGAATCAAGAGGGTGTAAAGCGGCAAAAAAACAGCAGGGAAAAGCAGCTCAACCCCATTATCAAAATAAATTACTTAAAATGAACCCCATAAAACCAAGACAGTGAAAGAGAGAGAAATTCTTACAAAATCCGTTCGGGGGCTCTGATGCAACCTGCATTGACCATATCTAGACGCACAGCTGGATGAGACATAAGGCTGGACACTCTTGGGGCTGAGAGGATTGATGAGGTTGGGTGAGCAAGCGCAGACGCTTTAAAGTAATACCGCGCGGTACCCACCCCATGGGTCCCAAATCTCCAGGTTCAAGGGCATCTTCCTACATCGAAAACATGCCTGGGAAACCCAGAAGATGGTACACCGTGTGATCGGGAAAGGTTTCTAAAACGCAGCTCATTTCTCCTCTCCTTGTGCTCGGGTTCGCCATTCCAGTCGCTTTACTAACAATCTCCCTAGTTGGAGAATCAGCACCTTGAACCTCCTGTTTGTTTAGTACAGGTTGCAATTTGTCCTGAGGATGAACGGGAAGACGGGGAACCAATGAGAGACTAGCTCTAGGTGTTGGGACAGGCACAGGTCACTCTATTTCCCCATCAGGAAGAAGAATGAAGCACAGGCTCAGCCTGCCCCCCGGAACCAGAATAGGGTCTGAAGCAATCCTGCGCATTTGCGGCCAGCTCCCAAAAAAGCGAGTTGACAAATGGAGCTCAGGGCCACTGCAATTCACAAACCTGCAGAGTTATAAATGATAACTCTCGTCCACAAATATATTGAGGGAAGGCAAGGAAGAGGATTTGAAAGCAAGGCAGAATTGCAGGAAACAGATTTCAGGAGGTAGATTCAACTCGCCTTTAAAGCACATGAAAAGCGGCAAAACGTTGACAATGATGCCCTTGGCCAAAAAGGGCGTATGCGTTTTTTCCTGAATATATTCAGGAAAAAACGCATACGCCCTTTTTGGCCAACCACGCAAGCCGGAAGTGCCAATCAGAACTACAAAGAAGTCTCGCTTGCCATCGGTCAAAAGGGCCATGCTGCAAAAAGTGTAAAAACCAGAAATGCAGGACAGGCCATGGAGACATGGGAGCCTTGCTACGCTGATGGGCGGGATGTCAGTTGCCAACAGCCACTCTGGAGAAGTGTACGGTGTGTCCTGAAACATGTAATAAACACAGCTTACAGAGCATAGGGCACTTCCACTCATGGGCGTATAAATTGGGAAAAATAAAAATCAACCAGACACAGGCACCCCAAAGTTTAGGGCTGCTCTGTGTACAAGAACCTCCACTTCAGTACACCTTAAACAACCCAGGAAAGAGAATAATGGATAAAGAAGTTGTGGTACTTAGGCACAATGGAATATCACTCAGCCATGAAATCAACGTCATAAGGCTAGTAGCAGCATGATGAGTGGATTTAGGGACGAGGATTCTAAGTGAAATAAGTCACACAGAAAAAGACACTTATCCTAAGATATCACTTATAGAGGGCATGTCAAAATCGCTACACTTGAACTGAATTACAAAACAGAACAGAGTCACATATTTAGAAGACACACTATGGCTGCTTAACGGGGAAGGTGAGGTGGGGTGATGCATAAAACAAGGGTTTGAAATTAGCTCACATACCGTTCCATAAGCCAAATATGTAACAGACAAGACCTCCTCCCTGCTCAGTGAACTGGACTCAACACCCCCTATTCACCGCACAAGAATATATCTGACTAGCAAGAATCTTAAAACCTATGTATTGATATCTCACTGGAGTTGAATCAAGAGGGTGTAAAGCGGCATAAACACAGCAGGGAAAAGCAGCTCAACCCCATTATCAAAATAAATTCCTTAAAATGAACCCCATAAAACAAAGACAGTGAAAGAGAGAGAAATTCTTACAAAATCCGTTCGGGGGCTCTGATGCAACCTGGATTGACCATATCTAGATGCACAGCTGGATGAGACATAAGGCTGGACACTCTGGGGCTGAGAGGATTGGTGAGGTTGGGTGAGCAAACGCAGGACGCTTTAAAGTAATACCGCGCGGTACCCACCCCATGGGTCCCAAATCTCCAGGTTCAAGGGCACCTTCCTACATCGAAAACATGCCTGGGAAACCCAGAAGATGGTACACCGTGTGATCGGGAAATGTTTCTAAAACGCACCTCATTTCTCCTCTCCTTGTGCTCGGGTTCGCCATTCCAGTCGCTTTACTAACAATCTCCCTAGTTGGAGAATCAGCACCTTGAACCTCCTGTTTGTTTCGTACAGGTTGCAATTTGTCCTGAGGATGAACGGGAAGACGGGGAACCAATGAGAGACTAGCTCTAGGTGTTGGGACAGGCACAGGTCACTCTATTTCCCCATCAGGAAGAAGAATGAAGCACAGGCTCAGCCTGCCCCCCAGAACCAGAATAGGGTCTGAAGCAATCCTGCGCATTTGCGGCCAGCTCCCAAAAAAGCGAGTTGACAAATGGAGCTCAGGGCCACTGCAATTCACAAACCTGCAGAGTTATAAATGATAACTCTCGTCCACAAATATATTGAGGGAAGGCAACGAAGAGGATTGGAAAGCAAGGCAGAATTGCAGGAAACAGATTTCAGGAGGTAGATTCGACTCGCCTTTAAAGCACATGAAAAGCGGCAAAACGTTGACAATGATGCCCTTGGCCAAAAAGGGCGTATGCGTTTTTTCCTGAATATATTCAGGAAAAAACGCATACGCCCTTTTTGGCCAACCAAGCAAGCCGGAAGTGCCAATCAGCACTACAAAGACGTCTCGCTTGCCATCGGTCAAAAGGGCCATGCTGCAAAAAGTGTAAAAACCAGAAATGCAGGACAGGCCATGGAGACATGGGAGCCTTGCTACGCTGATGGGCGGGATGTCAGTTGCCAACAGCCACTCTGGAGAAGTGTACGGTGTGTCCTGAAACATGTAATAAACACAGCTGAGAGAGCATAGGGCACTTCCACTCATGGGCGTATAAATTGGGAAAACTAAAAATCAACAAGACATAGGCACCCCAAAGTATAGGGCTACTCTGTTTACAAGAACCTCCACTTCAGTACACCTTAAACATCCCAGGAAAGAGAAAAATGGATAAAGAAGTTGTGGTACTTAGGCACAATGGAATATCACTCAGCCATGAAATCAATGTCATAACGCTAGTAGCAGCATGATGAGTGGATTTAGGGACGAGGATTCTAAGTGAAATAAGTCACACAGAAAAAGACACTTATCCTAAGATATCACTTATAGAGGGCATGTCAAATCGCTACACTGGAACTGAATTACAAAACAGAACAGAGTCACACATTTAGAAGACACACTATGGCTGCTTAACGGGAAAGGTGAGGTGGGGTGATGCATAAAACAAGGGTTTGAAAGTAGCTCACATACCGTTCCATAAGCCAAATATGTAACAGACAAGACCTCCTCCCTGCTCAGTGAACTGGACTCAACACCCTCTATTCACCGCACAAGAATATATCTGACTAGCAAGAATCTTAAAACCTATGTATTGATATCTCTCTGGAGTTGAATCAAGAGGGTGTAAAGCGGCAAAAACACAGCAGGGAAAAGCAGCTCAACCCCATTATCAAAATAAATTACTTAAAATGAACCCCATAAAACCAAGACAGTGAAAGAGAGAGAAATTCTTACAAAATCCGTTCGGGGGCTCTGATGCAATCTGCATTGACCATATCTAGACGCAAAGCTGGATGAGACATAAGGCTGGACACTCTTGGGGCTGAGAGGATTGATGAGGTTGGGTGAGCAAACGCAGACGCTTTAAAGTAATACCGCGCGGTACCCACCCCATGGGTCCCAAATCTCCAGGTTCAAGGGCATCTTCATACATCGAAAACATGCATGGGAAACCCAGAAGATGGTACACCGTGTGATCGGGAAAGGTTTTTAAAACGCAGCTCATTTCTCCTCTCCTTGTGCTCGGGTTCGCCATTCCAGCCGCTTTACTAACAATCTCCCTACTTGGAGAATCAGCACCTTGAACCTCCTGTTTGTTTCGTACAGGTTGCAATTTGTCCTGAGGATGAACGGGAAGACGGGGAACCAATGAGAGACTAGCTCTAGGTGTTGGGACAGGCACAGGTCACTCTATTTCCCCATCAGGAAGAAGAATGAAGCACAGGCTCAGCCTGCCCCCCGGAACCAGAATAGGGTCTGAAGCAATCCTGCGCATTTGCGGCCAGCTCCCAAAAAAGCGAGTTGACAAATGGAGCTCAGGGCCACTGCAATTCATAAACCTGCAGAGTTATAAATGATAACTCTCGTCCACAAATATATTGAGGGAAGGCAACGAAGAGGATTTGAAAGCAAGGCAGAATTGCAGGGAACAGATTTCAGGAGGTAGATTCGACTCGCCTTTAAAGCACATGAAAAGTGGCAAAACGTTGACATTGATGCCCTTGGCCAAAAAGGGCGTACGCGTTTTTTCCTGAATACATTCAGGAAAAAACGCGTACGCCCTTTTTGGCCAACCAAGCAAGCCAGAAGTGCAAATCAGCACTGCAAAGAAGTCTCGCTTGCCATCGGTCAAAAGGGCCATGCTGCAAAAAGTGTAAAAACCAGAAATGCAGGACAGGCCATGGAGACATGGGAGCCTTGCTACGCTGATGGGCGGGATGTCAGTTGCCAACAGCCACTCTGGAGAAGTGTACGGTGTGTCCTGAAACATGTAATAAACACAGCTTACAGAGCATAGGGCACTTCCACTCATGGGCGTATGAATTGGGAAAACTAAAAATCAACAAGACACAGGCACCCCAAAGTTTAGGGCTGCTCTGGGTACAAGAACCTCCACTTCAGTACACCTTAAACATCCCAGGAAAGAGAAAAATGGATAAAGAAGTTGTGGTACTTAGGCACAATGGAATATCACTCAGCCATGAAATCAATGTCATAAGGCTAGTAGCAGCATGATGAGTGGATTTAGGGACGAGAATTCTAAGTGAAATAAGTCACACAGAAAAAGACACTTATCCTAAGATATCACTTATAGAGGGCATGTCAAAATCGCTACACTTGAACTGAATTACAAAACAGAACAGAGTCACACATTTAGAAGACACACTATGGCTGCTTAACGGGAAAGGTGAGGTGGGGTGATGCATAAAACAAGGGTTTGATATTAGCTCACATACCGTTCCATAAGCCAAATATGTAACAGACAAGACCTCCTCCCTGCTCAGTGAACTGGACTCAACACCCCATATTCACCGCACAAGAATATATCTGACTAGCAAGAATCTTAAAACCTATGTATTGATATCTCTCTGGAGTTGAATCAAGAGGGTGTAAAGCGGCATAAACATAGCAGGGAAAAGCAGCTCAACCCCATTATCAAAATAAATTACTTAAAATGAACCCCATAAAACAAAGACAGTGAAAGAGAGAGAAATTCTTACAAAATCCGTTCGGGGGATCTGATGCAACCTGGATTGACCATATCTAGACGCACAGCTGGATGAGACATAAGGCTGGACACTCTTGGGGCTGAGAGGATTGGAGAGGTTGGGTGAGAAAACGCAGACGCTTTAAAGTAATACCGCGCGGTACCCACCCCATGGGTCCCAAATCTCCAGGTTCAAGGGCATCTTCCTACATCAAAAACATGCATGGGAACCCAGAAGATGGTACACCGTGTGATCGGGAAAGGTTTCTAAAACGCACCTCATTTCTCCTCTCCTTTTGCTCGGGTTCGCCATTGCAGCCGCTTTACTAACAATCTCCCTACTTGGAGAATCAGCACCTTGAACCTCCTGTTTGTTTCGTACAGGTTGCAATTTGTCCTGAGGATGAACGGGAAGACGGGGAACCAATGAGAGACTAGCTCTAGGTGTTGGGACAGGCAGAGGTCACACTATTTCCCCATCAGGAAGAAGAATGAAGCACAGGCTCAGCCTGCCCCCCGGAACCAGAATAGGGCCTGAAGCAATCCTGCGCTTTTGCGGGCAGCTCCCAAAAAAGCGAGTTGACAAATGGAGCTCAGGGCCACTGCAATTCACAAACCTGCAGAGTTATAAATGATAACTCTCGTCCACAAATATATTGAGGGAAGGCAACGAAGAGGATTTGAAAGCAAGGCAGAATTGCAGGAAACAGATTTCAGGAGGTAGATTCGACTCGCCTTTAAAGCACATGAAAAGTGGCAAAACGTTGACAATGATGCCCTTGGCCAAAAAGGGCGTATGCGTTTTTCCCTGAATATATTCAGGAAAAAACGCATACGCCCTTTTTGGCCAACCAAGCAAGCCGGAAGTGCCAATCAGCACTACAAAGAAGTCTCGCTTGCCATCGGTCAAAAGGGCCATGCTGCAAGAAGTGTAAAAACCAGAAATGCAGGACAGGCCATGGAGACATGGGAGCCTTGCTACGCTGATGGGCGGGATGTCAGTTGCCAACAGCCACTCTGGAGAAGTGTACGGTGTGTCCTGAAACATGTAATAAACACAGCTGAGAGAGCATAGGGCACTTCGACTCATGGGCGTATAAATGGGGAAAACTAAAAATCAACAAGACACAGGCACCCCAAAGTTTAGGGCTGCTCTGTGTACAAGAAGCTCCACTTAGCTACAACTTAAGTATCCCAGGAAAGAGAAAAATGGATAAAGAAGTTGTGGTACATAGGCACAATGGAATATCACTCAGCCATGAAATCAATGTCATAAGGCTAGTAGCAGCATGATGAGTGGATTTAGGGACGAGGATTCTAAGTGAAATAGGTCACACAGAAAAAGACACTTATCCTAAGATATCACTTATAGAGGGCATGTCAAAATCGCTACACTTGAACTGAATTACAAAACAGAACAGAGTCTCACATTTAGAAGACACACTATGGCTGCTTAACGGGAAAGGTGAGGTGTGGTGATGCATAAAACAAGGGTTTGATATTAGCTCACATACCGTTCCATAAGCCAAATATGTAACAGACAAGACCTCCTCCCTGCTCAGTGAACTGGACTCAACACCCCCTATTCACCGCACAAGAATATATCTGACTAGCAAGAATCTTAAAACCTATGTATTGATATCTCTCTGGAGTTGAATCAAGAGGGTGTAAAGCGGCATAAACATAGCAGGGAAAAGCAGCTCAACCCCATTATCAAAATAAATTACTTAAAATGAACCCCATAAAACAAAGACAGTGAAAGAGAGAGAAATTCTTACAAAATCCGTTCGGGGGATCTGATGCAACCTGGATTGTCCATATCTAGACGCACAGCTGGATGAGACATAAGGCTGGACACTCTTGGGGCTGAGAGGATTGGAGAGGTTGGGTGAGAAAACGCAGACGCTTTAAAGTAATACCGCGCGGTACCCACCCCATGGGTCCCAAATCTCCAGGTTCAAGGGCATCTTCCTACATCGAAAACATGCATGGGAACCCAGAAGATGGTACACCGTGTGATCGGGAAATGTTTCTAAAACGCACCTCATTTCTCCTCTCCTTGTGCTCGGGTTCGCCATTCCAGCCGCTTTAGTAACAATCTCCCTACTTGGAGAATCAGCACCTTGAACCTCCTGTTTGTTTCGTACAGGTTGCAATTTGTCCTGAGGATGAACGGGAAGACGGGGAACCAATGAGAGACTAGCTCTAGGTGTTGGGACAGGCAGAGGTCACTCTATTTCCCCATCAGGAAGAAGAATGAAGCACAGGCTCAGCCTGCCGCCCGGAACCAGAATAGGGCCTGAAGCAATCCTGCGCTTTTGCGGGCAGCTCCCAAAAAAGCGAGTTGACAAATGGAGCTCAGGGCCACTGCAATTCACAAACCTGCAGAGTTATAAATGATAACTCTCATCCACAAATATATTGAGGGAAGGCAACGAAGAGGATTTGAAAGCAAGGCAGAATTGCAGGAAACAGATTTCAGGAGGTAGATTCGACTCGCCTTTAAAGCACATGAAAAGCGGCAAAACGTTGACAATGATGCCCTTGGCCAAAAAGGGCGTATGCGTTTTTTCCTGAATATATTCAGGAAAAAACGCATACGCCCTTTTTGGCCAACCAAGCAAGCCGGAAGTGCCAATCAGCACTACAAAGAAGTCTCGCTTGCCATCGGTCAAAAGGGCCACGCTGCAAAAAGTGTAAAAACCAGAAATGCAGGACAGGCCATGGAGACATGGGAGCCTTGCTACGCTGATGGGCGGGATGTCAGTTGCCAACAGCCACCCTGGAGAAGTGTACGGTGTGTCCTGAAACATGTAATAAACACAGCTGAGAGAGCATAGGGCACTTCGACTCATGGGCGTATAAATGGGGAAAACTAAAAATCAATCAGACACAGGCACCCCAAAGTTTAGGGCTGCTCTGTGTACAAGAACCTCCACTTCAGTACACCTTAAACATCCCAGGAAAGAGAGAAATGGATAAAGAAGTTGTGGTACTTAGGCACAATGGAATATCACTCAGCCATGAAATCAATGTCATAAGGCTAGTAGCAGCATGATGAGTGGATTTAGGGACGAGGATTCTAAGTGAAATAAGTCACACAGAAAAAGACACTTATCCTAAGATATCACTTATAGAGGGCATGTCAAAATCGCTACACTTGAACTGAATTACAAAACAGAACAGAGTCACACATTTAGAAGACACACTATGGCTGCTTAACGGGAAAGGTGAGGTGGGGTGATGCATAAAACAAGGGTTTGAAATTAGCTCACATACCGTTCCATAAGCCAAATATGTAACAGACAAGACCTCCTCCCTGCTCAGTGAACTGGACTCAACACCCCCTATTCACCGCACAAGAATATATCTGACTAGCAAGAATCTTAAAACCTATGTATTGATATCTCTCTGGAGTTGAATCAAGAGGGTGTAAAGCGGCATAAACACAGCAGGGAAAAGCAGCTCAACCCCATTATCAAAATAAATTCCTTAAAATGGACCCCATAAAACAAAGAGAGTGAAAGAGAGAGAAATTCTTACAAAATCCGTTCGGGGGCTCTGATGCAACCTGGATTGACCATATCTAGACCCACAGCTGGATGAGACATAAGGCTGGACACTCCTGGGGCTGAGAGGATTGGTGAGGTTGGGTGAGCAAACGCAGACGCTTTAAAGTAATACCGCGCGGTACCCACCCCATGGGTCCCAAATCTCCAGGTTCAAGGGCACCTTCCTACATCGAAAACATGCCTGGGAAACCCAGAAGACGGTACACCGTGTGATCGGGAAAGGTTTCTAAAACGCACCTCATTTCTCCTCTCCTTTTGCTCGGGTTCGCCATTCCAGCCGCTTTACTAACAATCTCCCTAGTTGGAGAATCAGCACCTTGAACCTCCTGTTTGTTTCGTACAGGTTGCAATTTGTCCTGAGGATGAACGGGAAGACGGGGAACCAATGAGAGACTAGCTCTAGGTGTTGGGACAGGCACAGGTCACTCTATTTCCCCATCAGGAAGAAGAATGAAGCACAGGCTCAGCCTGCCCCCCGGAACCAGAATAGGGCCTGAAGCAATCCTGCGCTTTTGCTGCCAGCTCCCAAAAAAGCGAGTTGACAAATGAAGCTCAGGGCCACTGCAATTCACAAACCTGCAGAGTTATAAATGATAACTCTCGTCCACAAATATATTGAGGGAAGGCAACGAAGAGGATTTGAAAGCAAGGCAGAATTGCAGGAAACAGATTTCAGGAGGTAGATTCGACTCGTCTTTAAAGCACATGAAAAGCGGCAAAACGTTGACAATGATGCCCTTGGCCAAAAAGGGCGTATGCGTTTTTTCCTGAATATATTCAGGAAAAAACGCATACGCCCTTTTTGGCCAACCAAGCAAGCCGGAAGTGCCAATCAGCACTACAAAGAAGTCTCGCTTGCCATCGGTCAAAAGGGCCACTCTGCAAAAAGAGTAAACACCAGAAATGCAGGACAGGCCATGGAGACATGGGAGCCTTGCTAGGCTGAGGGGTGGGATGTCAATTGCCAACAGCCACTCTGGAGAAGTGTACGGTGTGTCCTGAAACATGTAATAAACACAGCTTACAGAGCATAGGGCACTTCCACTCATGGGCGTATAAATTGGGAAAACTAAAAATCAACAAGACACAGGCACCCTAAAGTTTAGGGCTGCTCTGTGTACAAGAACCTCCACTTAGCTACAACTTAAGTATCCCAGGAAAGAGAAAAATGGATAAAGAAGTTGTGGTACTTAGGCACAATGGAATATCACTCAGCCATGAAATCAATGTCATAAGGCTAGTAGCAGCATGATGAGTGGATTTAGGGACGAGGATTCTAAGTGAAATAGGTCACACAGAAAAAGACACTTATCCTAAGATATCACTTGTAGAGGGCATGTCAAAATCGCTACACTTGAACTGAATTACAAAACAGAACAGAGTCACACATTTAGAAGACACACTATGGCTGCTTAACGGGAAAGGTGAGGTGGGGTGATGCATAAAACAAGGGTTTGATATTAGCTCACATACCGTTCCATAAGCCAAATATGTAACAGACAAGACCTCCTCCCTGCTCAGTGAACTGGACTCAACACCCCCTATTCACCGCACAAGAATATATCTGACTAGCAAGAATCTTAAAACCTATGTATTGATATCTCTCTGGAGTTGAATCAAGAGGATGTAAAGCGGCATAAACATAGCAGGGAAAAGCAGCTCAACCGCATTATCAAAATAAATTACTTAAAATGAACCCCATAAAACAAAGACAGTGAAAGAGAGAGAAATTCTTACAAAATCCGTTCGGGGGCTCTGATGCAACCTGCATTGACTATATCTAGACGCACAGCTGGATGAGACATAAGGCTGGACACTCTTGGGGCTGAGAGGATTGGAGAGGTTGGGTGAGAAAACGCAGACGCTTTAAAGTAATACCGCGCGGTACCCACCCCATGGGTCCCAAATCTCCAGGTTCAAGGGCATCTTCCTACATCGAAAACATGCATGGGATCCCAGAAGATGGTACACCGTGTGATCGGGAAAGGTTCCTAAAACGCACCTCATTTCTCCTCTCCTTGTGCTCGGGTTCGCCATTCCAGCCGCTTTACTAACAATCTCCCTACTTGGAGAATCAGCACCTTGAACCTCCTGTTTGTTTCGTACAGGTTGCAATTTGTCCTGAGGATGAACGGGAAGACGGGGAACCAATGAGAGACTAGCTCTAGGTGTTGGGACAGGCACAGGTCACTCTATTTCCCCATCAGGAAGAAGAATGAAGCACAGGCTCAGCCTGCCCCCCGGAAACAGAATAGGGTCTGAAGCAATCCTGCGCATTTGCGGCCAGCTCCCAAAAAAGCGAGTTGACAAATGGAGCTCAGGGCCACTGCAATTCATAAACCTGCAGAGTTATAAATGATAACTCTCGTCCACAAATATATTGAGGGAAGGCAAGGAAGAGGATTTGAAAGCAAGGCAGAATTGCAGGAAACAGATTTCAGGAGGTAGATTCGACTCGCCTTTAAAGCACATGAAAAGCGGCAAAACGTTGACAATGATGCCCTTGGCCAAAAAGGGCGTATGCGTTGTTTCCTGAATATATTCGGGAAAAAACGCATACGCCCTTTTTGGCCAACCAAGCAAGCCGGAAGTGCCAATCACCACTACAAAGAAGTCTCACTTGCCATCGGTCAAAAGGGCCATGCTGCAAAAAGTGTAAAAACCAGAAATTCAGGACAGGCCATGGAGACATGGGAGCCTTGCTACGCTGATGGGCGGGATGTCAGTTGCCAACAGCCACTCTGGAGAAGTGTACGGTGTGTCCTGAAACATGTAATAAACACAGCTTACAGAGCATAGGGCACTTCCACTCATGGGCGTATGAATTGGGAAAACTAAAAATCAACAAGACACAGGCACCCCAAAGTTTAGGGCTGCTCTGGGTACAAGAACCTCCACTTCAGTACACCTTAAACATCCCAGGAAAGAGAAAAATGGATAAAGAAGTTGTGGTACTTAGGCACAATGGAATATCACTCAGCCATGAAATCAATGTCATAAGGCTAGTAGCAACATGATGAGTGTATTTAGGGACGAGAATTCTAAGTGAAATAAGTCACACAGAAAAAGACACTTATCCTAAGATATCACTTATAGAGGGCATGTCAAAATCGCTACACTTGAACTGAATTACAAAACAGAACAGAGTCACACATTTAGAAGACACACTATGGCTGCTTAACGGGAAAGGTGAGGTGGGGTGATGCATAAAACAAGGGTTTGATATTAGCTCACATACCGTTCCATAAGCCAAATATGTAACAGAAAAGACCTCCTCCCTGCTCAGTGAACTGGACTCAACACCCCCTATTCACCGCACAAGAATATATCTGACTAGCAAGAATCTTAAAACCTATGTATTGATATCTCTCTGGAGTTGAATCAAGAGGGTGTAAAGCGGCATAAACATAGCAGGGAAAAGCAGCTCAACCCCATTATCAAAATAAATTACTTAAAATGAACCCCATAAAACAAAGACAGTGAAAGAGAGAGAAATTCTTACAAAATCCGTTCGGGGGATCTGATGCAACCTGGATTGACCATATCTAGACGCACAGCTGGATGAGACATAAGGCTGGACACTCTTGGGGCTGAGAGGATTGGAGAGGTTGGGTGAGAAAACGCAGACGCTTTAAAGTAATACCGCGCGGTACCCACCCCATGGGTCCCAAATCTCCAGGTTCAAGGGCATCTTCCTACATCGAAAACATGCATGGGAACCCAGAAGATGGTACACCGTGTGATCGGGAAATGTTTCTAAAACGCACCTCATTTCTCCTCTCCTTGTGCTCGGGTTCGCCATTGCATCCGCTTTACTAACAATCTCCCTACTTGGAGAATCAGCACCTTGAACCTCCTGTTTGTTTCGTACAGGTTGCAATTTGTCCTGAGGATGAACGGGAAGACGGGGAACCAATGAGAGACTAGCTCTAGGTGTTGGGACAGGCAGAGGTCACACTATTTCCCCATCAGGAAGAAGAATGAAGCACAGGCTCAGCCTGCCCCCCGGAACCAGAATAGGGCCTGAAGCAATCCTGCGCTTTTGCGGGCAGCTCCCAAAAAAGCGAGTTGACAAATGGAGCTCAGGGCCACTGCAATTCACAAACCTGCAGAGTTATAAATGATAACTCTCGTCCACAAATATATTGAGGGAAGGCAACGAAGAGGATTTGAAAGCAAGGCAGAATTGCAGGAAACAGATTTCAGGAGGTAGATTCGACTCGCCTTTAAAGCACATGAAAAGCGGCAAAACGTTGACAATGATGCCCTTGGCCAAAAAGGGCGTATGCGTTTTTCCCTGAATATATTCAGGAAAAAACGCATACGCCCTTTTTGGCCAACCAAGCAAGCCGGAAGTGCCAATCAGCACTACAAAGAAGTCTCGCTTGCCATCGGTCAAAAGGGCCATGCTGCAAGAAGTGTAAAAACCAGAAATGCAGGACAGACCACGGAGACATGGGAGCCTTGCTACGCTGATGGGCGGGATGTCAGTTGCCAACAGCCACCCTGGAGAAGTGTACGGTGTGTCCTGAAACATGTAATAAACACAGCTGAGAGAGCATAGGGCACTTCGACTCATGGGCGTATAAATGGGGAAAACTAAAAATCAACCAGACACAGGCACCCCAAAGTTTAGGGCTGCTCTGTGTACAAGAACCTCCACTTCAGTACACCTTAAACATCCCAGGAAAGAGAGAAATGGATAAAGAAGTTGTGGTACTTAGGCACAATGGAATATCACTCAGCCATGAAATCAATGTCATAAGGCTAGTAGCAGCATGATGAGTGGATTTAGGGACGAGGATTCTAAGTGAAATAAGTCACACAGAAAAAGACACTTATCCTAAGATATCACTTATAGAGGGCATGTCAAAATCGCTACACTTGAACTGAATTACAAAACAGAACAGAGTCACACATTTAGAAGACACACTATGGCTGCTTAACGGGAAAGGTGAGGTGGGGTGATGCATAAAACAAGGGTTTGAAATTAGCTCACATACCGTTCCATAAGCCAAATATGTAACAGACAAGACCTCCTCCCTGCTCAGTGAACTGGACTCAACACCCCCTATTCACCGCACAAGAATATATCTGACTAGCAAGAATCTTAAAACCTATGTATTGATATCTCTCTGGAGTTGAATCAAGAGGGTATAAAGCGGCATAAACACAGCAGGGAAAAGCAGCTCAACCCCATTATCAAAATAAATTCCTTAAAATGGACCCCATAAAACAAAGAGAGTGAAAGAGAGAGAAATTCTTACAAAATCCGTTCGGGGGCTCTGATGCAACCTGGATTGACCATATCTAGACCCACAGCTGGATGAGACATAAGGCTGGACACTCCTGGGGCTGAGAGGATTGGTGAGGTTGGGTGAGCAAACGCAGACGCTTTAAAGTAATACCGCGCGGTACCCACCCCATGGGTCCCAAATCTCCAGGTTCAAGGGCACCTTCCTACATCGAAAACATGCCTGGGAAACCCAGAAGATGGTACACCGTGTGATCGGGAAAGGTTTCTAAAACGCACCTCATTTCTCCTCTCCTTGTGCTCGGGTTCGCCATTCCAGCCGCTTTACTAACAATCTCCCTACTTGGAGAATCAGCACCTTGAACCTCCTGTTTGTTTCGTACAGGTTGCAATTTGTCCTGAGGATGAACGGGAAGACGGGGAACCAATGAGAGACTAGCTCTAGGTGTTGGGACAGGCACAGGTCACTCTATTTCCCCATCAGGAAGAAGAATGAAGCACAGGCTCAGCCTGCCCCCCGGAACCAGAATAGGGCCTGAAGCAATCCTGCGCTTTTGCGGCCAGCTCCCCAAAAAGCGAGTTGACAAATGGAGCTCAGGGCCACTGCAATTCACAAACCTGCAGAGTTATAAATGATAACTCTCGTCCACAAATATATTGAGGGAAGGCAACGAAGAGGATTTGAAAGCAAGGCAGAATTGCAGGAAACAGATTTCAGGAGGTAGATTCGACTCGCCTTTAAAGCACATGAAAAGCGGCAAAACGTTGACAATGATGCCCTTGGCCAAAAAGGGCGTATGCGTTGTTTCCTGAATATATTCGGGAAAAAACGCATACGCCCTTTTTGGCCAACCAAGCAAGCCGGAAGTGCCAATCACCACTACAAAGAAGTCTCGCTTGCCATCGGTCAAAAGGGCCATGCTGCAAAAAGTGTAAAAACCAGAAATTCAGGACAGGCCATGGAGACATGGGAGCCTTGCTACGCTGATGGGCGGGATGTCAGTTGCCAACAGCCACTCTGGAGAAGTGTACGGTGTGTCCTGAAACATGTAATAAACACAGCTTACAGAGCATAGGGCACTTCCACTCATGGGCGTATAAATTTGGAAAACTAAAAATCAACAAGACACAGGCACCCCAAAGTTTAGGGCTGCTCTGTGTACAAGAACCTCCACTTCAGTACACCTTAAACATCCCAGGAAAGAGAAAAATGGATAAAGAAGTTGTGGTACTTAGGCACAATGGAATATCACTCAGCCATGAAATCAATGTCATAAGGCTAGTAGCAGCATGATGAGTGGATTTAAGGACGAGGATTCTAAGTGAAATAAGTCACACAGAAAAAGACACTTATCCTAAGATATCACTTATAGAGGGCATGTCAAAATCGCTACACTTGAACTGAATTACAAAACAGAACAGAGTCACATATTTAGAAGACACACTATGGCTGCTTAACGGGGAAGGTGAGGTGGGGTGATGCATAAAACAAGGGTTTGAAATTAGCTCACATACCGTTCCATAAGCCAAATATGTAACAGACAAGACCTCCTCCCTGCTCAGTGAACTGTACTCAACACCCCCTATTCACCGCACAAGAATATATCTGACTAGCAAGAATCTTAAAACCTATGTATTGATATCTCACTGGAGTTGAATCAAGAGGGTGTAAAGCGGCATAAACACAGCAGGGAAAAGCAGCTCAACCCCAATATCAAAATAAATTACTTAAAATGAACCCCATAAAACAAAGACAGTGAAAGAGAGAGAAATTCTTACAAAATCCGTTCGGGGGCTCTGATGCAACCTGCATTGACCATATCTAGACGCACAGCTGGATGAGACATAAGGCTGGACACTCTGGGGCTGAGAGGATTGGTGAGGTTGGGTGAGCAAACGCAAGACGCTTTAAAGTAATACCGCGCGGTACCCACCCCATGGGTCCCAAATCTCCAGGTTCAAGGGCACCTTCCTACATCGAAAACATGCCTGGGAAACCCAGAAGATGGTACACCGTGTGATCGGGAAAGGTTTCTAAAACGCAGCTCATTTCTCCTCTCCTTGTGCTCGGGTTCGCCATTCCAGCCGCTTTACTAACAATCTCCCTACTTGGAGAATCAGCACCTTGAACCTCCTGTTTGTTTCGTACAGGTTGCAATTTGTCCTGAGGATGAACGGGAAGACGGGGAACCAATGAGAGACTAGCTCTAGGTGTTGGGACAGGCACAGGTCACTCTATTTCCCCATCAGGAAGAAGAATGAAGCACAGGCTCAGCCTGCCCCCCGGAACCAGAATAGGGCCTGAAGCAATCCTGCGCTTTTGCTGCCAGCTCCCAAAAAAGCGAGTTGACAAATGGAGCTCAGGGCCACTGCAATTCACAAACCTGCAGAGTAATAAATGATAACTCTCGTCCACAAATATATTGAGGGAAGGCAACGAAGAGGATTTGAAAGCAAGGCAGAATTGCAGGAAACAGATTTCAGGAGGTAGATTCGACTCGTCTTTAAAGCACATGAAAAGCGGCAAAACGTTGACAATGATGCCCTTGGCCAAAAAGGGCGTATGCGTTTTTTCCTGAATATATTCAGGAAAAAACGCATACGCCCTTTTTGGCCAACCAAGCAAGCCGGAAGTGCCAATTAGCACTACAAAGAAGTCTCGCTTGCCATCGGTCAAAAGGGCCACTCTGCAAAAAGAGTAAACACCAGAAATGCAGGACAGGCCATGGAGACATGGGAGCCTTGCTAGGCTGAGGGGTGGGATGTCAATTGCCAACAGCCACTCTGGAGAAGTGTACGGTGTGTCCTGAAACATGTAATAAACACAGCTTACAGAGCATAGGGCACTTCCACTCATGGGCGTATAAATTGGGAAAACTAAAAATCAACAAGACACAGGCACCCCAAAGTTTAGGGCTGCTCTGTGTACAAGAACCTCCACTTAGCTACACCTTAAGTATCCCAGGAAAGAGAAAAATGGATAAAGAAGTTGTGGTACTTAGGCACAATGGAATATCACTCAGCCATGAAATCAATGTCATAAGGCTAGTAGCAGCATGATGAGTGGATTTAGGGACGAGGATTCTAAGTGAAATAGGTCACACAGAAAAAGACACTTATCCTAAGATATCACTTGTAGAGGGCATGTCAAAATCGCTACACTTGAACTGAATTACAAAACAGAACAGAGTCACACATTTAGAAGACACACTATGGCTGCTTAACGGGAAAGGTGAGGTGGGGTGATGCATAAAACAAGGGTTTGATATTAGCTCACATACCGTTCCATAAGCCAAATATGTAACAGACAAGACCTCCTCCCTGCTCAGTGAACTGGACTCAACACCCCCTATTCACCGCACAAGAATATATCTGACTAGCAAGAATCTTAAAACCTATGTATTGATATCTCTCTGGAGTTGAATCAAGAGGGTGTAAAGCGGCATAAACATAGCAGGGAAAAGCAGCTCAACCCCATTATCAAAATAAATTACTTAAAATGAACCCCATAAAACAAAGACAGTGAAAGAGAGAGAAATTCTTACAAAATCCGTTCGGGGGCTCTGATGCAACCTGGATTGACCATATCTAGACGCACAGCTGGATGAGACATAAGGCTGGACACTCTTGGGGCTGAGAGGATTGGAGAGGTTGGGTGAGAAAACGCAGACGTTTTAAAGTAATACCGCGCGGTACCCACCCCATGGGTCCCAAATCTCCAGGTTCAAGGGCATCTTCCTACATCGAAAACATGCATGGGATCCCAGAAGATGGTACACCGTGTGATCGGGAAAGGTTCCTAAAACGCACCTCATTTCTCCTCTCCTTGTGCTCGGGTTCGCCATTCCAGCCGCTTTACTAACAATCTCCCTACTTGGAGAATCAGCACCTTGAACCTCCTGTTTGTTTCGTACAGGTTGCAATTTGTCCTGAGGATGAACGGGAAGACGGGGAACCAATGAGAGACTAGCTCTAGGTGTTGGGACAGGCAGAGGTCACTCTATTTCCCCATCAGGAAGAAGAATGAAGCACAGGCTCAGCCTGCCCCCCGGAACCAGAATAGGGCCTGAAGCAATCCTGCGCTTTTGCGGCCAGCTCCCAAAAAAGCGAGTTGACAAATGGAGCTCAGGGCCACTGCAATTCACAAACCTGCAGAGTTATAAATGATAACTCTCGTCCACAAATATATTGAGGGAAGGCAACGAAGAGGATTTGAAAGCAAGGCAGAATTGCAGGAAACAGATTTCAGGAGGTAGATTCGACTCGCCTTTAAAGCACATGAAAAGCGGCAAAACGTTGACAATGATGCCCTTGGCCAAAAAGGGCGTATGCGTTTTTTCCTGAATATATTCAGAAAAAAACGCATACGCCCTTTTTGGCCAACCAAGCAAGCCGGAAGTGCCAATCAGCACTACAAAGAAGTCTCGCTTGCCATCGGTCAAAAGGGCCATGCTGCAAAAAGTGTAAAAACCAGAAATGCAGGACAGGCCATGGAGACATGGGAGCCTTGCTACGCTGATGGGCGGGATATCAGTTGCCAACAGCCACTCTGGAGAAGTGTACGGTGTGTCCTGAAACATGTAATAAACACAGCTTACAGAGCATAGGGCACTTCCACTCATGGGCGTATAAATGGGGAAAACTAAAAATCAACCAGACACAGGCACCCCAAAGCTTAGGGCTGCTCTGTGTACAAGAACCTCCACTTCAGTACACCTTAAACATCCCAGGAAAGAGAGAAATGGATAAAGAAGTTGTGGTACTTAGGCACAATGGAATATCACTCAGCCATGAAATCAATGTCATAAGGCTAGTAGCAGCATGATGAGTGGATTTAGGGACGACGATTCTAAGTGAAATAAGTCACACAGAAAAAGACACTTATCCTAAGATATCACTTATAGAGGGCATGTCAAAATCGCTACACTTGAACTGAATTACAAAACAGAACAGAGTCACACATTTAGAAGACACACTATGGCTGCTTAACGGGAAAGGTGAGGTGGGGTGATGCCTAAAACAAGGGTTTGAAATTAGCTCACATACCGTTCCATAAGCCAAATATGTAACAGACAAGACCTCCTCCCTGCTCAGTGAACTGGACTCAACACCCCGTATTCACCGCACAACAATATATCTGACTAGCAAGAATCTTAAAACCTATGTATTGATATCTCTCTGGAGTTGAATCAAGAGGGTGTAAAGCGGCATAAACACAGCAGGGAAAAGCAGCTCAACCCCATTATCAAAATAAATTCCTTAAAATGGACCCCATAAAACAAAGAGAGTGAAAGAGAGAGAAATTCTTACAAAATCCGTTCGGGGGCTCTGATGCAACCTGGATTGACCATATCTAGACCCACAGCTGGATGAGACATAAGGCTGGACACTCCTGGGGCTGAGAGGATTGGTGAGGTTGGGTGAGCAAACGCAGACGCTTTAAAGTAATACCGCGCGGTACCCACCCCATGGTTCCCAAATCTCCAGGTTCAAGGGCACCTTCCTACATCGAAAACATGCCTGGGAAACCCAGAAAATGGTACACCGTGTGATCGGGAAAGGTTTCTAAAACGCACCTCATTTCTCCTCTCCTTGTGCTCGGGTTCGCCATTCCAGCCGCTTTACTAACAATCTCCCTACTTGGAGAATCAGCACCTTGAACCTCCTGTTTGTTTCGTATAGGTTGCAATTTGTCCTGAGGATGAACGGGAAGACGAGGAACCAATGAGAGACTAGCTCTAGGTGTTGGGACAGGCACAGGTCACTCTATTTCCCCATCAGGAAGAAGAATGAAGCACAGGCGCAGCCTGCCCCCCGGAACCAGAATAGGGCCTGAAGCAATCCTGCGCTTTTGCGGCCAGCTCCCAAAAAAGCAAGTTGACAAATGGAGCTCAGGGCCACTGCAATTCACAAACCTGCAGAGTTATAAATGATAACTCTCGTCCACAAATATATTGAGGGAAGGCAACGAAGAGGATTTGAAAGCAAGGCAGAATTGCAGGAAACAGATTTCAGGAGGTAGATTCGACTCGCCTTTAAAGCACATGAAAAGCGGCAAAACGTTGACAATGATGCCCTTGGCCAAAAAGGGCGTATGCGTTTTTCCCTGAATATATTCAGGAAAAAACGCATACGCCCTTTTTGGCCAACCAAGCAAGCCGGAAGTGCCAATCAGCACTACAAAGAAGTCTCGCTTGCCATCGGTCAAAAGGGCCATGCTGCAAAAAGTGTAAAAACCAGAAATGCAGGACAGGCCATGGAGACATGGGAGCCTTGCTACGCTGATGGGCGGGATGTCAGTTGCCAACAGCCACTCTGGAGAAGTGTACGGTGTGTCCTGAAACATGTAATAAACACAGCTTACAGAGCATAGGGCACTTCCACTCAGGGGCGTATAAATGGGGAAAACTAAAAATCAACCAGACACAGGCACCCCAAAGTTTAGGGCTGCTCTGTGTACAAGAACCTCCACTTCAGTACACCTTAAACATCCCAGGAAAGAGAGAAATGGATAAAGAAGTTGTGGTACTTAGGCACAATGGAATATCACTCAGCCATGAAATCAATGTCATAAGGCTAGTAGCAGCATGATGAGTGGATTTAGGGACGAGGATTCTAAGTGAAATAAGTCACACAGAAAAAGACACTTATCCTAAGATATCACTTATAGAGGGCATGTCAAAATCGCTACACTTGAACTGAATCACAAAACAGAACAGAGTCACACATTTAGAAGACACACTATGGCTGCTTAACGGGAAAGGTGAGGTGGGGTGATGCATAAAACAAGGGTTTGAAATTAGCTCACATACCGTTCCATAAGCCAAATATGTAACAGACAAGACCTCCTCCCTGCTCAGTGAACTGGACTCAACACCCCCTATTCACCGCACAAGAATATATCTGACTAGCAAGAATCTTAAAACCTATGTATTGATATCTCTCTGGAGTTGAATCAAGAGGGTGTAAAGCGGCATAAACACAGCAGGGAAAAGCAGCTCAACCCCATTATCAAAATAAATTCCTTAAAATGAACCCCATAAAACAAAGACAGTGAAAGAGAGAGAAATTCTTACAAAATCCGTTCGGGGGCTCTGATGCAACCTGCATTGACCATGTCTAGACCCACAGCTGGATGAGACATAAGGCTGGACACTCTTGGGGCTGAGAGGATTGGTGAGGTTGGGTGAGCAAACGCAGACGCTTTAAAGTAATACCGCGCGGTACCCACCCCATGGGTCCCAAATCTCCAGGTTCAAGGGCACCTTCCTACATCCAAAACATGCCTGGGAAACCCAGAAGATGGTACACCGTGTGATCGGGAAAGGTTTCTAAAACGCACCTCATTTCTCCTCTCCTTGTGCTCGGGTTCGCCATTCCAGTCGCTTTACTAACAATCTCCCTACTTGGAGAATCAGCACCTTGAACCTCCTGTTTGTTTCGTACAGGTTGCAATTTGTCCTGAGGATGAACGGGAAGACGGGGAACCAATGAGAGACTAGCTCTAGGTGTTGGGACAGGCACAGGTCACTCTATTTCCCCATCAGGAAGAAGAATGAAGCACAGGCTCAGCCTGCCCCCCGGAACCAGAATAGGGCCTGAAGCAATCCTGCGCTTTTGCGGTCAGCTCCCAAAAAAGCGAGTTGACAAATGGAGCTCAGGGCCACTGCAATTCACAAACCTGCAGAGTTATAAATGATAACTCTCGTCCACAAATATATTGAGGGAAGGCAACGAAGAGGATTGGAAAGCAAGGCAGAATTGCAGGAAACAGATTTCAGGAGGTAGATTCGACTCGCCTTTAAAGAACATGAAAAGCGGCAAAACGTCGACAATGATGCCCTTGGCCAAAAAGGGCGTATGCGTTTTTCCCTGAATATATTCAGGAAAAAACGCGTACGCCCTTTTTCGCCAACCAAGCAAGCCGGAAGTGCAAATCAGCACTACAAAGAAGTCTCGCTTGCCATCGGTCAAAAGGGCCATGCTGCAAAAAGTGTAAAAGCCAGAAATGCAGGACAGGCCATGGAGACATGGGAGCCTTGCTACGCTGATGGGCGGGATGTAAATTGCCAACAGCCACTCTGGAGAAGTGTACGGTGTGTCCTGAAACATGTAATAAACACAGCTTACAGAGCATAGGGCACTTCCACTCATGGGCGTATACATTGGGAAAAATAAAAATCCACAAGACACAGGCACCCCAAAGTGTAGGGCTGCTCTGTTCATGAGAACCTCCACTTCGGTACACCTTAAATAGCCCAGGAAAGAGAAAAATGGATAAAGAAGTTGTGGTACTTATGCACAATGGAATATCACTCAGCCATGACATCAATGTCATAAGGCTAGTAGCAGCATGATGAGTGGATTTAGGTACGGTGACTCTAAGTGAAATAAGTCACACAGAAAAAGACACTTATCCTAAGATATCACTTATAGAGGGAATGTCAAAATCGCTACCTTTGAACTGAGTTACAAAACTAAACAGATTCACACGTTTAGAAAACACACTATGGCTGCATAACGGGAAAGGTCAGGTGGGGTGATGCATAAAACAAGGGTTTGAAATTAGCTCAGATACCGTTCCATAAGCCAAATATGTAATAGACAAGACCTACTCCCTGCTCAGTGAACTGGACTCAACACCCCCTATTCAACACACAAGAATGTATCTGACTAGTAAGAATCTTAAAACCTGTGTATTGATATCTCTCGGGAAGTGAATCAAGAGGGTGTAAAGCGGCATAAACACAGCAGTGAAAAGCAGCTAAACCCCATTATAAAAATAAATTACTCAAAAAAAAACCCCATAAAACAAAGACAGTGAAAGAGAGAGAAATTCTTACAAAATCCGTTCAGGGGCTCTGATGCCAACTGGATTGACCATATCTAGACCCACAGCTGGATGAGACATAAGGCTGGACACTCTTGGGGCTGAGAGGAATGGTGAGGTTGGGCGAGCAAACGCAAACCCTTTAAAGTAATACTGCGTGGTACCCATCCCATGGGTTCCAAATCTCCAGGTTCAAGGGCATCTTCCTACACCGAAAACATGCCTGGGAAACCCAGAAGATGGTACACCGTGTGATCGGGAAAGGTATCTAAAACGCACCTCATTTCTCCTCTCCTTGTGCTCGGGTTCGCCATTCCAGCCGCTTTACCCACAATCTCCTACTTGGAGAATCAGCACCGTTAACCTCCTGTTTCGTACAGGTTGCAATTTGTCCTGAGGATGAACGGGAAGAGGGGGAACCAATGAGAGACTAGCTCTAAGTGTTGGGACCGGCACAGGTCACTCTATTTTCCCATCAGGAAGAAGAATGAAGCACAGGCTCAGCCTGCCCCCGCGGAACCAGAATAGGGCCTGAAGCAAACCTGCGCTTTTGCGGCCAGCTCCCAAAAAAGCGAGTTGACAAATGGAGCTCAGGGGCACTGCAATTCACAAACCTGCAGAGTTAGAAATGATAACTCTCGTCCACAAATATATTGAGGGAAGGCAACGAAGAGGATTGGAAAGCAAGGCAGAATTGCAGGAAACAGATTTCAGGAGGTAGATTCGACTCACCTTTAAAGGACATGAAAAGCGGCAAAACGTCGACCATGATGCCCTTGGCCAAAAAGGGCGTATGCGTTTTTTCCTGAATATATTCAGGAAAAAACGCATACGCCCTTTTTGGTCAACCAAGCAAGCCGGAAAGGCAAATCAGCACTACAAAGAAGTCTCGCTTGCCACCGGTCAAAAGGGCCATGCTGAAAAAAGTGTAAAAACCAGAAATGCAGGACAGGCCATGGAGACATGGGAGCCTTGCTACGCTGATGGGCGGGATGTAAATTGCCAACAGCCACTCTGGAGAAGTGTACGGTGTGTCCTGAAACATGTAATAAACACAGCTTAGAGAGCATAGGGCACTTCCACTCATGGGCGTATACATTGGGAAAACTGAAAATCCACAAGACACAGGCACCCCAAAGTGTAGGGCTGCTCTGTTCACGAGAACCTCCACTTCGGTACACCTTAAATAGCCCAGGAAAGAGAAAAATGGATAAAGAAGTTGTGGTACTTATGCACAATGGAATATCACTCAGCCATGACATCAATGTCATAAGGCTAGTAGCAGCATGATGAGTGGATTTAGGTACGGTGACTCTAAGTGAAATAAGTCACACAGAAAAAGACACTTATCCTAAGATATCACTTATAGAGGGAATGTCAAAATCGCTACCTTTGAACTGAATTACAAAACTGAACAGATTCACACGTTAGGAAACACACTATGGCTGCATAACGGGAAAGGTCAGGTGGGGTGATGCATAAAACAAGGGTTTGAAATTAGCTCAGATACCGTTCCATAAGCCAAATATGTAATAGACAAGACCTACTCCCTGCTCAGTGAACTGGACTCAACACCACCTAATCAGCACACAAGAATATATCTGACTAGTAAGAATCTTAAAACATATGTATTGCTATCTCTCGGGAAGTGAATCAAGAGGGTGTAAAGCGGCATAAACACAGCAGTGAAAAGCAGCTAAACCCCATTATAAAAATAAATTACTCAAAAAAATCCCCATAAATCAAAGACAGTGAAAGAGAGAGAAATTCTTACAAAATCCGTTCAGGTGCTCTGATGCCACCTGGATTGACCATATCTAGACCCACAGCTGGATGAGACATAAGGCTGGACACTCTTGGGGCTGAGAGGATTGGTGAGGTTGGGCGAGCAAACACAGACCCTTTAAAGTAATACTGCGTGGTACCCATCCCATGGGTCCCAAATCTCCAGGTTCAAAGGCATCTTCCTACATCGAAAACATGCCTGGGCAGCCCAGAAGATGGTACACCGTGTGATCGGGAAAGGTTTCTAAAACGCACCTCATTTCTCCTCTCCTTGTGCTCGGCTTCGCCATTCCAGCCGCTTTACTGACAATCTCCCTACTTGGAGAATCAGCACCTTGAACCTCCTGTTTGTTTCGTACAGGTTGCAATTTGTCCTGAGGATGAATGGGAAGACGGGGAACCAATGAGAGACTAGCTCTAGGTGTTGGGACAGGCAGAGGTCACTCTATTTCCCCATCAGGAAGAAGAATGAAGCACAGGCTCAGCCTGCCCCCCGGAACCAGAATAGGGCCTGAAGCAATCCTGCGCTTTTGCGGTCAGCTCCCAAAAAAGCGAGTTGACAAATGGAGCTCAGGGCCACTGCAATTCACAAACCTGCACAGTTATAAATGATAACTCTCGTCCACAAATATATTGAGGGAAGGCAACGAATAGGATTTGAAAGCAAGGCAGAATTGCAGGAAACAGATTTCAGGAGGTAGATTCGACTCGCCTTTAAAGCACATGAAAAGCGGCAAAACGTTGACAATGATGCCCTTGGCCAAAAAGGGCGTATGCGTTTTTTCCTGAATATATTCAGGAAAAAACGCATACGCCCTTTTTAGCCAACCAAGCAAGCCAGAAGTGCAAATCAGCACTGCAAAGAAGTCTCGCTTGCCATCGGTCAAAAGGGCCATGCTGCAAAAAGTGTAAAAGCCAGAAATGCAGGACAGGCCATGGAGACATGGGAGCCTTGCTACGCTGATGGGCGGGATGTCAGTTGCCAACAGCCACTCTGGAGAAGTGTACGGTGTGTCCTGAAACATGTAATAAACACAGCTTGCAGAGCATAGGGCACTTCCACTCATGGGCGTATAAATTGGGAAAACTAAAAATCAACCAGACACAGGAACCCCAAAGTTTAGGGCTGCTCTGTGTACAAGAACCTCCACTTCAGTACACCTTAAACATCCCAGGAAAGAGAGAAATGGATAAAGAAGTTGTGGTACTTAGGCACAATGGAATATCACTCAGCCATGAAATCAATGTCATAAGGCTAGTAGCAGCATGATGAGTGGATTTAGGGACGAGGATTCTAAGTGAAATAGGTCACACAGAAAAAGACACTTATCCTAAGATATCACTTATAGAGGGCATGTCAAAATCGCTACACTTGAACTGAATTACAAAACAGAACAGAGTCACACATTTAGAAGACACACTATGGCTGCTTAACGGGAAAGGTGAGGTGGGGTGATGCATAAAACAAGGGTTTGAAATTAGCTCACATACCGTTCCATAAGCCAAATATGTAACAGACAAGACCTCCTCCCTGTTCAGTGAACTGGACTCAACACCTCCTATTCACCGCACAAGAATATATCTGACTAGCAAGAATCTTAAAACCTATGTATTGATATCTCTCTGGAGTTGAATCAAGAGGGTGTAAAGCGGCATAAACACAGCAGGGAAAAGCAGCTGAACCCCATTATCAAAATAAATTACTTAAAATGGACCCCATAAAACAAAGAGAGTGAAAGAGAGAGAAATTCTTACAAAATCCGTTCGGGGGCTCTGATGCAACCTGGATTGACCATATCTAGACCCACAGCTGGATGAGACATAAGGCTGGACACTCTTGGGGCTGAGAGGATTGGTGAGGTTGGGTGAGCAAACGCAGACGCTTTAAAGTAATACCGCGCGGTACCCACCCCATGGGTCCCAAATCTCCAGGTTCAAGTGCACCTTCCTACATCCAAAACATGCCTGGGAAACCCAGAAGATGGTACACCGTGTGATCGGGAAAGGTTTCTAAAACGCACCTCATTTCTCCTCTCCTTGTGCTCGGGTTCGCCATTCCAGCCGCTTTACTAACAATCTCCCTACTTGGAGAATCAGCACCTTGAACCTCCTGTTTGTTTCGTACAGGTTGCAATTTGTCCTGAGGATGAACGTGAAGACGGGGAACCAATGAGAGACTAGCTCTAGGTGTTGGGACAGGCACAGGTCACTCTATTTCCCCATCAGGAAGAAGAATGAAGCACAGGCTCAGCCTGCCCCCCGGAACCAGAATAGGGCCTGAAGCAATCCTGCGCTTTTGCGGCCAGCTCCCAAAAAAGCGAGTTGACAAATGGAGCTCAGGGCCACTGCAATTCACAAACCTGCAGAGTTATAAATGATAACTCTCGTCCACAAATATATTGAGGGAAGGCAACGAAGAGGATTTGAAAGCAAGGCAGAATTGCAGGAAACAGATTTCAGGAGGTAGATTCGACTCGCCTTTAAAGCACATGAAAAGCGGCAAAACGTTGACAATGATGCCCTTGGCCAAAAAGGGCGTATGCGTTTTTTCCTGAATATATTCAGGAAAAAACGCATACGCCCTTTTTAGCCAACCAAGCAAGCCGGAAGTGCCAATCAGCACTACAAAGAAGTCTCGCTTGCCATCGGTCAAAAGGGCCATGCTGCAAAAAGTGTAAAAACCAGAAATGCAGGACAGGCCATGGAGACATGGGAGCCTTGCTACGCTGATGGGCGGGATGTCAGTTGCCAACAGCCACTCTGGAGAAGTGTACGGTGTGTCCTGAAACATGTAATAAACACAGCTTACAGAGCATAGGGCACTTCCACTCATGGGCGTATAAATTGGGAAAACTAAAAATCAACCAGACACAGGCACCCCAAAGTTTAGGGCTGCTCTGTGTACAAGAACCTCCACTTCAGTACACCTTAAACATCCCAGGAAAGAGAGAAATGGATAAAGAAGTTGTGGTACTTAGGCACAATGGAATATCACTCAGCCATGAAATCAATGTCATAAGGCTAGTAGCAGCATGATGAGTGGATTTAGGGACGAGGATTCTAAGTCAAATAAGTCACACAGAAAAAGACACTTATCCTAAGATATCACTTATAGAGGGCATGTCAAAATCGCTACACTTGAACTGCATTACAAAACAGAACAGAGTCACACATTTAGAAGACACACTATGGCTGCTTAACGGGAAAGGTGAGGTGGGGTGATGCATAAAACAAGGGTTTGAAATTAGCTCACATACCGTTCCATAAGCCAAATATGTAACAGACAAGACCTCCTCCCTGCTCAGTGAACTGGACTCAACACCCCCTATTCACCGCACAAGAATATATCTGACTAGCAAGAATCTTAAAACCTATGTATTGATATCTCTCTGGAGTTGAATCAAGAGGGTGTAAAGCGGCATAAACACAGCAGGGAAAAGCAGCTGAACCCCATTATCAAAATAAATTACTTAAAATGGACCCCATAAAACAAAGAGAGTGAAAGAGAGAGAAATTCTTACAAAATCCGTTCGGGGGCTCTGATGCAACCTGGATTGACCATATCTAGACCCACAGCTGGATGAGACATAAGGCTGGACACTCTTGGGGCTGAGAGGATTGGTGAGGTTGGGTGAGCAAACGCAGACGCTTTAAAGTAATACCGCGCGGTACCCACCCCATGGGTCCCAAATCTCCAGGTTCAAGTGCACCTTCCTACATCCAAAACATGCCTGGGAAACCCAGAAGATGGTACACCGTGTGATCGGGAAAGGTTTCTAAAACGCACCTCATTTCTCCTCTCCTTGTGCTCGGGTTCGCCATTCCAGCCGCTTTACTAACAATCTCCCTACTTGGAGAATCAGCACCTTGAACCTCCTGTTTGTTTCGTACAGGTTGCAATTTGTCCTGAGGATGAACGTGAAGACGGGGAACCAATGAGAGACTAGCTCTAGGTGTTGGGACAGGCACAGGTCACTCTATTTCCCCATCAGGAAGAAGAATGAAGCACAGGCTCAGCCTGCCCCCCGGAACCAGAATAGGGCCTGAAGCAATCCTGCGCTTTTGCGGCCAGCTCCCAAAAAAGCGAGTTGACAAATGGAGCTCAGGGCCACTGCAATTCACAAACCTGCAGAGTTATAAATGATAACTCTCGTCCACAAATATATTGAGGGAAGGCAACGAAGAGGATTTGAAAGCAAGGCAGAATTGCAGGAAACAGATTTCAGGAGGTAGATTCGACTCGCCTTTAAAGCACATGAAAAGCGGCAAAACGTTGACAATGATGCCCTTGGCCAAAAAGGGCGTATGCGTTTTTTCCTGAATATATTCAGGAAAAAACGCATACGCCCTTTTTAGCCAACCAAGCAAGCCGGAAGTGCCAATCAGCACTACAAAGAAGTCTCGCTTGCCATCGGTCAAAAGGGCCATGCTGCAAAAAGTGTAAAAACCAGAAATGCAGGACAGGCCATGGAGACATGGGAGCCTTGCTACGCTGATGGGCGGGATGTCAGTTGCCAACAGCCACTCTGGAGAAGTGTACGGTGTGTCCTGAAACATGTAATAAACACAGCTTACAGAGCATAGGGCACTTCCACTCATGGGCGTATAAATTGGGAAAACTAAAAATCAACCAGACACAGGCACCCCAAAGTTTAGGGCTGCTCTGTGTACAAGAACCTCCACTTCAGTACACCTTAAACATCCCAGGAAAGAGAGAAATGGATAAAGAAGTTGTGGTACTTAGGCACAATGGAATATCACTCAGCCATGAAATCAATGTCATAAGGCTAGTAGCAGCATGATGAGTGGATTTAGGGACGAGGATTCTAAGTCAAATAAGTCACACAGAAAAAGACACTTATCCTAAGATATCACTTATAGAGGGCATGTCAAAATCGCTACACTTGAACTGCATTACAAAACAGAACAGAGTCACACATTTAGAAGACACACTATGGCTGCTTAACGGGAAAGGTGAGGTGGGGTGATGCATAAAACAAGGGTTTGAAATTAGCTCACATACCGTTCCATAAGCCAAATATGTAACAGACAAGACCTCCTCCCTGCTCAGTGAACTGGACTCAACACCCCCTATTCACCGCACAAGAATATATCTGACTAGCAAGAATCTTAAAACCTATGTATTGATATCTCTCTGGAGTTGAATCAAGAGGGTGTAAAGCGGCATAAACACAGCAGGGAAAAGCAGCTCAACCCCATTATCAAAATAAATTACTTAAAATGGACCCCATAAAACAAAGAGAGTGAAAGAGAGAGAAATTCTTACAAAATCCGTTCGGGGGCTCTGATGCAACCTGGATTGACCATATCTAGACCCACAGCTGGATGAGACATAAGGCTGGACACTCTTGGGGCTGAGAGGATTGGTGAGGTTGGGTGAGCAAACGCAGACGCTTTAAAGTAATACCGCGCGGTACCCATCCCATGGGTCCCAAATCTCCAGGTTCAAGGGCACCTTCCTACATCCAAAACATGCCTGGGAAACCCAGAAGATGGTACACCGTGTGATCGGGAAAGGTTTCTAAAACGCACCTCATTTCTCCTCTCCTTGTGCTCGGGTTCGCCATTCCAGCCGCTTTACTAACAATCTCCCTACTTGGAGAATCAGCACCTTGAACCTCCTGTTTGTTTCGTACAGGTTGCAATTTGTCCTGAGGATGAACGTGAAGACGGGGAACCAATGAGAGACTAGCTCTAGGTGTTGGGACAGGCACAGGTCACTCTATTTCCCCATCAGGAAGAAGAATGAAGCACAGGCTCAGCCTGCCCCCCGGAACCAGAATAGGAACTGAAGCAATCCTGCGCTTTTGCGGCCAGCTCCCAAAAAAGCGAGTTGACAAATGGAGCTCAGGGCCACTGCAATTCACAAACCTGCAGAGTTATAAATGATAACTCTCGTCCACAAATATATTGAGGGAAGGCAACGAAGAGGATTTGAAAGCAAGGCAGAATTGCAGGAAACAGATTTCAGGAGGTAGATTCGACTCGCCTTTAAAGCACATGAAAAGCGGCAAAACGTTGACAATGATGCCCTTGGCCAAAAAGGGCGTATGCGTTTTTTCCTGAATATATTCAGGAAAAAACGCATACGCCCTTTTTAGCCAACCAAGCAAGCCAGAAGTGCAAATCAGCACTGCAAAGAAGTCTCGCTTGCCATCGGTCAAAAGGGCCATGCTGCAAAAAGTGTAAAAGCCAGAAATGCAGGACAGGCCATGGAGACATGGGAGCCTTGCTACGCTGATGGGCGGGATGTCAGTTGCCAACAGCCACTCTGGAGAAGTGTACGGTGTGTCCTGAAACATGTAATAAACACAGCTTGCAGAGCATAGGGCACTTCCACTCATGGGCGTATAAATTGGGAAAACTAAAAATCAACCAGACACAGGAACCCCAAAGTTTAGGGCTGCTCTGTGTACAAGAACCTCCACTTCAGTACACCTTAAACATCCCAGGAAAGAGAGAAATGGATAAAGAAGTTGTGGTACTTAGGCACAATGGAATATCACTCAGCCATGAAATCAATGTCATAAGGCTAGTAGCAGCATGATGAGTGGATTTAGGGACGAGGATTCTAAGTCAAATAAGTCACACAGAAAAAGACACTTATCCTAAGATATCACTTATAGAGGGCATGTCAAAATCGCTACACTTGAACTGCATTACAAAACAGAACAGAGTCACACATTTAGAAGACACACTATGGCTGCTTAACGGGAAAGGTGAGGTGGGGTGATGCATAAAACAAGGGTTTGAAATTAGCTCACATACCGTTCCATAAGCCAAATATGTAACAGACAAGACCTCCTCCCTGCTCAGTGAACTGGACTCAACACCCCCTATTCACCGCACAAGAATATATCTGACTAGCAAGAATCTTAAAACCTATGTATTGATATCTCTCTGGAGTTGAATCAAGAGGGTGTAAAGCGGCATAAACACAGCAGGGAAAAGCAGCTCAACCCCATTATCAAAATAAATTACTTAAAATGGACCCCATAAAACAAAGAGAGTGAAAGAGAGAGAAATTCTTACAAAATCCGTTCGGGGGCTCTGATGCAACCTGGATTGACCATATCTAGACCCACAGCTGGATGAGACATAAGGCTGGACACTCTTGGGGCTGAGAGGATTGGTGAGGTTGGGTGAGCAAACGCAGACGCTTTAAAGTAATACCGCGCGGTACCCATCCCATGGGTCCCAAATCTCCAGGTTCAAGGGCACCTTCCTACATCCAAAACATGCCTGGGAAACCCAGAAGATGGTACACCGTGTGATCGGGAAAGGTTTCTAAAACGCACCTCATTTCTCCTCTCCTTGTGCTCGGGTTCGCCATTCCAGCCGCTTTACTAACAATCTCCCTACTTGGAGAATCAGCACCTTGAACCTCCTGTTTGTTTCGTACAGGTTGCAATTTGTCCTGAGGATGAACGTGAAGACGGGGAACCAATGAGAGACTAGCTCTAGGTGTTGGGACAGGCACAGGTCACTCTATTTCCCCATCAGGAAGAAGAATGAAGCACAGGCTCAGCCTGCCCCCCGGAACCAGAATAGGAACTGAAGCAATCCTGCGCTTTTGCGGCCAGCTCCCAAAAAAGCGAGTTGACAAATGGAGCTCAGGGCCACTGCAATTCACAAACCTGCAGAGTTATAAATGATAACTCTCGTCCACAAATATATTGAGGGAAGGCAACGAAGAGGATTTGAAAGCAAGGCAGAATTGCAGGAAACAGATTTCAGGAGGTAGATTCGACTCGCCTTTAAAGCACATGAAAAGCGGCAAAACGTTGACAATGATGCCCTTGGCCAAAAAGGGCGTATGCGTTTTTTCCTGAATATATTCAGGAAAAAACGCATACGCCCTTTTTGGCCAACCAAGCAAGCCGGAAGTGCCAATCAGCACTACAAAGAAGTCTCGCTTGCCATCGGTCAAAAGGGCCACTCTGCAAAAAGAGTAAACACCAGAAATGCAGGACAGGCCATGGAGACATGGGAGCCTTGCTAGGCTGAGGGGTGGGATGTCAATTGCCAACAGCCACTCTGGAGAAGTGTACGGTGTGTCCTGAAACATGTAATAAACACAGCTTACAGAGCATAGGGCACTTCCACTCATGGGCGTATAAATTGGGAAAACTAAAAATCAACAAGACACAGGCACCCCAAAGTTTAGGGCTGCTCTGTGTACAAGAACCTCCACTTAGCTACACCTTAAGTATCCCAGGAAAGAGAAAAATGGATAAAGAAGTTGTGGTACTTAGGCACAATGGAATATCACTCAGCCATGAAATCAATGTCATAAGGCTAGTAGCAGCATGATGAGTGGATTTAGGGACGAGGATTCTAAGTGAAATAGGTCACACAGAAAAAGACACTTATCCTAAGATATCACTTGTAGAGGGCATGTCAAAATCGCTACACTTGAACTGAATTACAAAACAGAACAGAGTCACACATTTAGAAGACACACTATGGCTGCTTAACGGGAAAGGTGAGGTGGGGTGATGCATAAAACAAGGGTTTGATATTAGCTCACATACCGTTCCATAAGCCAAATATGTAACAGACAAGACCTCCTCCCTGCTCAGTGAACTGGACTCAACACCCCCTATTCACCGCACAAGAATATATCTGACTAGCAAGAATCTTAAAACCTATGTATTGATATCTCTCTGGAGTTGAATCAAGAGGGTGTAAAGCGGCATAAACATAGCAGGGAAAAGCAGCTCAACCCCATTATCAAAATAAATTACTTAAAATGAACCCCATAAAACAAAGACAGTGAAAGAGAGAGAAATTCTTACAAAATCCGTTCGGGGGCTCTGATGCAACCTGGATTGACCATATCTAGACGCACAGCTGGATGAGACATAAGGCTGGACACTCTTGGGGCTGAGAGGATTGGAGAGGTTGGGTGAGAAAACGCAGACGCTTTAAAGTAATACCGCGCGGTACCCACCCCATGGGTCCCAAATCTCCAGGTTCAAGGGCATCTTCCTACATCGAAAACATGCATGGGATCCCAGAAGATGGTACACCGTGTGATCGGGAAAGGTTCCTAAAACGCACCTCATTTCTCCTCTCCTTGTGCTCGGGTTCGCCATTCCAGCCGCTTTACTAACAATCTCCCTACTTGGAGAATCAGCACCTTGAACCTCCTGTTTGTTTCGTACAGGTTGCAATTTGTCCTGAGGATGAACGGGAAGACGGGGAACCAATGAGAGACTAGCTCTAGGTGTTGGGACAGGCAGAGGTCACTCTATTTCCCCATCAGGAAGAAGAATGAAGCACAGGCTCAGCCTGCCCCCCGGAACCAGAATAGGGCCTGAAGCAATCCTGCGCTTTTGCGGCCAGCTCCCAAAAAAGCGAGTTGACAAATGGAGCTCAGGGCCACTGCAATTCACAAACCTGCAGAGTTATAAATGATAACTCTCGTCCACAAATATATTGAGGGAAGGCAACGAAGAGGATTTGAAAGCAAGGCAGAATTGCAGGAAACAGATTTCAGGAGGTAGATTCGACTCGCCTTTAAAGCACATGAAAAGCGGCAAAACGTTGACAATGATGCCCTTGGCCAAAAAGGGCGTATGCGTTTTTTCCTGAATATATTCAGAAAAAAACGCATACGCCCTTTTTGGCCAACCAAGCAAGCCGGAAGTGCCAATCAGCACTACAAAGAAGTCTCGCTTGCCATCGGTCAAAAGGGCCATGCTGCAAAAAGTGTAAAAACCAGAAATGCAGGACAGGCCATGGAGACATGGGAGCCTTGCTACGCTGATGGGCGGGATATCAGTTGCCAACAGCCACTCTGGAGAAGTGTACGGTGTGTCCTGAAACATGTAATAAACACAGCTTACAGAGCATAGGGCACTTCCACTCATGGGCGTATAAATGGGGAAAACTAAAAATCAACCAGACACAGGCACCCCAAAGCTTAGGGCTGCTCTGTGTGCAAGAACCTCCACTTCAGTACACCTTAAACATCCCAGGAAATAGAGAAATGGATAAAGAAGTTGTGGTACTTAGGCACAATGGAATATCACTCAGCCATGAAATCAATGTCATAAGGCTAGTAGCAGCATGATGAGTGGATTTAGGGACGACGATTCTAAGTGAAATAAGTCACACAGAAAAAGACACTTATCCTAAGATATCACTTATAGAGGGCATGTCAAAATCGCTACACTTGAACTGAATTACAAAACAGAACAGAGTCACACATTTAGAAGACACACTATGGCTGCTTAACGGGAAAGGTGAGGTGGGGTGATGCCTAAAACAAGGGTTTGAAATTAGCTCACATACCGTTCCATAAGCCAAATATGTAACAGACAAGACCTCCTCCCTGCTCAGTGAACTGGACTCAACACCCCGTATTCACCGCACAACAATATATCTGACTAGCAAGAATCTTAAAACCTATGTATTGATATCTCTCTGGAGTTGAATCAAGAGGGTGTAAAGCGGCATAAACACAGCAGGGAAAAGCAGCTCAACCCCATTATCAAAATAAATTCCTTAAAATGGACCCCATAAAACAAAGAGAGTGAAAGAGAGAGAAATTCTTACAAAATCCGTTCGGGGGCTCTGATGCAACCTGGATTGACCATATCTAGACCCACAGCTGGATGAGACATAAGGCTGGACACTCCTGGGGCTGAGAGGATTGGTGAGGTTGGGTGAGCAAACGCAGACGCTTTAAAGTAATACCGCGCGGTACCCACCCCATGGTTCCCAAATCTCCAGGTTCAAGGGCACCTTCCTACATCGAAAACATGCCTGGGAAACCCAGAAAATGGTACACCGTGTGATCGGGAAAGGTTTCTAAAACGCACCTCATTTCTCCTCTCCTTGTGCTCGGGTTCGCCATTCCAGCCGCTTTACTAACAATCTCCCTACTTGGAGAATCAGCACCTTGAACCTCCTGTTTGTTTCGTACAGGTTGCAATTTGTCCTGAGGATGAACGGGAAGACAAGGAACCAATGAGAGACTAGCTCTAGGTGTTGGGACAGGCACAGGTCACTCTATTTCCCCATGAGGAAGAAGAATGAAGCACAGGCTCAGCCTGCCCCCCGGAACCAGAATAGGGCCTGAAGCAATCCTGCGCTTTTGCGGCCAGCTCCCAAAAAAGCAAGTTGACAAATGGAGCTCAGGGCCACTGCAATTCACAAACCTGCAGAGTTATAAATGATAACTCTCGTCCACAAATATATTGAGGGAAGGCAACGAAGAGGATTTGAAAGCAAGGCAGAATTGCAGGAAACAGATTTCAGGAGGTAGATTCGACTCGCCTTTAAAGCACATGAAAAGCGGCAAAACGTTGACAATGATGCCCTTGGCCAAAAAGGGCGTATGCGTTTTTTCCTGAATATATTCAGGAAAAAACGCATACGCCCTTTTTGGCCAACCAAGCAAGCCGGAAGTGCCAATCAGCACTACAAAGAAGTCTCGCTTGCCATCGGTCAAAAGGGCCATGCTGCAAAAAGTGTAAAAACCAGAAATGCAGGACAGGCCATGGAGACATGGGAGCCTTGCTACGCTGATGGGCGGGATGTCAGTTGCCAACAGCCACTCTGGAGAAGTGTACGGTGTGTCCTGAAACATGTAATAAACACAGCTTACAGAGCATAGGGCACTTCCACTCAGGGGCGTATAAATGGGGAAAACTAAAAATCAACCAGACACAGGCACCCCAAAGTTTAGGGCTGCTCTGTGTACAAGAACCTCCACTTCAGTACACCTTAAACATCCCAGGAAAGAGAGAAATGGATAAAGAAGTTGTGGTACTTAGGCACAATGGAATATCACTCAGCCATGAAATCAATGTCATAAGGCTAGTAGCAGCATGATGAGTGGATTTAGGGACGAGGATTCTAAGTGAAATAAGTCACACAGAAAAAGACACTTATCCTAAGATATCACTTATAGAGGGCATGTCAAAATCGCTACACTTGAACTGAATCACAAAACAGAACAGAGTCACACATTTAGAAGACACACTATGGCTGCTTAACGGGAAAGGTGAGGTGGGGTGATGCATAAAACAAGGGTTTGAAATTAGCTCACATACCGTTCCATAAGCCAAATATGTAACAGACAAGACCTCCTCCCTGCTCAGTGAACTGGACTCAACACCCCCTATTCACCGCACAAGAATATATCTGACTAGCAAGAATCTTAAAACCTATGTATTGATATCTCTCTGGAGTTGAATCAAGAGGGTGTAAAGCGGCATAAACACAGCAGGGAAAAGCAGCTCAACCCCATTATCAAAATAAATTCCTTAAAATGAACCCCATAAAACAAAGACAGTGAAAGAGAGAGAAATTCTTACAAAATCCGTTCGGGGGCTCTGATGCAACCTGGATTGACCATGTCTAGACCCACAGCTGGATGAGACATAAGGCTGGACACTCTTGGGGCTGAGAGGATTGGTGAGGTTGGGTGAGCAAACGCAGACGCTTTAAAGTAATACCGCGCGGTACCCATCCCATGGGTCCCAAATCTCCAGGTTCAAGGGCACCTTCCTACATCCAAAACATGCCTGGGAAACCCAGAAGATGGTACACCGTGTGATCGGGAAAGGTTTCTAAAACGCACCTCATTTCTCCTCTCCTTGTGCTCGGGTTCGCCATTCCAGCCGCTTTACTAACAATCTCCCTACTTGGAGAATCAGCACCTTGAACCTCCTGTTTGTTTCGTACAGGTTGCAATTTGTCCTGAGGATGAACGTGAAGACGGGGAACCAATGAGAGACTAGCTCTAGGTGTTGGGACAGGCACAGGTCACTCTATTTCCCCATCAGGAAGAAGAATGAAGCACAGGCTCAGCCTGCCCCCCGGAACCAGAATAGGAACTGAAGCAATCCTGCGCTTTTGCGGCCAGCTCCCAAAAAAGCGAGTTGACAAATGGAGCTCAGGGCCACTGCAATTCACAAACCTGCAGAGTTATAAATGATAACTCTCGTCCACAAATATATTGAGGGAAGGCAACGAAGAGGATTTGAAAGCAAGGCAGAATTGCAGGAAACAGATTTCAGGAGGTAGATTCGACTCGCCTTTAAAGCACATGAAAAGCGGCAAAACGTTGACAATGATGCCCTTGGCCAAAAAGGGCGTATGCGTTTTTTCCTGAATATATTCAGGAAAAAACGCATACGCCCTTTTTAGCCAACCAAGCAAGCCAGAAGTGCAAATCAGCACTGCAAAGAAGTCTCGCTTGCCATCGGTCAAAAGGGCCATGCTGCAAAAAGTGTAAAAGCCAGAAATGCAGGACAGGCCATGGAGACATGGGAGCCTTGCTACGCTGATGGGCGGGATGTCAGTTGCCAACAGCCACTCTGGAGAAGTGTACGGTGTGTCCTGAAACATGTAATAAACACAGCTTGCAGAGCATAGGGCACTTCCACTCATGGGCGTATAAATTGGGAAAACTAAAAATCAACCAGACACAGGCACCCCAAAGTTTAGGGCTGCTCTGTGTACAAGAACCTCCACTTCAGTACACCTTAAACATCCCAGGAAAGAGAGAAATGGATAAAGAAGTTGTGGTACTTAGGCACAATGGAATATCACTCAGCCATGAAATCAATGTCATAAGGCTAGTAGCAGCATGATGAGTGGATTTAGGGACGAGGATTCTAAGTCAAATAAGTCACACAGAAAAAGACACTTATCCTAAGATATCACTTATAGAGGGCATGTCAAAATCGCTACACTTGAACTGAATTACAAAACAGAACAGAGTCACACATTTAGAAGACACACTATGGCTGCTTAACGGGAAAGGTGAGGTGGGGTGATGCATAAAACAAGGGTTTGAAATTAGCTCACATACCGTTCCATAAGCCAAATATGTAACAGACAAGACCTCCTCCCTGTTCAGTGAACTGGACTCAACACCTCCTATTCACCGCACAAGAATATATCTGACTAGCAAGAATCTTAAAACCTATGTATTGATATCTCTCTGGAGTTGAATCAAGAGGGTGTAAAGCGGCATAAACACAGCAGGGGAAAGCAGCTGAACCCCATTATCAAAATAAATTACTTAAAATGGACCCCATAAAACAAAGAGAGTGAAAGAGAGAGAAATTCTTACAAAATCCGTTCGGGGGCTCTGATGCAACCTGGATTGACCATATCTAGACCCACAGCTGGATGAGACATAAGGCTGGACACTCTTGGGGCTGAGAGGATTGGTGAGGTTGGGTGAGCAAACGCAGACGCTTTAAAGTAATACCGCGCGGTACCCACCCCATGGGTCCCAAATCTCCAGGTTCAAGTGCACCTTCCTACATCCAAAACATGCCTGGGAAACCCAGAAGATGGTACACCGTGTGATCGGGAAAGGTTTCTAAAACGCACCTCATTTCTCCTCTCCTTGTGCTCGGGTTCGCCATTCCAGCCGCTTTACTAACAATCTCCCTACTTGGAGAATCAGCACCTTGAACCTCCTGTTTGTTTCGTACAGGTTGCAATTTGTCCTGAGGATGAACGTGAAGACGGGGAACCAATGAGAGACTAGCTCTAGGTGTTGGGACAGGCACAGGTCACTCTATTTCCCCATCAGGAAGAAGAATGAAGCACAGGCTCAGCCTGCCCCCCGGAACCAGAATAGGGCCTGAAGCAATCCTGCGCTTTTGCGGCCAGCTCCCAAAAAAGCGAGTTGACAAATGGAGCTCAGGGCCACTGCAATTCACAAACCTGCAGAGTTATAAATGATAACTCTCGTCCACAAATATATTGAGGGAAGGCAACGAAGAGGATTTGAAAGCAAGGCAGAATTGCAGGAAACAGATTTCAGGAGGTAGATTCGACTCGCCTTTAAAGCACATGAAAAGCGGCAAAACGTTGACAATGATGCCCTTGGCCAAAAAGGGCGTATGCGTTTTTTCCTGAATATATTCAGGAAAAAACGCATACGCCCTTTTTAGCCAACCAAGCAAGCCGGAAGTGCCAATCAGCACTACAAAGAAGTCTCGCTTGCCATCGGTCAAAAGGGCCATGCTGCAAAAAGTGTAAAAACCAGAAATGCAGGACAGGCCATGGAGACATGGGAGCCTTGCTACGCTGATGGGCGGGATGTCAGTTGCCAACAGCCACTCTGGAGAAGTGTACGGTGTGTCCTGAAACATGTAATAAACACAGCTGAGAGAGCATAGGGCACTTCCACTCATGGGCGTATAAATTGGGAAAACTAAAAATCAACCAGACACAGGCACCCCAAAGTTTAGGGCTGCTCTGTGTACAAGAACCTCCACTTCAGTACACCTTAAACATCCCAGGAAAGAGAGAAATGGATAAAGAAGTTGTGGTACTTAGGCACAATGGAATATCACTCAGCCATGAAATCAATGTCATAAGGCTAGTAGCAGCATGATGAGTGGATTTAGGGACGAGGATTCTAAGTCAAATAAGTCACACAGAAAAAGACACTTATCCTAAGATATCACTTATAGAGGGCATGTCAAAATCGCTACACTTGAACTGAATTACAAAACAGAACAGAGTCACACATTTAGAAGACACACTATGGCTGCTTAACGGGAAAGGTGAGGTGGGGTGATGCATAAAACAAGGGTTTGAAATTAGCTCACATACCGTTCCATAAGCCAAATATGTAACAGACAAGACCTCCTCCCTGCTCAGTGAACTGGACTCAACACCCCCTATTCACCGCACAAGAATATATCTGACTAGCAAGAATCTTAAAACCTATGTATTGATATCTCTCTGGAGTTGAATCAAGAGGGTGTAAAGCGGCATAAACACAGCAGGGAAAAGCAGCTCAACCCCATTATCAAAATAAATTACTTAAAATGGACCCCATAAAACAAAGAGAGTGAAAGAGAGAGAAATTCTTACAAAATCCGTTCGGGGGCTCTGATGCAACCTGGATTGACCATATCTAGACCCACAGCTGGATGAGACATAAGGCTGGACACTCTTGGGGCTGAGAGGATTGGTGAGGTTGGGTGAGCAAACGCAGACGCTTTAAAGTAATACCGCGCGGTACCCATCCCATGGGTCCCAAATCTCCAGGTTCAAGGGCACCTTCCTACATCCAAAACATGCCTGGGAAACCCAGAAGATGGTACACCGTGTGATCGGGAAAGGTTTCTAAAACGCACCTCATTTCTCCTCTCCTTGTGCTCGGGTTCGCCATTCCAGCCGCTTTACTAACAATCTCCCTACTTGGAGAATCAGCACCTTGAACCTCCTGTTTGTTTCGTACAGGTTGCAATTTGTCCTGAGGATGAACGTGAAGACGGGGAACCAATGAGAGACTAGCTCTAGGTGTTGGGACAGGCACAGGTCACTCTATTTCCCCATCAGGAAGAAGAATGAAGCACAGGCTCAGCCTGCCCCCCGGAACCAGAATAGGAACTGAAGCAATCCTGCGCTTTTGCGGCCAGCTCCCAAAAAAGCGAGTTGACAAATGGAGCTCAGGGCCACTGCAATTCACAAACCTGCAGAGTTATAAATGATAACTCTCGTCCACAAATATATTGAGGGAAGGCAACGAAGAGGATTTGAAAGCAAGGCAGAATTGCAGGAAACAGATTTCAGGAGGTAGATTCGACTCGCCTTTAAAGCACATGAAAAGCGGCAAAACGTTGACAATGATGCCCTTGGCCAAAAAGGGCGTATGCGTTTTTTCCTGAATATATTCAGGAAAAAACGCATACGCCCTTTTTAGCCAACCAAGCAAGCCAGAAGTGCAAATCAGCACTGCAAAGAAGTCTCGCTTGCCATCGGTCAAAAGGGCCATGCTGCAAAAAGTGTAAAAGCCAGAAATGCAGGACAGGCCATGGAGACATGGGAGCCTTGCTACGCTGATGGGCGGGATGTCAGTTGCCAACAGCCACTCTGGAGAAGTGTACGGTGTGTCCTGAAACATGTAATAAACACAGCTGAGAGAGCATAGGGCACTTCCACTCATGGGCGTATAAATTGGGAAAACTAAAAATCAACCAGACACAGGCACCGCAAAGTTTAGGGCTGCTCTGTGTACAAGAACCTCCACTTCAGTACACCTTAAACATCCCAGGAAAGAGAGAAATGGATAAAGAAGTTGTGGTACTTAGGCACAATGGAATATCACTCAGCCATGAAATCAATGTCATAAGGCTAGTAGCAGCATGATGAGTGGATTTAGGGACGAGGATTCTAAGTCAAATAAGTCACACAGAAATAGACACTTATCCTAAGATATCACTTATAGAGGGCATGTCAAAATCGCTACACTTGAACTGAATTACAAAACAGAACAGAGTCACACATTTAGAAGACACACTATGGCTGCTTAACGGGAAAGGTGAGGTGGGGTGATGCATAAAACAAGAGTTTGAAATTAGCTCACATACCGTTCCATAAGCCAAATATGTAACAGACAAGACCTCCTCCCTGCTCAGTGAACTGGACTCAACACCCCCTACTCACCGCACAAGAATATATCTGACTAGCAAGAATCTTAAAACCTATGTATTGATATCTCTCTGGAGTTGAATCAAGAGGGTGTAAAGCGGCATAAACACAGCAGGGAAAAGCAGCTCAACCCCATTATCAAAATAAATTACTTAAAATGGACCCCATAAAACAAAGAGAGTGAAAGAGAGAGAAATTCTTACAAAATCCGTTCGGGGGCTCTGATGCAACCTGGATTGACCATGTCTAGACCCACAGCTGGATGAGACAAAAGGCTGGACAATCTTGGGGCTGAGAGGATTGGTGAGGTTGGGTGAGCAAACGCAGACGCTTTAAAGTAATACCGCGCGGTACCCACCCCATGGGTCCCAAATCTCCAGGTTCAAGGGCACCTTCCTACATCGAAAACATGCCTGGGAAACCCAGAAGATGGTACACCGTGTGATCGGGAAAGGTTTCTAAAACGCACCTCATTTCTCCTCTCCTTGTGCTCGGGTTCGCCATTCCAGCCGCTTTACTAACAATCTCCCTACTTGGAGAATCAGCACCTTGAACCTCCTGTTTGTTTCGTACAGGTTGCAATTTGTCCTGAGGATGAACGTGAAGACGGGGAACCAATGAGAGACTAGCTCTAGGTGTTGGGACAGGCACAGGTCACTCTATTTCCCCATCAGGAAGAAGAATGAAGCACAGGCTCAGCCTGCCCCCTGGAACCAGAATAGGGCCTGAAGCAATCCTGCGCTTTTGCGGCCAGCTCCCAAAAAAGCGAGTTGACAAATGGAGCTCAGGGCCACTGCAATTCACAAACCTGCAGAGTTATAAATGATAACTCTCGTCCACAAATATATTGAGGGAAGGCAACGAAGAGGATTTGAAAGCAAGGCAGAATTGCAGGAAACAGATTTCAGGAGGTAGATTCGACTCGCCTTTAAAGCACATGAAAAGCGGCAAAACGTTGACAATGATGCCCTTGGCCAAAAAGGGCGTATGCGTTTTTTCCTGAATATATTCAGGAAAAAACGCATACGCCCTTTTTAGCCAACCAAGCAAGCCAGAAGTGCAAATCAGCACTGCAAAGAAGTCTCGCTTGCCATCGGTCAAAAGGGCCATGCTGCAAAAAGTGTAAAAGCCAGAAATGCAGGACAGGCCATGGAGACATGGGAGCCTTGCTACGCTGATGGGCGGGATGTCAGTTGCCAACAGCCACTCTGGAGAAGTGTACGGTGTGTCCTGAAACATGTAATAAACACAGCTGAGAGAGCATAGGGCACTTCCACTCATGGGCGTATAAATTGGGAAAACTAAAAATCAACCAGACACAGGCACCGCAAAGTTTAGGGCTGCTCTGTGTACAAGAACCTCCACTTCAGTACACCTTAAACATCCCAGGAAAGAGAGAAATGGATAAAGAAGTTGTGGTACTTAGGCACAATGGAATATCACTCAGCCATGAAATCAATGTCATAAGGCTAGTAGCAGCATGATGAGTGGATTTAGGGACGAGGATTCTAAGTCAAATAAGTCACACAGAAATAGACACTTATCCTAAGATATCACTTATAGAGGGCATGTCAAAATCGCTACACTTGAACTGAATTACAAAACAGAACAGAGTCACACATTTAGAAGACACACTATGGCTGCTTAACGGGAAAGGTGAGGTGGGTTGATGCATAAAACAAGGGTTTGAAATTAGCTCACATACCGTTCCATAAGCCAAATATGTAACAGACAAGACCTCCTCCCTGCTCAGTGAACTGGACTCAACACCCCCTATTCACCGCACAAGAATATATCTGACTAGCAAGAATCTTAAAACCTATGTATTGATATCTCTCTGGAGTTGAATCAAGAGGGTGTAAAGCGGCATAAACACAGCAGGGAAAAGCAGCTCAACCCCATTATCAAAATAAATTACTTAAAATGGACCCCATAAAACAAAGAGAGTGAAAGAGAGAGAAATTCTTACAAAATCCGTTCGGGGGCTCTGATGCAACCTGGATTGACCATGTCTAGACCCACAGCTGGATGAGACAAAAGGCTGGACAATCTTGGGGCTGAGAGGATTGGTGAGGTTGGGTGAGCAAACGCAGACGCTTTAAAGTAATACCGCGCGGTACCCACCCCATGGGTCCCAAATCTCCAGGTTCAAGGGCACCTTCCTACATCGAAAACATGCCTGGGAAACCCAGAAGATGGTACACCGTGTGATCGGGAAAGGTTTCTAAAACGCACCTCATTTCTCCTCTCCTTGTGCTCGGGTTCGCCATTCCAGCCGCTTTACTAACAATCTCCCTACTTGGAGAATCAGCACCTTGAACCTCCTGTTTGTTTCGTACAGGTTGCAATTTGTCCTGAGGATGAACGGGAAGACGGGGAACCAATGAGAGACTAGCTCTAGGTGTTGGGACAGGCACAGGTCACTCTATTTCCCCATCAGGTAAAAGAATGAAGCACAGGCTCAGCCTGCCCCCCGGAACCAGAATAGGGCCTGAAGCAATCCTGCGCTTTTGCTGCCAGCTCCCAAAAAAGCGAGTTGACAAATGGAGCTCAGGGCCACTGCAATTCACAAACCTGCAGAGTTATAAATGATAACTCTCATCCACAAATATATTGAGGGAAGGCAACGAATAGGATTTGAAAGCAAGGCAGAATTGCAGGAAACAGATTTCAGGAGGTAGATTCGACTCGCCTTTAAAGCACATGAAAAGCGGCAAAACGTTGACAATGATGCCCTTGGCCAAAAAGGGCGTATGCGTTTTTTCCTGAATATATTCAGGAAAAAACGCATACGCCCTTTTTGGCCAACCAAGCAAGCCAGAAGTGCAAATCAGCACTGCAAAGAAGTCTCGCTTGCCATCGGTCAAAAGGGCCATGCTGCAAAAAGTGTAAAAGCCAGAAATGCAGGACAGGCCATGGAGACATGGGAGCCTTGCTACGCTGATGGGCGGGATGTCAGTTGCCAACAGCCACTCTGGAGAAGTGTACGGTGTGTCCTGAAACATGTAATAAACACAGCTGAGAGAGCATAGGGCACTTCCACTCATGGGCGTATAAATTGGGAAAACTAAAAATCAACCAGACACAGGCACCGCAAAGTTTAGGGCTGCTCTGTGTACAAGAACCTCCACTTCAGTACACCTTAAACATCCCAGGAAAGAGAGAAATGGATAAAGAAGTTGTGGTACTTAGGCACAATGGAATATCACTCAGCCATGAAATCAATGTCATAAGGCTAGTAGCAGCATGATGAGTGGATTTAGGGACGAGGATTCTAAGTCAAATAAGTCACACAGAAATAGACACTTATCCTAAGATATCACTTATAGAGGGCATGTCAAAATCGCTACACTTGAACTGAATTACAAAACAGAACAGAGTCACACATTTAGAAGACACACTATGGCTGCTTAACGGGAAAGGTGAGGTGGGGTGATGCATAAAACAAGAGTTTGAAATTAGCTCACATACCGTTCCATAAGCCAAATATGTAACAGACAAGACCTCCTCCCTGCTCAGTGAACTGGACTCAACACCCCCTACTCACCGCACAAGAATATATCTGACTAGCAAGAATCTTAAAACCTATGTATTGATATCTCTCTGGAGTTGAATCAAGAGGGTGTAAAGCGGCATAAACACAGCAGGGAAAAGCAGCTCAACCCCATTATCAAAATAAATTACTTAAAATGGACCCCATAAAACAAAGAGAGTGAAAGAGAGAGAAATTCTTACAAAATCCGTTCGGGGGCTCTGATGCAACCTGGATTGACCATGTCTAGACCCACAGCTGGATGAGACAAAAGGCTGGACAATCTTGGGGCTGAGAGGATTGGTGAGGTTGGGTGAGCAAACGCAGACGCTTTAAAGTAATACCGCGCGGTACCCACCCCATGGGTCCCAAATCTCCAGGTTCAAGGGCACCTTCCTACATCGAAAACATGCCTGGGAAACCCAGAAGATGGTACACCGTGTGATCGGGAAAGGTTTCTAAAACGCACCTCATTTCTCCTCTCCTTGTGCTCGGGTTCGCCATTCCAGCCGCTTTACTAACAATCTCCCTACTTGGAGAATCAGCACCTTGAACCTCCTGTTTGTTTCGTACAGGTTGCAATTTGTCCTGAGGATGAACGTGAAGACGGGGAACCAATGAGAGACTAGCTCTAGGTGTTGGGACAGGCACAGGTCACTCTATTTCCCCATCAGGAAGAAGAATGAAGCACAGGCTCAGCCTGCCCCCTGGAACCAGAATAGGGCCTGAAGCAATCCTGCGCTTTTGCGGCCAGCTCCCAAAAAAGCGAGTTGACAAATGGAGCTCAGGGCCACTGCAATTCACAAACCTGCACAGTTATAAATGATAACTCTCGTCCACAAATATATTGAGGGAAGGCAACGAATAGGATTTGAAAGCAAGGCAGAATTGCAGGAAACAGATTTCAGGAGGTAGATTCGACTCGCCTTTAAAGCACATGAAAAGCGGCAAAACGTTGACAATGATGCCCTTGGCCAAAAAGGGCGTATGCGTTTTTTCCTGAATATATTCAGGAAAAAACGCATACGCCCTTTTTAGCCAACCAAGCAAGCCAGAAGTGCAAATCAGCACTGCAAAGAAGTCTCGCTTGCCATCGGTCAAAAGGGCCATGCTGCAAAAAGTGTAAAAGCCAGAAATGCAGGACAGGCCATGGAGACATGGGAGCCTTGCTACGCTGATGGGCGGGATGTCAGTTGCCAACAGCCACTCTGGAGAAGTGTACGGTGTGTCCTGAAACATGTAATAAACACAGCTGAGAGAGCATAGGGCACTTCCACTCATGGGCGTATAAATTGGGAAAACTAAAAATCAACCAGACACAGGCACCGCAAAGTTTAGGGCTGCTCTGTGTACAAGAACCTCCACTTCAGTACACCTTAAACATCCCAGGAAAGAGAGAAATGGATAAAGAAGTTGTGGTACTTAGGCACAATGGAATATCACTCAGCCATGAAATCAATGTCATAAGGCTAGTAGCAGCATGATGAGTGGATTTAGGGACGAGGATTCTAAGTCAAATAAGTCACACAGAAATAGACACTTATCCTAAGATATCACTTATAGAGGGCATGTCAAAATCGCTACACTTGAACTGAATTACAAAACAGAACAGAGTCACACATTTAGAAGACACACTATGGCTGCTTAACGGGAAAGGTGAGGTGGGGTGATGCATAAAACAAGGGTTTGAAATTAGCTCACATACCGTTCCATAAGCCAAATATGTAACAGACAAGACCTCCTCCCTGCTCAGTGAACTGGACTCAACACCCCCTATTCACCGCACAAGAATATATCTGACTAGCAAGAATCTTAAAACCTATGTATTGATATCTCTCTGGAGTTGAATCAAGAGGGTGTAAAGCGGCATAAACACAGCAGGGAAAAGCAGCTCAACCCCATTATCAAAATAAATTACTTAAAATGGACCCCATAAAACAAAGAGAGTGAAAGAGAGAGAAATTCTTACAAAATCCATTCGGGGGCTCTGATGCAACCTGGATTGACCATGTCTAGACCCACAGCTGGATGAGACATAAGGCTGGACAATCTTGGGGCTGAGAGGATTGGTGAGGTTGGGTGAGCAAACGCAGACGCTTTAAAGTAATACCGCGCGGTACCCACCCCATGGGTCCCAAATCTCCAGGTTCAAGGGCACCTTCCTACATCGAAAACATGCCTAGGAAACCCAGAAGATGGTACACCGTGTGATCGGGAAAGGTTTCTAAAACGCACCTCATTTCTCCTCTCCTTGTGCTCGGGTTCGCCATTCCAGCCGCTTTACTAACAATCTCCCTACTTGGAGAATCAGCACCTTGAACCTCCTGTTTGTTTCGTACAGGTTGCAATTTGTCCTGAGGATGAACGTGAAGATGGGGAACCAATGAGAGACTAACTCTAGGTGTTGGGACAGGCACAGGTCACTCTATTTCCCCATCAGGAAGAAGAATGAAGCACAGGCTCAGCCTGCCCCCCGGAACCAGAATAGGGCCTGAAGCAATCCTGCGCTTTTGCGGCCAGCTCCCAAAAAAGCGAGTTGACAAATGGAGCTCAGGGCCACTGCAATTCACAAACCTGCAGAGTTATAAATGATAACTCTCGTCCACAAATATATTGAGGGAAGGCAACGAAGAGGATTTGAAAGCAAGGCAGAATTGCAGGAAACAGATTTCAGGAGGTAGATTCGACTCGCCTTTAAAGCACATGAAAAGCGGCAAAACGTTGACAATGATGCCCTTGGCCAAAAAGGGCGTATGCGTTTTTTCCTGAATATATTCAGGAAAAAACGCATACGCCCTTTTTAGCCAACCAAGCAAGCCGGAAGTGCCAATCAGCACTACAAAGAAGTCTCGCTTGCCATCGGTCAAAAGGGCCATGCTGCAAAAAGTGTAAAAACCAGAAATGCAGGACAGGCCATGGAGACATGGGAGCCTTGCTACGCTGATGGGCGGGATGTCAGTTGCCAACAGCCACTCTGGAGAAGTGTACGGTGTGTCCTGAAACATGTAATAAACACAGCTGAGAGAGCATAGGGCACTTCCACTCATGGGCGTATAAATTGGGAAAACTAAAAATCAACCAGACACAGGCACCCCAAAGTTTAGGGCTGCTCTGTGTACAAGAACCTCCACTTCAGTACACCTTAAACATCCCAGGAAAGAGAGAAATGGATAAAGAAGTTGTGGTACTTAGGCACAATGGAATATCACTCAGCCATGAAATCAATGTCATAAGGCTAGTAGCAGCATGATGAGTGGATTTAGGGACGAGGATTCTAAGTCAAATAAGTCACACAGAAATAGACACTTATCCTAAGATATCACTTATAGAGGGCATGTCAAAATCGCTACACTTGAACTGAATTACAAAACAGAACAGAGTCACACATTTAGAAGACACACTATGGCTGCTTAACGGGAAAGGTGAGGTGGGGTGATGCATAAAACAAGGGTTTGAAATTAGCTCACATACCGTTCCATAAGCCAAATATGTAACAGACAAGACCTCCTCCCTGCTCAGTGAACTGGACTCAACACCCCCTATTCACCGCACAAGAATATATCTGACTAGCAAGAATCTTAAAACCTATGTATTGATATCTCTCTGGAGTTGAATCAAGAGGGTGTAAAGCGGCATAAACACAGCAGGGAAAAGCAGCTCAACCCCATTATCAAAATAAATTACTTAAAATGGACCCCATAAAACAAAGAGAGTGAAAGAGAGAGAAATTCTTACAAAATCCGTTCGGGGGCTCTGATGCAACCTGGATTGACCATGTCTAGACCCACAGCTGGATGAGACAAAAGGCTGGACAATCTTGGGGCTGAGAGGATTGGTGAGGTTGGGTGAGCAAACGCAGACGCTTTAAAGTAATACCGCGCGGTACCCACCCCATGGGTCCCAAATCTCCAGGTTCAAGGGCACCTTCCTACATCGAAAACATGCCTGGGAAACCCAGAAGATGGTACACCGTGTGATCGGGAAAGGTTTCTAAAACGCACCTCATTTCTCCTCTCCTTGTGCTCGGGTTCGCCATTCCAGCCGCTTTACTAACAATCTCCCTACTTGGAGAATCAGCACCTTGAACCTCCTGTTTGTTTCGTACAGGTTGCAATTTGTCCTGAGGATGAACGGGAAGACGGGGAACCAATGAGAGACTAGCTCTAGGTGTTGGGACAGGCACAGGTCACTCTATTTCCCCATCAGGTAAAAGAATGAAGCACAGGCTCAGCCTGCCCCCCGGAACCAGAATAGGGCCTGAAGCAATCCTGCGCTTTTGCTGCCAGCTCCCAAAAAAGCGAGTTGACAAATGGAGCTCAGGGCCACTGCAATTCACAAACCTGCAGAGTTATAAATGATAACTCTCATCCACAAATATATTGAGGGAAGGCAACGAATAGGATTTGAAAGCAAGGCAGAATTGCAGGAAACAGATTTCAGGAGGTAGATTCGACTCGCCTTTAAAGCACATGAAAAGCGGCAAAACGTTGACAATGATGCCCTTGGCCAAAAAGGGCGTATGCGTTTTTTCCTGAATATATTCAGGAAAAAACGCATACGCCCTTTTTGGCCAACCAAGCAAGCCAGAAGTGCAAATCAGCACTGCAAAGAAGTCTCGCTTGCCATCGGTCAAAAGGGCCATGCTGCAAAAAGTGTAAAAGCCAGAAATGCAGAACAGGCCATGGAGACATGGGAGCCTTGTTACGCTAATGGGCGGGATGTCAGTTGCCAACAGCCACTCTGGAGAAGTGTACGGTGTGTCCTGAAACATGTAATAAACACAGCTTGCAGAGCATAGGGCACTTCCACTCATGGGCGTATAAATTGGGAAAACTAAAAATCAACCAGACACAGGCACCCCAAAGTTTAGGACTGCTCTGTGTACAAGAACCTCCACTTCAGTACACCTTAAACATCCCAGGAAAGAGAGAAATGGATAAAGAAGTTGTGGTACTTAGGCACAATGGAATATCACTCAGCCATGAAATCAATGTCATAAGGCTAGTAGCAGCATGATGAGTGGATTTAGGGACGAGGATTCTAAGTCAAATAAGTCACACAGAAAAAGACACTTATCCTAAGATATCACTTATAGAGGGCATGTCAAAATCGCTACACTTGAACTGAATTACAAAACAGAACAGAGTCACACATTTAGAAGACACACTATGGCTGCTTAACGGGAAAGGTGAGGTGGGGTGATGCATAAAACAAGGGTTTGAAATTAGCTCACATACCGTTCCATAAGCCAAATATGTAACAGACAAGACCTCCTCCCTGTTCAGTGAACTGGACTCAACACCTCCTATTCACCGCACAAGAATATATCTGACTAGCAAGAATCTTAAAACCTATGTATTGATATCTCTCTGGAGTTGAATCAAGAGGGTGTAAAGCGGCATAAACACAGCAGGGAAAAGCAGCTGAACCCCATTATCAAAATAAATTACTTAAAATGGACCCCATAAAACAAAGAGAGTGAAAGAGAGAGAAATTCTTACAAAATCCGTTCGGGGGCTCTGATGCAACCTGGATTGACCATATCTAGACCCACAGCTGGATGAGACATAAGGCTGGACACTCTTGGGGCTGAGAGGATTGGTGAGGTTGGGTGAGCAAACGCAGACGCTTTAAAGTAATACCGCGCGGTACCCACCCCATGGGTCCCAAATCTCCAGGTTCAAGTGCACCTTCCTACATCCAAAACATTCCTGGGAAACCCAGAAGATGGTACACCGTGTGATCGGGAAAGGTTTCTAAAACGCACCTCATTTCTCCTCTCCTTGTGCTCGGGTTCGCCATTCCAGCCGCTTTACTAACAATCTCCCTACTTGGAGAATCAGCACCTTGAACCTCCTGTTTGTTTCGTACAGGTTGCAATTTGTCCTGAGGATGAACGTGAAGACGGGGAACCAATGAGAGACTAGCTCTAGGTGTTGGGACAGGCACAGGTCACTCTATTTCCCCATCAGGAAGAAGAATGAAGCACAGGCTCAGCCTGCCCCCCGGAACCAGAATAGGGCCTGAAGCAATCCTGCGCTTTTGCGGCCAGCTCCCAAAAAAGCGAGTTGACAAATGGAGCTCAGGGCCACTGCAATTCACAAACCTGCAGAGTTATAAATGATAACTCTCGTCCACAAATATATTGAGGGAAGGCAACGAAGAGGATTTGAAAGCAAGGCAGAATTGCAGGAAACAGATTTCAGGAGGTAGATTCGACTCGCCTTTAAAGCACATGAAAAGCGGCAAAACGTTGACAATGATGCCCTTGGCCAAAAAGGGCGTATGCGTTTTTTCCTGAATATATTCAGGAAAAAACGCATACGCCCTTTTTAGCCAACCAAGCAAGCCGGAAGTGCCAATCAGCACTACAAAGAAGTCTCGCTTGCCATCGGTCAAAAGGGCCATGCTGCAAAAAGTGTAAAAACCAGAAATGCAGGACAGGCCATGGAGACATGGGAGCCTTGCTACGCTGATGGGCGGGATATCAGTTGCCAACAGCCACTCTGGAGAAGTGTACGGTGTGTCCTGAAACATGTAATAAACACAGCTGAGAGAGCATAGGGCACTTCCACTCATGGGCGTATAAATTGGGAAAACTAAAAATCAACCAGACACAGGCACCCCAAAGTTTAGGGCTGCTCTGTGTACAAGAACCTCCACTTCAGTACACCTTAAACATCCCAGGAAAGAGAGAAATGGATAAAGAAGTTGTGGTACTTAGGCACAATGGAATATCACTCAGCCATGAAATCAATGTCATAAGGCTAGTAGCAGCATGATGAGTGGATTTAGGGACGAGGATTCTAAGTGAAATAAGTCACACAGAAAAAGACACTTATCCTAAGATATCACTTATAGAGGGCATGTCAAAATCGCTACACTTGAACTGAATTACAAAACAGAACAGAGTCACACATTTAGAAGACACACTATGGCTGCTTAACGGGAAAGGTGAGGTGGGGTGATGCATAAAACAAGGGTTTGAAATTAGCTCACGTACCGTTCCATAAGCCAAATATGTAACAGACAAGACCTCCTCCCTGCTCAGTGAACTGGACTCAACACCCCCTATTCACCGCACAAGAATATATCTGACTAGCAAGAATCTTAAAACCTATGTATTGATATCTCTCTGGAGTTGAATCAAGAGGGTGTAAAGCGGCATAAACACAGCAGGGAAAAGCAGCTCAACCCCATTATCAAAATAAATTACTTAAAATGGACCCCATAAAACAAAGAGAGTGAAAGAGAGAGAAATTCTTACAAAATCCGTTCGGGGGCTCTGATGCAACCTGGATTGACCATGTCTAGACCCACAGCTGGATGAGACAAAAGGCTGGACAATCTTGGGGCTGAGAGGATTGGTGAGGTTGGGTGAGCAAACGCAGACGCTTTAAAGTAATACCGCGCGGTACCCACCCCATGGGTCCCAAATCTCCAGGTTCAAGGGCACCTTCCTACATCGAAAACATGCCTGGGAAACCCAGAAGATGGTACACCGTGTGATCGGGAAAGGTTTCTAAAACGCACCTCATTTCTCCTCTCCTTGTGCTCGGGTTCGCCATTCCAGCCGCTTTACTAACAATCTCCCTACTTGGAGAATCAGCACCTTGAACCTCCTGTTTGTTTCGTACAGGTTGCAATTTGTCCTGAGGATGAACGGGAAGACGGGGAACCAATGAGAGACTAGCTCTAGGTGTTGGGACAGGCACAGGTCACTCTATTTCCCCATCAGGAAGAAGAATGAAGCACAGGCTCAGCCTGCCCCCTGGAACCAGAATAGGGCCTGAAGCAATCCTGCGCTTTTGCGGCCAGCTCCCAAAAAAGCGAGTTGACAAATGGAGCTCAGGGCCACTGCAATTCACAAACCTGCACAGTTATAAATGATAACTCTCGTCCACAAATATATTGAGGGAAGGCAACGAATAGGATTTGAAAGCAAGGCAGAATTGCAGGAAACAGATTTCAGGAGGTAGATTCGACTCGCCTTTAAAGCACATGAAAAGCGGCAAAACGTTGACAATGATGCCCTTGGCCAAAAAGGGCGTATGCGTTTTTTCCTGAATATATTCAGGAAAAAACGCATACGCCCTTTTTAGCCAACCAAGCAAGCCAGAAGTGCAAACCAGCACTGCAAAGAAGTCTCGCTTGCCATCGGTCAAAAGGGCCATGCTGCAAAAAGTGTAAAAGCCAGAAATGCAGGACAGGCCATGGAGACATGGGAGCCTTGCTACGCTGATGGGCGGGATGTCAGTTACCAACAGCCACTCTGGAGAAGTGTACGGTGTGTCCTGAAACATGTAATAAACACAGCTGAGAGAGCATAGGACACTTCCACTCATGGGCGTATAAATTGGGAAAACTAAAAATCAACAAGACACAGGCACCCCAAAGTTTAGGGTTGCTCTGTGTACAAGAACCTCCACTTCAGTACACCTTAAACATCCCAGGAAAGAGAAAAATGGATAAAGAAGTTGTGGTACTTAGGCACAATGGAATATCACTCAGCCATGAAATCAATGTCATAAGGCTAGTAGCAGCATGATGAGTGGATTTAGGGACGAGGATTCTAAGTGAAATAAGTCACACAGAAAAAGACACTTATCCTAAGATATCACTTATAGAGGGCATGTCAAAATCGCTACACTTGAACTGAATTACAAAACAGAACAGAGTCACACATTTAGAAGACACACTATGGCTGCTTAACGGGAAAGGTGAGGTGGGGTGATGCATAAAACAAGGGTTTGAAATTAGCTCACATACCGTTCCATAAGCCAAATATGTAACAGACAAGACCTCCTCCCTGTTCAGTGAACTGGACTCAACACCTCCTATTCACCGCACAAGAATATATCTGACTAGCAAGAATCTTAAAACCTATGTATTGATATCTCTCTGGAGTTGAATCAAGAGGGTGTAAAGCGGCATAAACACAGCAGGGAAAAGCAGCTGAACCCCATTATCAAAATAAATTACTTAAAATGGACCCCATAAAACAAAGAGAGTGAAAGAGAGAGAAATTCTTACAAAATCCGTTCGGGGGCTCTGATGCAACCTGGATTGACCATATCTAGACCCACAGCTGGATGAGACATAAGGCTGGACACTCTTGGGGCTGAGAGGTTTGGTGAGGTTGGGTGAGCAAACGCAGACGCTTTAAAGTAATACCGCGCGGTACCCACCCCATGGGTCCCAAATCTCCAGGTTCAAGTGCACCTTCCTACATCCAAAACATGCCTGGGAAACCCAGAAGATGGTACACCGTGTGATCGGGAAAGGTTTGTAAAACGCACCTCATTTCTCCTCTCCTTGTGCTCGGGTTCGCCATTCCAGCCGCTTTACTAACAATCTCCCTACTTGGAGAATCAGCACCTTGAACCTCCTGTTTGTTTCGTACAGGTTGCAATTTGTCCTGAGGATGAACGTGAAGACGGGGAACCAATGAGAGACTAACTCTAGGTGTTGGGACAGGCACAGGTCACTCTATTTCCCCATCAGGAAGAAGAATGAAGCACAGGCTCAGCCTGCACCCCGGAACCAGAATAGGGCCTGAAGCAATCCTGCGCTTTTGCGGCCAGCTCCCAAAAAAGCGAGTTGACAAATGGAGCTCAGGGCCACTGCAATTCACAAACCTGCAGAGTTATAAATGATAACTCTCGTCCACAAATATATTGAGGGAAGGCAACGAAGAGGATTTGAAAGCAAGGCAGAATTGCAGGAAACAGATTTCAGGAGGTAGATTCGACTCGCCTTTAAAGCACATGAAAAGCGGCAAAACGTTGACAATGATGCCCTTGGCCAAAAAGGGCGTATGCGTTTTTTCCTGAATATATTCAGGAAAAAACGCATACGCCCTTTTTAGCCAACCAAGCAAGCCGGAAGTGCCAATCAGCACTACAAAGAAGTCTCGCTTGCCATCGGTCAAAAGGGCCATGCTGCAAAAAGTGTAAAAACCAGAAATGCAGGACAGGCCATGGAGACATGGGAGCCTTGCTACGCTGATGGGCGGGATGTCAGTTGCCAACAGCCACTCTGGAGAAGTGTACGGTGTGTCCTGAAACATGTAATAAACACAGCTGAGAGAGCATAGGGCACTTCCACTCATGGGCGTATAAATTGGGAAAACTAAAAATCAACCAGACACAGGCACCCCAAAGTTTAGGGCTGCTCTGTGTACAAGAACCTCCACTTCAGTACACCTTAAACATCCCAGGAAAGAGAGAAATGGATAAAGAAGTTGTGGTACTTAGGCACAATGGAATATCACTCAGCCATGAAATCAATGTCATAAGGCTAGTAGCAGCATGATGAGTGGATTTAGGGACGAGGATTCTAAGTGAAATAAGTCACACAGAAAAAGACACTTATCCTAAGATATCACTTATAGAGGGCATGTCAAAATCGCTACACTTGAACTGAATTACAAAACAGAACAGAGTCACACATTTAGAAGACAAACTATGGCTGCTTAACGGGAAAGGTGAGGTGGGGTGATGCATAAAACAAGGGTTTGAAATTAGCTCAGATACCGTTCCATAAGCCAAATATGTAACAGACAAGACCTCCTCCCTGCTCAGTGAACTGGACTCAACACCCCCTATTCACCGCACAAGAATATATCTGACTAGCAAGAATCTTAAAACCTATGTATTGATATCTCTCTGGAGTTGAATCAAGAGGGTGTAAAGCGGCATAAACACAGCAGGGAAAAGCAGCTCAACCCCATTATCAAAATAAATTACTTAAAATGGACCCCATAAAACAAAGAGAGTGAAAGAGAGAGAAATTCTTACAAAATCCGTTCGGGGGCTCTGATGCAACCTGGATTGACCATATCTAGACCCACAGCTGGATGAGACATAAGGCTGGACACTCTTGGGGCTGAGAGGATTGGTGAGGTTGGGTGAGCAAACGCAGACGCTTTAAAGTAATACCGCGCGGTACCCATCCCATGGGTCCCAAATCTCCAGGTTCAAGGGCACCTTCCTACATCCAAAACATGCCTGGGAAACCCAGAAGATGGTACACCGTGTGATCGGGAAAGGTTTCTAAAACGCACCTCATTTCTCCTCTCCTTGTGCTCGGGTTCGCCATTCCAGCCGCTTTACTGACAATCTCCCTACTTGGAGAATCAGCACCTTGAACCTCCTGTTTGTTTCGTACAGGTTGCAATTTGTCCTGAGGATGAACGGGAAGATGGGGAACCAATGAGAGACTAGCTCTAGGTGTTGGGACAGGCAGAGGTCACTCTATTTCCCCATCAGGTAGAAGAATGAAGCACAGGCTCAGCCTGCCCCCAGGAACCAGAATAGGGCCTGAAGCAATCCTGCGCTTTTGCTGCCAGCTCCCAAAAAAGCGAGTTGACAAATGGAGCTCAGGGCCACTGCAATTCACAAACCCGCAGAGTTATAAATGGTAACTCTCATCCACAAATATATTGAGGGAAGGCAACGAATAGGATTTGAAAGCAAGGCAGAATTGCAGGAAACAGATTTCAGGAGGTAGATTCGACTCGCCTTTAAAGCACATGAAAAGCGGCAAAACGTTGACAATGATGCCCTTGGCCAAAGAGGGCGTACGCGTTTTTTCCTGAATATATTCAGGAAAAAACGCGTACGCCCTCTTTGGCCAACCAAGCAAGCCGGAAGTGCAAATCAGCACTGCAAAGAGGTCTCGCTTGCCATCGGTCAAAAGGGCCATGCTGCAAAAAGTGTAAAAACCAGAACTGCAGGACAGGCCATGGAGACATGGGAGCCTTGCTACGCTGATGGGCGGGATGTCAGTTGCCAACAGCCACTCTGGAGAAGTGTACGGTGTGTCCTGAAACATGTAATAAACACAGCTTGCAGAGCATAGGGCACTTCCACTCATGGGCGTATAAATTGGGAAAACTAAAAATCAACAAGACACAGGCACCCCAAAGTTTAGGGCTGCTCTGTGTACAAGAACCTCCACCTCAGTACACCTTAAACATCCCAGGAAAGAGAAAAATGGATAAAGAAGTTGTGGTACTTAGGCACAATGGAATATCACTCAGCCATGAAATCAATGTCATAAGGCTAGTAGCAGCATGATGAGTGGATTTAGGGACGAGGATTCTAAGTCAAATAAGTCACACAGAAAAAGACACTTATCCTAAGATATCACTTATAGAGGGCATGTCAAAATCGCTACACTTGAACTGAATTACAAAACAGAACAGAGTCACACATTTAGAAGACACACTATGGCTGCTTAACGGGAAAGGTGAGGTGGGGTGATGCATAAAACAAGGGTTTGAAATTAGCTCACATACCGTTCCATAAGCCAAATATGTAACAGACAAGACCTCCTCCCTGCTCAGTGAAATGGACTCAACACCCCCTATTCACCGCACAAGAATATATCTGACTAGCAAGAATCTTAAAACCTATGTATTGATATCTCTCTGGAGTTGAATCAAGAGGGTGTAAAGCGGCATAAACACAGCAGGGAAAAGCAGCTCAACCCCATTATCAAAATAAATTACTTAAAATGGACCCCATAAAACAAAGAGAGTGAAAGAGAGAGAAATTCTTACAAAATCCGTTCGGGGGCTCTGATGCAACCTGGATTGACCATGTCTAGACCCACAGCTGCATGAGACATAAGGCTGGACACTCTTGGGGCTGAGAGGATTGGTGAGGTTGGGTGAGCAAACGCAGACGCTTTAAAGTAATACCGCGCGGTACCCACCCCATGGGTCCCAAATCTCCAGGTTCAAGGGCACCTTCCTACATCGAAAACATGCCTGGGAAACCCAGAAGATGGTACACCGTGTGATCGGGAAAGGTTTCTAAAACGCACCTCATTTCTCCTCTCCTTGTGCTCGGGTTCGCCATTCCAGCCGCTTTACTAACAATCTCCCTACGTGGAGAATCAGCACCTTGAACCTCCTGTTTGTTTCGTACAGGTTGCAATTTGTCCTGAGGATGAACGGGAAGACGGGGAACCAATGAGAGACTAGCTCTAGGTGTTGGGACAGGCACAGGTCACTCTATTTCCCCAACAGGAAGAAGAATGAAGCACAGGCTCAGCCTGCCCCCCGGAACCAGAATAGGGCCTGAAGCAATCCTGCGCTTTTGCGGCCAGCTCCCAAAAAAGCGAGTTGACAAATGGAGCTCAGGGCCACTGCAATTCACAAACCTGCAGAGTTATAAATGATAACTCTCATCCACAAATATATTGAGGGAAGACAACGAATAGGATTTGAAAGCAAGGCACAATTGCAGGAAACAGATTTCAGGAGGTAGATTCGACTCGCCTTTAAAGCACATGAAAAGCGGCAAAACGTTGACAATGATGCCCTTGGCCAAAAAGGGCGTATGCGTTTTTTCCTGAATATATTCAGGAAAAAACGCATACGCCCTTTTTGGCCAACCAAGCAAGCCGGAAGTGCAAATCAGCACTACAAAGAAGTCTCGCTTGCCATTGGTCAAAAGGGCCACGCTGCAAAAAGAGTAAAAACCAGAAATGCAGGACAGGCCATGGAGACATGGGAGCCTTGCTAGGCTGAGGGGTGGGATGTCAATTGCCAACAGCCACTCTGGAGAAGTGTACGGTGTGTCCTGAAACATGTAATAAACACAGCTTACAGAGCATAGGGCACTTCCACTCATGGGCGTATAAATTGGGAAAACTAAAAATCAACAACACACAGGCACCCCAAAGTTTAGGGCTGCTCTGTGTACAAGAACCTCCACTTCAGTACACCTTAAACATCCCAGGAAAGAGAAAAATGGATAAAGAAGTTGTGGTACTTAGGCACAATGGAATATCACTCAGCCATGAAATCAATGTCATAAGGCTAGTAGCAGCATGATGAGTGGATTTAGGGACGAGGATTCTAAGTGAAATAAGTCACACAGAAAAGACACTTATCCTAAGATATCACTTATAGAGGGCATGTCAAATCGCTACACTTGAACTGAATTACAAAACAGAACAGAGTCACACATTTAGAAGACACACTATGGCTGCTTAACGGGAAAGGTGAGGTGGGGTGATGCATAAAACAAGGGTTTGAAATTAGCTCACATACCGTTCCATAAGCCAAATATGTAACAGACAAGACCTCCTCCCTGCTCAGTGAAATGGACTCAACACCCCCTATTCACCGCACAAGAATATATCTGACTAGCAAGAATCTTAAAACCTATGTATTGATATCTCTCTGGAGTTGAATCAAGAGGGTGTAAAGCGGCATAAACACAGCAGGGAAAAGCAGCTCAACCCCATTATCAAAATAAATTACTTAAAATGAACCCCATAAAACAAAGAGAGTGAAAGAGAGAGAAATTCTTACAAAATCCGTTGGGGGGCTCTGATGCAACCTGGATTGACCATGTCTACACCCACAGCTGGATGAGACATAAGGCTGGACACTCTTGGGGCTGAGAGTATTGGTGAGGTTGGGTGAGCAAACGCAGACGCTTTAAAGTAATACCTCGCGGTACCCACCCCATGGGTCCCAAATCTCCAGGTTCAAGGGCACCTTCGTACATCGAAAACATGCCTGGGAAACCCAGAAGATGGTACACCGTGTGATCGGGAAAGGTTTCTAAAACGCACCTCATTTCTCCTCTCCTTGTGCTCGGGTTCGCCATTCCAGCCGCTTTACTAACAATCTCCCTACTTGGAGAATCAGCACCTTGAACCTCCTGTTTGTTTCGTACAGGTTGCAATTTGTCCTGAGGATGAACGGGAAGACGGGGAACCAATGAGAGACTAGCTCTAGGTGTTGGGACAGGCACAGGTCACTCTATTTCCCCATCAGGAAGAAGAATGAAGCACAGGCTCAGCCTGCCCCCCGGAACCAGAATAGGGCCTGAAGCAATCCTGCGCTTTTGCGGTCAGCTCCCAAAAAAGCGAGTTGACAAATGGAGCTCAGGGCCACTGCAATTCACAAACCTGCAGAGTTATAAATGATAACTCTCGTCCACAAATATATTGAGGGAAGGCAAGGAAGAGGATTTGAAAGCAAGGCAGAATTGCAGGAAACAGATTTCAGGAGGTAGATTCGACTCGCCTTTAAAGCACATGAAAAGTGGCAAAACGTTGACATTGATGCCCTTGGCCAAAAAGGGCGTACGCGTTTTTTCCTGAATACATTCAGGAAAAAACGCGTACGCCCTTTTTGGCCAACCAAGCAAGCCAGAAGTGCAAATCAGCACTGCAAAGAAGTCTCGCTTGCCATCGGTCAAAAGGGCCATGCTGCAAAAAGTGTAAAAACCAGAAATGCAGGACAGGCCATGGAGACATGGGAGCCTTGCTACGCTGATGGGCGGGATGTCAGTTGCCAACAGCCACTCTGGAGAAGTGTACGGTGTGTCCTGAAACATGTAATAAACACAGCTTACAGAGCATAGGGCACTTCCACTCATGGGCGTATAAATTGGGAAAACTAAAAATCAACAACACACAGGCACCCCAAAGTTTAGGGCTGCTCTGTGTACAAGAACCTCCACTTCAGTACACCTTAAACATCCCAGGAAAGAGAGAAATGGATAAAGAAGTTGTGGTACTTAGGCACAATGGAATATCACTCAGCCATGAAATCAATGTCATAAGGCTAGTAGCAGCATGATGAGTGGATTTAGGGACGAGGATTCTAAGTGAAATAGGTCACACAGAAAAAGACACTTATCCTAAGATATCACTTATAGAGGGCATGTCAAAATCGCTACACTTGAATTGAATTACAAAACAGAACAGAGTCACACATTTAGAAGACACACTATGGCTGCTTAACGGGAAAGGTGAGGTGGGGTGATGCATAAAACAAGGGTTTGATATTAGCTCACATACCGTTCCATAAGCCAAATATGTAACAGACAAGACTTCCTCCCTGCTCAGTGAACTGGACTCAACACCCCCTATTCACCGCACAAGAATATATCTGACTAGCAAGAATCTTAAAACCTATGTATTGATATCTCTCTGGAGTTGAATCAAGAGGGTGTAAAGCGGCATAAACACAGCAGGGAAAAGCAGCTCAACCCCATTATCAAAATAAATTACTTAAAATGAACCCCATAAAACAAAGACAGTGAAAGAGAGAGAAATTCTTACAAAATCCGTTCGGGGGCTCTGATGCAACCTGGATTGACCATATCTAGACGCACAGCTGGATGAGACATAAGGCTGGACACTCTTGGGGCTGAGAGGTTTGGTGAGGTTGGGTGAGCAAACGCAGACGCTTTAAAGTAATACCGCGCGGAACCCACCCCATGTGTCCAAAATCTCCAGGTTCAAGGGCATCTTCCTACATCGAAAACATGCCTGGGAAACCCAGAAGATGGTACACCGTGTGATCGGGAAAGGTTTCTAAAACGCACCTCATTTCTCCTCTCCTTGTGCTCGGGTTCGCCATTCCAGCCGCTTTACTGACAATCTCCCTACTTGGAGAATCAGCACCTTGAACCTCCTGTTTGTTTCGTACAGGTTGCAATTTGTCCTGAGGATGAACGGGAAGACGGGGAACCAATGAGAGACTAGCTCTAGGTGTTGGGACAGGCACAGGTCACTCTATTTCCCCATCAGCAAGAAGAATGAAGCACAGGCTCAGCCTGCCCCCCGGAACCAGAATAGGGCCTGAAGCAATCCTGCGCTTTTGCGGCCAGCTCCCAAAAAAGCGAGTTGACAAATGGAGCTCAGGGCCACTGCAATTCACAAACCTGCAGAGTTATAAATGATAACTCTCATCCACAAATATATTGAGGGAAGACAACGAATAGGATTTGAAAGCAAGGCAGAATTGCAGGAAACAGATTTCAGGAGGTAGATTCGACTCGCCTTTAAAGCACATGAAAAGCGGCAAAACGTTGACAATGATGCCCTTGGCCAAAAAGGGCGTATGCGTTTTTTCCTGAATATATTCAGGAAAAAACGCATACGCCCTTTTTGGCCAACCAAGCAAGCCGGAAGTGCAAATCAGCACTACAAAGAAGTCTCGCTTGCCATTGGTCAAAAGGGCCACGCTGCAAAAAGAGTAAAAACCAGAAATGCAGGACAGGCCATGGAGACATGGGAGCCTTGCTAGGCTGAGGGGTGGGATGTCAATTGCCAACAGCCACTCTGGAGAAGTGTACGGTGTGTCCTGAAACATGTAATAAACACAGCTTACAGAGCATAGGGCACTTCCACTCATGGGCGTATAAATTGGGAAAACTAAAAATCAACAACACACAGGCACCCCAAAGTTTAGGGCTGCTCTGTGTACAAGAACCTCCACTTCAGTACACCTTAAACATCCCAGGAAAGAGAAAAATGGATAAAGAAGTTGTGGTACTTAGGCACAATGGAATATCACTCAGCCATGAAATCAATGTCATAAGGCTAGTAGCAGCATGATGAGTGGATTTAGGGACGAGGATTCTAAGTGAAATAAGTCACACAGAAAAGACACTTATCCTAAGATATCACTTATAGAGGGCATGTCAAATCGCTACACTTGAACTGAATTACAAAACAGAACAGAGTCACACATTTAGAAGACACACTATGGCTGCTTAACGGGAAAGGTGAGGTGGGGTGATGCATAAAACAAGGGTTTGAAATTAGCTCACATACCGTTCCATAAGCCAAATATGTAACAGACAAGACCTCCTCCCTGCTCAGTGAAATGGACTCAACACCCCCTATTCACCGCACAAGAATATATCTGACTAGCAAGAATCTTAAAACCTATGTATGGATATCTCTCTGGAGTTGAATCAAGAGGGTGTAAAGCGGCATAAACACAGCAGGGAAAAGCAGCTCAACCCCATTATCAAAATAAATTACTTAAAATGAACCCCATAAAACAAAGACAGTGAAAGAGAGAGAAATTCTTACAAAATCCGTTGGGGGGCTCTGATGCAACCTGGATTGACCATGTCTACACCCACAGCTGGATGAGACATAAGGCTGGACACTCTTGGGGCTGAGAGGATTGGTGAGGTTGGGTGAGCAAACGCAGACGCTTTAAAGTAATACCTCGCGGTACCCACCCCATGGATCCCAAATCTCCAGGTTCAAGGGCATCTTCCTACATCGAAAACATGCCTGGGAAACCCAGAAGATGGTACACCGTGTGATCGGGAAAGGTTTCTAAAACGCACCTCATTTCTCCTCTCCTTGTGCTCGGGTTCGCCATTCCAGCCGCTTTACTGACAATCTCCCTACTTGGAGAATCAGCACCTTGAACCTCCTGTTTGTTTCGTACAGGTTGCAATTTGTCCTGAGGATGAACGGGAAGACGGGGAACCAATGAGAGACTAGCTCTAGGTGTTGGGACAGGCACAGCTCACTCTATTTCCCCATCAGCAAGAAGAATGAAGCACAGGCTCAGCCTGCCCCCCGGAACCAGAATAGGGCCTGAAGCAATCCTGCGCTTTTGCGGGCAGCTCCCAAAAAAGCGAGTTGACAAATGGAGCTCAGGGCCACTGCAATTCACAAACCTGCACAGTTATAAATGATAACTCCCGTCCACAAATATATTGAGGGAAGGCAACGAAGAGGATTTGAAAGCAAGGCAGAATTGCAGGAAACAGATTTCAGGAGGTAGATTCGACTCGCCTTTAAAGCACATGAAAAGTGGCAAAACGTTGACACTGATGCCCTTGGCCAAAAAGGGCGTACGCGTTTTTTCCTGAATACATTCAGGAAAAAACGCGTACGCCCTTTTTGGCCAACCAAGCAAGGCAGAAGTGCAAATCAGCACTGCAAAGAAGTCTCGCTTGCCATCGGTCAAAAGGGCCATGCTGCAAAAAGTGTAAAAACCAGAAATGCAGGACAGGCCATGGAGACATGGGAGCCTTGCTACGCTGATGGGCGGGATGTCAGTTGCCAACAGCCACTCTGGAGAAGTGTACGGTGTGTCCTGAAACATGTAATAAACACAGCTTACAGAGCATAGGGCACTTCCACTCATGGGCGTATAAATTGGGAAAATTAAAAAGCAACAACACACAGGCACCCCAAACTTTAGGGCTGCTCTGTGTACAAGAACCTCCACTTCAGTACACCTTAAACATCCCAGGAAAGAGAGAAATGGATAAAGAAGTTGTGGTACTTAGGCACAATGGAATATCACTCAGCCATGAAATCAATGTCATAAGGCTAGTAGCAGCATGATGAGTGGATTTAGGGACGAGGATTCTAAGTGAAATAGGTCACACAGAAAAAGACACTTATCCTAAGATATCACTTATAGAGGGCATGTCAAAATCGCTACACTTGAATTGAATTACAAAACAGAACAGAGTCACACATTTAGAAGACACACTATGGCTGCTTAACGGGAAAGGTGAGGTGGGGTGATGCATAAAACAAGGGTTTGATATTAGCTCACATACCGTTCCATAAGCCAAATATGTAACAGACAAGACTTCCTCCCTGCTCAGTGAACTGGACTCAACACCCCCTATTCACCGCACAAGAATATATCTGACTAGCAAGAATCTTAAAACCTATGTATTGATATCTCTCTGGAGTTGAATCAAGAGGGTGTAAAGCGGCATAAAAACAGCAGGGAAAAGCAGCTCAACCCCATTATCAAAATAAATTACTTAAAATGAACCCCATAAAACAAAGACAGTGAAAGAGAGAGAAATTCTTACAAAATCCGTTCGGGGGCTCTGATGCAACCTGGATTGACCATATCTAGACGCACAGCTGGATGAGACATAAGGCTGGACACTCTTGGGGCTGAGAGGTTTGGTGAGGTTGGGTGAGCAAACGCAGACGCTTTAAAGTAATACCGCGTGGAACCCACCCCATGTGTCCAAAATCTCCAGGTTCAAGGGCATCTTCCTACATCGAAAACATGCCTGGGAAACCCAGAAGATGGTACACCGTGTGATCGGGAAAGGTTTCTAAAACGCACCTCATTTCTCCTCTCCTTGTGCTCGGGTTCGCCATTCCAGCCGCTTTACTGACAATCTCCCTACTTGGAGAATCAGCACCTTGAACCTCCTGTTTGTTTCGTACAGGTTACAATTTGTCCTGAGGATGAACGGGAAGACGGGGAACCAATGAGAGACTAGCTCTAGGTGTTGGGACAGGCAGAGGTCACTCTATTTCCCCAACAGGAAGAAGAATGAAGCACAGGCTCAGCCTGCCCCCCGGAACCAGAATAGGGCCTGAAGCAATCCTGCGCTTTTGCGGCCAGCTCCCAAAAAAGCGAGTTGACAAATGGAGCTCAGGGCCACTGCAATTCACAAACCTGCACAGTTATAAATGATAACGCTCGGCCACAAATATATTGAGGGAAGGCAACGAATAGGATTTGAAAGCAAGGCCGAATTGCAGGAAACAGATTTCAGGAGGTAGATTCGACTCGCCTTTAAAGCACATGAAAAGTGGCAAAACGTTGACAATGATGCCCTTGGCCAAAGAGGGCGTACGCGTTTTTTCCTGAATACATTCAGGAAAAAACGCGTACGCCCTCTTTGGCCAACCAAGCAAGCCAGAAGTGCAAATCAGCACTGCAAAGAGGTCTCGCTTGCCATCGGTCAAAAGGGCCATGCTGCAAAAAGTGTAAAAACCAGAAATGCAGGACAGGCCATGGAGACATGGGAGCCTTGCTACGCTGATGGGCGGGATGTCAGTTGCCAACAGCCACTCTGGAGAAGTGTACGGTGTGTCCTGAAACATGTAATAAACACAGCTTGCAGAGCATAGGGCACTTCCACTCATGGGCGTATAAATTGGGAAAACTAAAAATCAACAACACACAGGCACCCCAAAGTTTAGGGCTGCTCTGTGTACAAGAACCTCCACTTCAGTACACCTTAAACATCCCAGGAAAGAGAAAAATGGATAAAGAAGTTGTGGTACTTAGGCACAATGGAATATCACTCAGCCATGAAATCAATGTCATAAGGCTAGTAGCAGCATGATGAGTGGATTTAGGGACGAGGATTCTAAGTGAAATAGGTCACACAGAAAAAGACACTTATCCTAAGATATCACTTATAGAGGGCATGTCAAAATCGCTACACTTGAATTGAATTACAAAACAGAACAGAGTCACACATTTAGAAGACACACTATGGCTGCTTAACGGGAAAGGTGAGGTGGGGTGATGCATAAAACAAGGGTTTGATATTAGCTCACATACCGTTCCATAAGCCAAATATGTAACAGACAAGACCTCCTCCCTGCTCAGTGAACTGGACTCAACACCCCCTATTCACCGCACAAGAATATATCTGACTAGCAAGAATCTTAAAACCTATGTATTGATATCTCTCTGGAGTTGAATCAAGAGGGTGTAAAGCGGCATAAACACAGCAGGGAAAAGCAGCTCAACCCCATTATCAAAATAAATTACTTAAAATGAACCCCATAAAACAAAGACAGTGAAAGAGAGAGAAATTCTTACAAAATCCGTTCAGGGGCTCTGATGCAACCTGGATTGACCATATCTAGACCCACAGCTGGATGAGACATAAGGCTGGACACTCTTGGGGCTGAGAGGTTTGGAGAGGTTGGGTGAGCAAACGCAGACGCTTTAAAGTAATACCGCGCGGTACCCACCCCATGGATCCCAAATCTCCAGGTTCAAGGGCATCTTCCTACATCGAAAACATGCCTGGGAAACCCAGAAGATGGTACACCGTGTGATCGGGAAAGGTTTCTAAAACGCACCTCATTTCTCCTCCCCTTGTGCTCGGGTTCGCCATTCCAGCCGCTTTACTAACAATCTCCCTACTTGGAGAATCAGCACCTTGAACCTCCTGTTTGTTTCGTACAGGTTGCAATTTGTCCTGAGGATGAACGGGAAGACGGGGAACCAATGAGAGACTAGCTCTAGGTGTTGGGACAGGCACAAGTCACTCTATTTCCCCATCAGGAAGAAGAATGAAGCACAGGCTCAGCCTGCCCCCCGGAACCAGAATAGGGCCTGAAGCAATCCTGCGCTTTTGCGGCCAGCTCCCAAAAAAGCGAGTTGACAAATGGAGCTCAGGGCCACTGCAATTCACAAACCTGCAGAGTTATCAATGATAACTCTCGTCCACAAATATATTGAGGGAAGGCAACGAAGAGGATTTGAAAGCAAGGCAGAATTGCAGGAAACAGATTTCAGGAGGTAGATTCGACTCGCCTTTAAAGCACATGAAAAGTGGCAAAACGTTGACAATGATGCCCTTGGCCAAAAAGGGCGTACGCGTTTTTTCCTGAATGTATTCAGGAAAAAACGCGTACGCCCTTTTTGGCCAACCAAGCAAGCCGGAAGTGCAAATCAGCACTGCAAAGAAGTCTCGCTTGCCATCGGTCAAAAGGGCCATGCTGCAAAAAGTGTAAAAACCAGAAATGCAGGACAGGCCATGGAGACATGGGAGCCTTGCTACGCTGATGGGCGGGATGTCAGTTGCCAACAGCCACTCTGGAGAAGTGTACGGTGTGTCCTGAAACATGTAATAAACACACCTGAGAGAGCATAGGGCACTTCCACTCATGGGCGTATAAATTGGGAAAACTAAAAATCAACCAGACACAGGCACCGCAAAGTTTAGGGCTGCTCTGTGTACAAGAACCTCCACTTCAGTACACCTTAAACATCCCAGGAAAGAGAGAAATGGATAAAGAAGTTGTGGTACTTAGGCACAATGGAATATCACTCAGCCATGAAATCAATGTCATAAGGCTAGTAGCAGCATGATGAGTGGATTTAGGGACGAGGATTCTAAGTCAAATAAGTCACAGAGAAAAAGACACTTATCCTAAGATATCACTTATAGAGGGCATGTCAAAATCGCTACACTTGAACTGAATTACAAAACAGAACAGAGTCACACATTTAGAAGACACACTATGGCTGCTTAACGGGAAAGGTGAGGTGGGGTGATGCATAAAACAAGGGTTTGAAATTAGCTCACATACCGTTCCATAAGCCAAATATGTAACAGACAAGACCTCCTCCCTGTTCAGTGAACTGGACTCAACACCTCCTATTCACCGCACAAGAATATATCTGACTAGCAAGAATCTTAAAACCTATGTATTGATATCTCTCTGGAGTTGAATCAAGAGGGTGTAAAGCGGCATAAACACAGCAGGGAAAAGCAGCTGAACCCCATTATCAAAATAAATTACTTAAAATGGACCCCATAAAACAAAGAGAGTGAAAGAGAGAGAAATTCTTACAAAATCCGTTCGGGGGCTCTGATGCAACCTGGATTGACCATATCTAGACCCACAGCTGGATGAGACATAAGGCTGGACACTCTTGGGGCTGAGAGGATTGGTGAGGTTGGGTGAGCAAACGCAGACGCTTTAAAGTAATACCGCGCGGTACCCACCCCATGGGTCCCAAATCTCCAGGTTCAAGTGCACCTTCCTACATCCAAAACATGCCTGGGAAACCCAGAAGATGGTACACCGTGTGATCGGGAAAGGTTTCTAAAACGCACCTCATTTCTCCTCTCCTTGTGCTTGGGTTCGCCATTCCAGCCGCTTTACTAACAATCTCCCTACTTGGAGAATCAGCACCTTGAACCTCCTGTTTGTTTCGTACAGGTTGCAATTTGTCCTGAGGATGAACGTGAAGACGGGGAACCAATGAGAGACTAGCTCTAGGTGTTGGGACAGGCACAGGTCACTCTATTTCCCCATCAGGAAGAAGAATGAAGCACAGGCTCAGCCTGCCCCCCGGAACCAGAATAGGGCCTGAAGCAATCCTGCGCTTTTGCGGCCAGCTCCCAAAAAAGCGAGTTGACAAATGGAGCTCAGGGCCACTGCAATTCACAAACCTGCAGAGTTATAAATGATAACTCTCGTCCACAAATATATTGAGGGAAGACAACGAAGAGGATTTGAAAGCAAGGCAGAATTGCAGGAAACAGATTTCAGGAGGTAGATTCGACTCGCCTTTAAAGCACATGAAAAGCGGCAAAACGTTGACAATGATGCCCTTGGCCAAAAAGGGCGTATGCGTTTTTTCCTGAATATATTCAGGAAAAAACGCATACGCCCTTTTTAGCCAACCAAGCAAGCCGGAAGTGCCAATCAGCACTACAAAGAAGTCTCGCTTGCCATCGGTCAAAAGGGCCATGCTGCAAAAAGTGTAAAAACCAGAAATGCAGGACAGGCCATGGAGACATGGGAGCCTTGCTACGCTGATGGGCGGGATGTCAGTTGCCAACAGCCACTCTGGAGAAGTGTACGGTGTGTCCTGAAACATGTAATAAACACAGCTGAGAGAGCATAGGGCACTTCCACTCATGGGCGTATAAATTGGGAAAACTAAAAATCAACCAGACACAGGCACCCCAAAGTTTAGGGCTGCTCTGTGTACAAGAACCTCCACTTCAGTACACCTTAAACATCCCAGGAAAGAGAAAAATGGATAAAGAAGTTGTGGTACTTAAGCACAATGGAATATCACTCAGCCATGAAATCAATGTCATAAGGCTAGTAGCAGCATGATGAGTGGATTTAGGGACGAGGATTCTAAGTGAAATAAGTCACACAGAAAAAGACACTTATCCTAAGATATCACTTATAGAGGGCATGTCAAAATCGCTACACTTGAACTGAATTACAAAACAGAACAGAGTCACACATTTAGAAGACACACTATGGCTGCTTAACGGGAAAGGTGAGGTGGGGTGATGCATAAAACAAGGGTTTGAAATTAGCTCACATACCGTTCCATAAGCCAAATATGTAACAGACAAGACCTCCTCCCTGCTCAGTGAACTGGACTCAACACCCTCTATTCACCGCACAAGAATATATCTGACTAGCAAGAATCTTAAAACCTATGTATTGATATCTCTCTGGAGTTGAATCAAGAGGGTGTAAAGCGGCATAAACACAGCAGGGAAAAGCAGCTCAACCCCATTATCAAAATAAATTACTTAAAATGGACCCCATAAAACAAAGAGAGTGAAAGAGAGAGAAATTCTTACAAAATCCGTTCGGGGGCTCTGATGCAACCTGGATTTACCATATCTAGACCCACAGCTGGATGAGACATAAGGCTGGACACTCTTGGGGCTGAGAGGATTGGTGAGGTTGGGTGAGCAAACGCAGACGCTTTAAAGTAATACCGCGCGGTACCCATCCCATGGGTCCCAAATCTCCAGGTTCAAGGGCACCTTCCTACATCCAAAACATGCCTGGGAAACCCAGAAGATGGTACACCGTGTGATCGGGAAAGGTTTCTAAAACGCACCTCATTTCTCCTCTCCTTGTGCTCGGGTTCGCCATTCCAGCCGCTTTACTAACAATCTCCCTACTTGGAGAATCAGCACCTTGAACCTCCTGTTTGTTTCGTACAGGTTGCAATTTGTCCTGAGGATGAACGTGAAGACGGGGAACCAATGAGAGACTAGCTCTAGGTGTTGGGACAGGCACAGGTCACTCTATTTCCCCATCAGGAAGAAGATTGAAGCACAGGCTCAGCCTGCCCCCCGGAACCAGAATAGGAACTGAAGCAATCCTGCGCTTTTGCGGCCAGCTCCCAAAAAAGCGAGTTGACAAATGGAGCTCAGGGCCACTGCAATTCACAAACCTGCAGAGTTATAAATGATAACTCTCGTCCACAAATATATTGAGGGAAGGCAACGAAGAGGATTTGAAAGCAAGGCAGAATTGCAGGAAACAGATTTCAGGAGGTAGATTCGACTCGCCTTTAAAGCACATGAAAAGCGGCAAAACGTTGACAATGATGCCCTTGGCCAAAAAGGGCGTATGCGTTTTTTCCTGAATATATTCAGGAAAAAACGCATACGCCCTTTTTGGCCAACCAAGCAAGTCGGAAGTGCCAATCAGCACTACAAAGAAGTCTCGCTTGACATCGGTCAAAAGGGCCATGCTGCAAAAAGTGTAAAAACCAGAAATGCAGGACAGGCCATGGAGACATGGGAGCCTTGCTACGCTGATGGGCGGGATGTCAGTTGCCAACAGCCACTCTGGAGAAGTGTACGGTGTGTCCTGAAACATGTAATAAACACAGCTGAGAGAGCATAGGGCACTTCCACTCATGGGCGTATAAATTGGGAAAACTAAAAATCAACCAGACACAGGCACCCCAAAGTTTAGGGCTGCTCTGTGTACAAGAACCTCCACTTCAGTACACCTTAAACATCCCAGGAAAGAGAGAAATGGATAAAGAAGTTGTGGTACTTAGGCACAATGGAATATCACTCAGCCATGAAATCAATGTCATAAGGCTAGTAGCAGCATGATGAGTGGATTTAGGGACGAGGATTCTAAGTCAAATAAGTCACACAGAAAAAGACACTTATCCTAAGATATCACTTATAGAGGGCATGTCAAAATCGCTACACTTGAACTGAATTACAAAACAGAACAGAGTCACACATTTAGAAGACACACTATGGCTGCTTAACGGGAAAGGTGAGGTGGGGTGATGCATAAAACAAGAGTTTGAAATTAGCTCACATACCGTTCCATAAGCCAAATATGTAACAGACAAGACCTCCTCCCTGCTCAGTGAACTGGACTCAACACCCCCTATTCACCGCACAAGAATATATCTGACTAGCAAGAATCTTAAAACCTATGTATTGATATCTCTCTGGAGTTGAATCAAGAGGGTGTAAAGCGGCATAAACACAGCAGGGAAAAGCAGCTGAACCCCATTATCAAAATAAATTACTTAAAATGGACCCCATAAAACAAAGAGAGTGAAAGAGAGAGAAATTCTTACAAAATCCGTTCGGGGGCTCTGATGCAACCTGGATTGACCATGTCTAGACCCACAGCTGGATGAGACAAAAGGCTGGACAATCTTGGGGCTGAGAGGATTGGTGAGGTTGGGTGAGCAAACGCAGACGCTTTAAAGTAATACCGCGCGGTACCCACCCCATGGGTCCCAAATCTCCAGGTTCAAGGGCACCTTCCTACATCGAAAACATGCCTGGGAAACCCAGAAGATGGTACACCGTGTGATCGGGAAAGGTTTCTAAAACGCACCTCATTTCTCCTCTCCTTGTGCTCGGGTTCGCCATTCCAGCCGCTTTACTAACAATCTCCCTACTTGGAGAATCAGCACCTTGAACCTCCTGTTTGTTTCGTACAGGTTGCAATTTGTCCTGAGGATGAACGGGAAGACGGGGAACCAATGAGAGACTAGCTCTAGGTGTTGGGACAGGCACAGGTCACTCTATTTCCCCATCAGGAAGAAGAATGAAGCACAGGCTCAGCCTGCCCCCTGGAACCAGAATAGGGCCTGAAGCAATCCTGCGCTTTTGCGGCCAGCTCCCAAAAAAGCGAGTTGACAAATGGAGCTCAGGGCCACTGCAATTCACAAACCTGCACAGTTATAAATGATAACTCTCGTCCACAAATATATTGAGGGAAGGCAACGAATAGGATTTGAAAGCAAGGCAGAATTGCAGGAAACAGATTTCAGGAGGTAGATTCGACTCGCCTTTAAAGCACATGAAAAGCGGCAAAACGTTGACAATGATGCCCTTGGCCAAAAAGGGCGTATGCGTTTTTTCCTGAATATATTCAGGAAAAAACGCATACGCCCTTTTTAGCCAACCAAGCAAGCCAGAAGTGCAAAACAGCACTGCAAAGAAGTCTCGCTTGCCATCGGTCAAAAGGGCCATGCTGCAAAAAGTGTAAAAGCCAGAAATGCAGGACAGGCCATGGAGACATGGGAGCCTTGCTACGCTGATGGGCGGGATGTCAGTTGCCAACAGCCACTCTGGAGAAGTGTACGGTGTGTCCTGAAACATGTAATAAACACAGCTGAGAGAGCATAGGACACTTCCACTCATGGGCGTATAAATTGGGAAAACTAAAAATCAACAAGACACAGGCACCCCAAAGTTTAGGGTTGCTCTGTGTACAAGAACCTCCACTTCAGTACACCTTAAACATCCCAGGAAAGAGAAAAATGGATAAAGAAGTTGTGGTACTTAGGCACAATGGAATATCACTCAGCCATGAAATCAATGTCATAAGGCTAGTAGCAGCATGATGAGTGGATTTAGGGACGAGGATTCTAAGTGAAATAAGTCACACAGAAAAAGACACTTATCCTAAGATATCACTTATAGAGGGCATGTCAAAATCGCTACACTTGAACTGAATTACAAAACAGAACAGAGTCACACATTTAGAAGACACACTATGGCTGCTTAACGGGAAAGGTGAGGTGGGGTGATGCATAAAACAAGGGTTTGAAATTAGCTCACATACCGTTCCATAAGCCAAATATGTAACAGACAAGACCTCCTCCCTGTTCAGTGAACTGGACTCAACACCTCCTATTCACCGCACAAGAATATATCTGACTAGCAAGAATCTTAAAACCTATGTATTGATATCTCTCTGGAGTTGAATCAAGAGGGTGTAAAGCGGCATAAACACAGCAGGGAAAAGCAGCTGAACCCCATTATCAAAATAAACTACTTAAAATGGACCCCATAAAACAAAGAGAGTGAAAGAGAGAGAAATTCTTGCAAAATCCGTTCGGGGGCTCTGATGCAACCTGGATTGACCATATCTAGACCCACAGCTGGATGAGACATAAGGCTGGACACTCTTGGGGCTGAGAGGATTGGTGAGGTTGGGTGAGCAAACGCAGACGCTTTAAAGTAATACCGCGCGGTACCCACCCCATGGGTCCCAAATCTCCAGGTTCAAGTGCACCTTCATACATCGAAAACATGCCTGGGAAACCCAGAAGATGGTACACCGTGTGATCGGGAAAGGTTTCTAAAACGCACCTCATTTCTCCTCTCCTTGTGCTCGGGTTCGCCATTCCAGCCGCTTTACTAACAATCTCCCTACTTGGAGAATCAGCACCTTGAACCTCCTGTTTGTTTCGTACAGGTTGCAATTTGTCCTGAGGATGAACGTGAAGACGGGGAACCAATGAGAGACTAGCTCTAGGTGTTGGGACAGGCACAGGTCACTCTATTTCCCCATCAGGAAGAAGAATGAAGCACAGGCTCAGCCTGCCCCCCGGAACCAGAATAGGGCCTGAAGCAATCCTGCGCTTTTGCGGCCAGCTCCCAAAAAAGCGAGTTGACAAATGGAGCTCAGGGCCACTGCAATTCACAAACCTGCAGAGTTATAAATGATAACTCTCGTCCACAAATATATTAAGGGAAGGCAACGAAGAGGATTTGAAAGCAAGGCAGAATTGCAGGAAACAGATTTCAGGAGGTAGATTCGACTCGCCTTTAAAGCACATGAAAAGCGGCAAAACGTTGACAATGATGCCCTTGGCCAAAAAGGGCGTATGCGTTTTTTCCTGAATATATTCAGGAAAAAACGCATACGCCCTTTTTAGCCAACCAAGCAAGCCGGAAGTGCCAATCAGCACTACAAAGAAGTCTCGCTTGCCATCGGTCAAAAGGGCCATGCTGCAAAAAGTGTAAAAACCAGAAATGCAGGACAGGCCATGGAGACATGGGAGCCTTGCTACGCTGATGGGCGGGATGTCAGTTGCCAACAGCCACTCTGGAGAAGTGTACGGTGTGTCCTGAAACATGTAATAAACACAGCTGAGAGAGCATAGGGCACTTCCACTCATGGGCGTATAAATTGGGAAAACTAAAAATCAACCAGACACAGGCACCCCAAAGTTTAGGGCTGCTCTGTGTACAAGAACCTCCACTTCAGTACACCTTAAACATCCCAGGAAAGAGAGAAATGGATAAAGAAGTTGTGGTACTTAGGCACAATGGAATATCACTCAGCCATGAAATCAATGTCATAAGGCTAGTAGCAGCATGATGAGTGGATTTAGGGACGAGGATTCTAAGTGAAATAAGTCACACAGAAAAAGACACTTATCCTAAGATATCACTTATAGAGGGCATGTCAAAATCGCTACACTTGAACTGAATTACAAAACAGAACAGAGTCACACATTTAGAAGACACACTATGGCTGCTTAACGGGAAAGGTGAGGTGGGGTGATGCATAAAACAAGGGTTTGAAATTAGCTCAGATACCGTTCCATAAGCCAAATATGTAACAGACAAGACCTCCTCCCTGCTCAGTGAACTGGACTCAACACCCCCTATTCACCGCACAAGAATATATCTGACTAGCAAGAATCTTAAAACCTATGTATTGATATCTCTCTGGAGTTGAATCAAGAGGGTGTAAAGCGGCATAAACACAGCAGGGAAAAGCAGCTCAACCCCATTATCAAAATAAATTACTTAAAATTGACCCCATAAAACAAAGAGAGTGAAAGGGAGAGAAATTCTTACAAAATCCGTTCGGGGGCTCTGATGCAACCTGGATTGACCATATCTAGACCCACAGCTGGATGAGACATAAGGCTGGACACTCTTGGGGCTGAGAGGATTGGTGAGGTTGGGTGAGCAAACGCAGACGCTTTAAAGTAATACCGCGCGGTACCCATCCCATGGGTCCCAAATCTCCAGGTTCAAGGGCACCTTCCTACATCCAAAACATGCCTGGGAAACCCAGAAGATGGTACACCGTGTGATCGGGAAAGGTTTCTAAAACGCACCTCATTTCTCCTCTCCTTGTGCTCGGGTTCGCCATTCCAGCCGCTTTACTGACAATCTCCCTACTTGGGAGAATCAGCACCTTGAACCTCCTGTTTGTTTCGTACAGGTTGCAATTTGTCCTGAGGATGAACGGGAAGACGGGGAACCAATGAGAGACTAGCTCTAGGTGTTGGGACAGGCACAGGTCACTCTATTTCCCCATCAGGTAGAAGAATGAAGCACAGGCTCAGCCTGCCCCACGGAACCAGAATAGGGCCTGAAGCAATCCTGCGCTTTTGCTGCCAGCTCCCAAAAAAGCGAGTTGACAAATGGAGCTCAGGGCCACTGCAATTCACAAACCTGCAGAGTTATAAATGATAACTCTCATCCACAAATATATTGAGGGAAGGCAACGAATAGGATTTGAAAGCAAGGCAGAATTGCAGGAAACAGATTTCAGGAGGTAGATTCGACTCGCCTTTAAAGCACATGAAAAGCGGCAAAACGTTGACAATGATGCCCTTGGCCAAAAAGGGCGTACGCGTTTTTTCCTGAATATATTCAGGAAAAAACGCGTACGCCCTCTTTGGCCAACCAAGCAAGCCGGAAGTGCAAATCAGCACTGCAAAGAGGTCTCGCTTGCCATCGGTCAAAAGGGCCATGCTGCAAAAAGTGTAAAAACCAGAACTGCAGGACAGGCCATGGAGACATGGGAGCCTTGCTACGCTGATGGGCGGGATGTCAGTTGCCAACAGCCACTCTGGAGAAGTGTACGGTGTGTCCTGAAACATGTAATAAACACAGCTTGCAGAGCATAGGGCACTTCCACTCATGGGCGTATAAATTGGGAAAACTAAAAATCAACAAGACACAGGCACCCCAAAGTTTAGGGCTGCTCTGTGTACAAGAACCTCCACTTCAGTACACCTTAAACATCCCAGGAAAGAGAAAAATGGATAAAGAAGTTGTGGTACTTAGGCACAATGGAATATCACTCAGCCATGAAATCAATGTCATAAGGCTAGTAGCAGCATGATGAGTGGATTTAGGGACGAGGATTCTAAGTCAAATAAGTCACACAGAAAAAGACACTTATCCTAAGATATCACTTATAGAGGGCATGTCAAAATCGCTACACTTGAACTGAATTACAAAACAGAACAGAGTCACACATTTAGAAGACACACTATGGCTGCTTAACGGGAAAGGTGAGGTGGGGTGATGCATAAAACAAGGGTTTGAAATTAGCTCACATACCGTTCCATAAGCCAAATATGTAACAGACAAGACCTCCTCCCTGCTCAGTGAAATGGACTCAACACCCCCTATTCACCGCACAAGAATATATCTGACTAGCAAGAATCTTAAAACCTATGTATTGATATCTCTCTGGAGTTGAATCAAGAGGGTGTAAAGCGGCATAAACACAGCAGGGAAAAGCAGCTCAACCCCATTATCAAAATAAATTACTTAAAATGGACCCCATAAAACAAAGAGAGTGAAAGAGAGAGAAATTCTTACAAAATCCGTTCGGGGGCTCTGATGCAACCTGGATTGACCATGTCTAGACCCACAGCTGCATGAGACATAAGGCTGGACACTCTTGGGGCTGAGAGGATTGGTGAGGTTGGGTGAGCAAACGCAGACGCTTTAAAGTAATACCGCGCGGTACCCACCCCATGGGTCCCAAATCTCCAGGTTCAAGGGCACCTTCCTACATCGAAAACATGCCTGGGAAACCCAGAAGATGGTACACCGTGTGATCGGGAAAGGTTTCTAAAACGCACCTCATTTCTCCTCTCCTTGTGCTCGGGTTCGCCATTCCAGCCGCTTTACTAACAATCTCCCTACGTGGAGAATCAGCACCTTGAACCTCCTGTTTGTTTCGTACAGGTTGCAATTTGTCCTGAGGATGAACGGGAAGACGGGGAACCAATGAGAGACTAGCTCTAGGTGTTGGGACAGGCAGAGGTCACTCTATTTCCCCAACAGGAAGAAGAATGAAGCACAGGCTCAGCCTGCCCCCCGGAACCAGAATAGGGCCTGAAGCAATCCTGCGCTTTTGCGGCCAGCTCCCAAAAAAGCGAGTTGACAAATGGAGCTCAGGGCCACTGCAATTCACAAACCTGCAGAGTTATAAATGATAACTCTCATCCACAAATATATTGAGGGAAGACAACGAATAGGATTTGAAAGCAAGGCACAATTGCAGGAAACAGATTTCAGGAGGTAGATTCGACTCGCCTTTAAAGCACATGAAAAGCGGCAAAACGTTGACAATGATGCCCTTGGCCAAAAAGGGCGTATGCGTTTTTTCCTGAATATATTCAGGAAAAAACGCATACGCCCTTTTTGGCCAACCAAGCAAGCCGGAAGTGCAAATCAGCACTACAAAGAAGTCTCGCTTGCCATTGGTCAAAAGGGCCACGCTGCAAAAAGAGTAAAAACCAGAAATGCAGGACAGGCCATGGAGACATGGGAGCCTTGCTAGGCTGAGGGGTGGGATGTCAATTGCCAACAGCCACTCTGGAGAAGTGTACGGTGTGTCCTGAAACATGTAATAAACACAGCTTACAGAGCATAGGGCACTTCCACTCATGGGCGTATAAATTGGGAAAACTAAAAATCAACAACACACAGGCACCCCAAAGTTTAGGGCTGCTCTGTGTACAAGAACCTCCACTTCAGTACACCTTAAACATCCCAGGAAAGAGAAAAATGGATAAAGAAGTTGTGGTACTTAGGCACAATGGAATATCACTCAGCCATGAAATCAATGTCATAAGGCTAGTAGCAGCATGATGAGTGGATTTAGGGACGAGGATTCTAAGTGAAATAAGTCACACAGAAAAGACACTTATCCTAAGATATCACTTATAGAGGGCATGTCAAATCGCTACACTTGAACTGAATTACAAAACAGAACAGAGTCACACATTTAGAAGACACACTATGGCTGCTTAACGGGAAAGGTGAGGTGGGGTGATGCATAAAACAAGGGTTTGAAATTAGCTCACATACCGTTCCATAAGCCAAATATGTAACAGACAAGACCTCCTCCCTGCTCAGTGAAATGGACTCAACACCCCCTATTCACCGCACAAGAATATATCTGACTAGCAAGAATCTTAAAACCTATGTATTGATATCTCTCTGGAGTTGAATCAAGAGGGTGTAAAGCGGCATAAACACAGCAGGGAAAAGCAGCTCAACCCCATTATCAAAATAAATTACTTAAAATGAACCCCATAAAACAAAGAGAGTGAAAGAGAGAGAAATTCTTACAAAATCCGTTGGGGGGCTCTGATGCAACCTGGATTGACCATGTCTACACCCACAGCTGGATGAGACATAAGGCTGGACACTCTTGGGGCTGAGAGGATTGGTGAGGTTGGGTGAGCAAACGCAGACGCTTTATAGTAATACCTCGCGGTACCCACCCCATGGGTCCCAAATCTCCAGGTTCAAGGGCACCTTCGTACATCGAAAACATGCCTGGGAAACCCAGAAGATGGTACACCGTGTGATCGGGAAAGGTTTCTAAAACGCACCTCATTTCTCCTCTCCTTGTGCTCGGGTTCGCCATTCCAGCCGCTTTACTAACAATCTCCCTACTTGGAGAATCAGCACCTTGAACCTCCTGTTTGTTTCGTACAGGATGCAATTTGTCCTGAGGATGACCGGGAAGAGGGGGAACCAATGAGAGACTAGCTCTAGGTGTTGGGACAGGCAGAGGTCACTCTATTTCCCCATCAGGAAGAAGAATGAAGCACAGGCTCAGCCTGCCCCCCGGAACCAGAATAGGGCCTGAAGCAATCCTGCGCTTTTGCGGCCAGCTCCCAAAAAAGCGAGTTGACAAATGGAGCTCAGGGCCACTGCAATTCACAAACCTGCAGAGTTATCAATGATAACTCTCGTCCACAAATATATTGAGGGAAGGCAACGAAGAGGATTTGAAAGCAAGGCAGAATTGCAGGAAACAGATTTCAGGAGGTAGATTCGACTCGCCTTTAAAGCACTTGAAAAGCGGCAAAACATTGACAATGATGCCCTTGGCCAAAAAGGGCGTATGCGTTTTTTCCTGAATATATTCAGGAAAAAACGCATACGCCCTTTTTGGCCAACCAAGCAAGCCGGAAGTGCAAATCAGCACTACAAACAAGTCTCGCTTGCCATCGGTCAAAAGGGCCATGCTGCAAAAAGTGTAAAAACCAGAAATGCAGGACAGGCCATGGAGACATGGGAGCCTTGCTACGCTGTGGGCGGGATGTCAATTGCCAACAGCCACTCTGGAGAAGTGTACGGTGTGTCCTGAAACATGTAATAAACACAGCTTACAGAGCATAGGGCACTTCCACTCATGGGCGTATAAATTGGGAAAACTAAAAAGCAACAAGACACAGGCACCCCAAAGTTTAGGGCTGCTCTGTGTACAAGAACCTCCACTTCAGTACACCTTAAACATCCCAGGAGAGAGGAAAATGGATAAAGAAGTTGTGGTACTTAGGCACAATGGAATCTCACTCAGCCATGGAATCAGTGTCATAAGGCTAGTAGCAGCATGATGGGTGGATTTAGGGACGAGGATTCTAAGTGAAATAGGTCACACAGAAAAAGACACTTATCCTAAGATATCACTTATAGAGGGCATGTCAAAATCGCTACACTTGAACTGAATTACAAAACAGAACAGAGTCACACATTTAGAAGACACACTATGGCTGCGTAACGGGAAAGGTGAGGTGGGGTGATGCATAAAACAAGGGTTTGAAATTAGCTCACGTACCGTTCCATAAGCCCAATATGTAACAGACAAGACCTCTTCCCTGCTCAGTGAACTGGACTCAAAACCCCCTATTCACCGCACAAGAATATATCTGACTAGCAAGAATCTTAAAACCTATGTATTGATATCTCTCTGGAGTTGAATCAAGAGGGTGTAAAGCGGCATAAACACAGCAGGGAAAAGCAGCTCAACCCCATTATCAAAATAAATTACTTAAAATGAACCCCATAAAACAAAGACAGTGAAAGAGAGAGAAATTCTTAAAACATCCGTTCGGGGGCTCTGATGCAACCTGGATTGACCATATCTAGACCCACAGCTGGATGAGACATAAGGCTGGACACTCTTGGGGCTGAGAGGATTGGTGAGGTTCGGTGAGGAAACGCAGACGCTTTAAAGTAATACCGCGCGGTACCCACCCCATGGGTCCCAAATCTCCAGGTTCAAGGGCATCTTCCTACATCGAAAACATGCCTGGGAAACCCAGAAGATGGTACACCGTGTGATCGGGAAAGGTTTCTAAAATGCACCTCATTTCTCCTCTCCTTGTGCTCGGGTTCGCCATTCCAGCCGCTTTACTAACAATCTCCCTACTTGGAGAATCAGCACCTTGAACCTCCTGTTTGTTTCGTACAGGATGCAATTTGTCCTGAGGATGACCGGGAAGAGGGGGAACCAATGAGAGACTAGCTCTAGGTGTTGGGACAGGCAGAGGTCACTCTATTTCCCCATCAGGAAGAAGAATGAAGCACAGGCTCAGCCTGCCCCCCGGAACCAGAATAGGGCCTGAAGCAATCCTGCGCTTTTGCGGCCAGCTCCCAAAAAAGCGAGTTGACAAATGGAGCTCAGGGCCACTGCAATTCACAAACCTGCAGAGTTATCAATGATAACTCTCGTCCACAAATATATTGAGGGAAGGCAACGAAGAGGATTTGAAAGCAAGGCAGAATTGCAAGAAACAGATTTCAGGAGGTAGATTCGACTCGCCTTTAAAGCACTTGAAAAGCGGCAAAACATTGACAATGATGCCCTTGGCCAAAAAGGGCGTATGCGTTTTTTCCTGAATATATTCAGGAAAAAACGCATACGCCCTTTTTGGCCAACCAAGCAAGCCGGAAGTGCAAATCAGCACTACAAACAAGTCTCGCTTGCCATCGGTCAAAAGGGCCATGCTGCAAAAAGTGTAAAAACCAGAAATGCAGGACAGGCCATGGAGACATGGGAGCCTTGCTACGCTGTGGGCGGGATGTCAATTGCCAACAGCCACTCTGGAGAAGTGTACGGTGTGTCCTGAAACATGTAATAAACACAGCTTACAGAGCATAGGGCACTTCCACTCATGGGCGTATAAATTGGGAAAACTAAAAAGCAACAAGACACAGGCACCCCAAAGTTTAGGGCTGCTCTGTGTACAAGAACCTCCACTTCAGTACACCTTAAACATCCCAGGAGAGAGGAAAATGGATAAAGAAGTTGTGGTACTTAGGCACAATGGAATCTCACTCAGCCATGGAATCAGTGTCATAAGGCTAGTAGCAGCATGATGGGTGGATTTAGGGACGAGGATTCTAAGTGAAATAGGTCACACAGAAAAAGACACTTATCCTAAGATATCACTTATAGAGGGCATGTCAAAATCGCTACACTTGAACTGAATTACAAAACAGAACAGAGTCACACATTTAGAAGACACACTATGGCTGCGTAACGGGAAAGGTGAGGTGGGGTGATGCATAAAACAAGGGTTTGAAATTAGCTCACGTACCGTTCCATAAGCCAAATATGTAACAGACAAGACCTCCTCCCTGCTCAGTGAACTGGACTCAACACCACCTATTCACCGCACAAGAATATATCTGACTAGCAAGAATCTTAAAACCTATGTATTGATATCTGTCTGGAGTTGAATCAAGAGGGTGTAAAGCGGCATAAACACAGCAGGGAAAAGCAGCTCAACCCCATTATCAAAATAAATTACTTAAAATGAACCCCATAAAACAAAGACAGTGAAAGAGAGAGAAATTCTTACAAAATCCGTTCGGGGGCTCTGATGCAACCTGGATTGACCATATCTAGACCCACAGCTGGATGAGACATAAGGCTGGACACTCTTGGGGCTGAGAGGTTTGGTGAGGTTCGGTGAGCAAACGCAGACGCTTTAAAGTAATACCGCGCGGTACCCACCCCATGGGTCCCAAATCTCCAGGTTCAAGGTCATCTTCCTACATCGAAAACATGCCTGGGAAACCCAGAAGATGGTACTCCGTGTGATCGGGAAAGGTTTCTAAAACGCACCTCATTTCTCCTCTCCTTGTGCTCGGGTTCGCCATTCCAGCCGCTTTACTAACAATCTCCCTACTTGGAGAATCAGCACCTTGAACCTCCTGTTTGTTTCGTACAGGTTGCAATTTGTCCTGAGGATGACCGGGAAGAGGGGGGACCAATGAGAGACTAGCTCTAGGTGTTGGGACAGGCAGAGGTCACTCTATTTCCCCATCAGGAAGAAGAATAAAGCACAGGCTCAGCCTGCCCCCCGGAACCAGAATAGGGCCTGAAGCAATCCTGCGCTTTTGCGGCCAGCTCCCAAAAAAGCGAGTTGACAAATGGAGCTCAGGGCCACTGCAATTCACAAACCTGCAGAGTTATCAATGATAACTCTCGTCCACAAATATATTGAGGGAAGGCAACGAAGAGGAGTTGAAAGCAAGGCAGAATTGCAGGAAACAGATTTCACGAGGTAGATTTGACTCGCCTTTAAAGCACATGAAAAGCGGCAAAACGTTGACAATGATGCCCTTGGCCAAAAAGGGCGTATGCGTTTTTTCCTGAATATATTCAGGAAAAAACGCATACGCCCTTTTTGGACAACGAAGCAAGCCGGAAGTGCAAATCAGCACTACAAAGAAGTCTCGCTTGCCATCGGTCAAAAGGGCCATGCTGCAAAAAGTGTAAAAACCAGAAATGCAGGACAGCCCATGGAGACATGGGAGCCTTGCTACGCTGATGGGTGGGATGTCAATTGCCAACAGCCACTCTGGAGAAGTGTACGGTGTGTCCTGAAACATGTAATAAACACAGCTTACAGAGCATAGGGCACTTCCACGCATGGGCGTATAAACTGGGAAAACTAAAAAGCAACAAGACACAGGCACCCCAAAGTTTAGGGCTGCTCTGTGTACAAGAACCTCCACTTCAGTACACCTTACACATCCCAGGAGAGAGGAAAATGGATAAAGAAGTTGTGGTACTTAGGCACAATGGAATCTCACTCAGCCATGGAATCAGTGTCATAAGGCTAGTAGCAGCATGATGGGTGGATTTAGGGACGAGGATTCTAAGTGAAATAGGTCACACAGAAAAAGACACTTATCCTAAGATATCACTTATAGAGGGCATGTCAAAATCGCTACACTTGAACTGAATTACAAAACAGAACAGAGTCACACATTTAGAAGACACACTATGGCTGCGTAACGGGAAAGGTGAGGTGGGGTGATGCATAAAACAAGGGTTTGAAATTAGCTCACGTACCGTTCCATAAGCCAAATATGTAACAGACAAGACCTCCTCCCTGCTCAGTGAACTGGACTCAACACCACCTATTCACCGCACAAGAATATATCTGACTAGCAAGAATCTTAAAACCTATGTATTGATATCTGTCTGGAGTTGAATCAAGAGGGTGTAAAGCGGCATAAGCACAGCAGGGAAAAGCAGCTCAACCCCATTATCAAAATAAATTACTTAAAATGAACCCCATAAAACAAAGACAGTGAAAGAGAGAGAAATTCTTACAAAATCCGTTCGGGGGCTCTGATGCAACCTGGATTGACCATATCTAGACCCACAGCTGGATGAGACATAAGGCTGGACACTCTTGGGGCTGAGAGGTTTGGTGAGGTTCGGTGAGCAAACGCAGACCCTTTAAAGTAATACCGCGCGGTACCCACCCCATGGGTCCCAAATCTCCAGGTTCAAGGTCATCTTCCTACATCGAAAACATGCCTGGGAAACCCAGAAGATGGTACTCCGTGTGATCGGGAAAGGTTTCTAAAACGCACCTCATTTCTCCTCTCCTTGTGCTCGGGTTCGCCATTCCAGCCGCTTTACTAACAATCTCCCTACTTGGAGAATCAGCACCTTGAACCTCCTGTTTGTTTCGTACAGGTTGCAATTTGTCCTGAGGATGACCGGGAAGAGGGGGGACCAATGAGAGACTAGCTCTAGGTGTTGGGACAGGCAGAGGTCACTCTATTTCCCCATCAGGAAGAAGAATAAAGCACAGGCTCAGCCTGCCCCCCGGAACCAGAATAGGGCCTGAAGCAATCCTGCGCTTTTGCGGCCAGCTCCCAAAAAAGCGAGTTGACAAATGGAGCTCAGGGCCACTGCAATTCACAAACCTGCAGAGTTATCAATGATAACTCTCGTCCACAAATATATTGAGGGAAGGCAACGAAGAGGAGTTGAAAGCAAGGCAGAATTGCAGGAAACAGATTTCACGAGGTAGATTTGACTCGCCTTTAAAGCACATGAAAAGCGGCAAAACGTTGACAATGATGCCCTTGGCCAAAAAGGGCGTATGCGTTTTTTCCTGAATATATTCAGGAAAAAACGCATACGCCCTTTTTGGACAACGAAGCAAGCCGGAAGTGCAAATCAGCACTACAAAGAAGTCTCGCTTGCCATCGGTCAAAAGGGCCATGCTGCAAAAAGTGTAAAAACCAGAAATGCAGGACAGCCCATGGAGACATGGGAGCCTTGCTACGCTGATGGGTGGGATGTCAATTGCCAACAGCCACTCTGGAGAAGTGTACGGTGTGTCCTGAAACATGTAATAAACACAGCTTACAGAGCATAGGGCACTTCCACGCATGGGCGTATAAACTGGGAAAACTAAAAAGCAACAAGACACAGGCACCCCAAAGTTTAGGGCTGCTCTGTGTACAAGAACCTCCACTTCAGTACACCTTACACATCCCAGGAGAGAGGAAAATGGATAAAGAAGTTGTGGTACTTAGGCACAATGGAATCTCACTCAGCCATGGAATCAGTGTCATAAGGCTAGTAGCAGCATGATGGGTGGATTTAGGGACGACGACTCTAAGTGAAATAGGTCACACAGAAAAAGACACTTATCCTAAGATATCACTTATAGAGGGCATGTCAAAATCGCTACACTTGAACTGAATTACAAAACAGAACAGAGTCACACATTTAGAAGACACACTATGGCTGCGTAACGGGAAAGGTGAGGTGGGGTGATGCATAAAACAAGGGTTTGAAATTAGCTCACGTACCGTTCCATAAGCCAAATATGTAACAGACAAGACCTCCTCCCTGCTCAGTGAACTGGACTCAACACCACCTATTCACCGCACAAGAATATATCTGACTAGCAAGAATCTTAAAACCTATGTATTGATATCTGTCTGGAGTTGAATCAAGAGGGTGTAAAGCGGCATAAACACAGCAGGGAAAAGCAGCTCAACCCCATTATCAAAATAAATTACTTAAAATGAACCCCATAAAACAAAGACAGTGAAAGAGAGAGAAATTCTTACAAAATCCGTTCGGGGGCTCTGATGCAACCTGGATTGACCATATCTAGACCCACAGCTGGATGAGACATAAGGCTGGACACTCTTGGGGCTGAGAGGTTTGGTGAGGTTCGGTGAGCAAACGCAGACGCTTTAAAGTAATACCGCGCGGTACCCACCCCATGGGTCCCAAATCTCCAGGTTCAAGGTCATCTTCCTACATCGAAAACATGCCTGGGAAACCCAGAAGATGGTACTCCGTGTGATCGGGAAAGGTTTCTAAAACGCACCTCATTTCTCCTCTCCTTGTGCTCGGGTTCGCCATTCCAGCCGCTTTACTAACAATCTCCCTACTTGGAGAATCAGCACCTTGAACCTCCTGTTTGTTTCGTACAGGTTGCAATTTGTCCTGAGGATGACCGGGAAGAGGGGGGACCAATGAGAGACTAGCTCTAGGTGTTGGGACAGGCAGAGGTCACTCTATTTCCCCATCAGGAAGAAGAATAAAGCACAGGCTCAGCCTGCCCCCCGGAACCAGAATAGGGCCTGAAGCAATCCTGCGCTTTTGCGGCCAGCTCCCAAAAAAGCGAGTTGACAAATGGAGCTCAGGGCCACTGCAATTCACAAACCTGCAGAGTTATCAATGATAACTCTCGTCCACAAATATATTGAGGGAAGGCAACGAAGAGGAATTGAAAGCAAGGCAGAATTGCAGGAAACAGATTTCACGAGGTAGATTTGACTCGCCTTTAAAGCACATGAAAAGCGGCAAAACGTTGACAATGATGCCCTTGGCCAAAAAGGGCGTATGCGTTTTTTCCTGAATATATTCAGGAAAAAACGCATACGCCCTTTTTGGACAACGAAGCAAGCCGGAAGTGCAAATCAGCACTACAAAGAAGTCTCGCTTGCCATCGGTCAAAAGGGCCATGCTGCAAAAAGTGTAAAAACCAGAAATGCAGGACAGCCCATGGAGACATGGGAGCCTTGCTACGCTGATGGGTGGGATGTCAATTGCCAACAGCCACTCTGGAGAAGTGTACGGTGTGTCCTGAAACATGTAATAAACACAGCTTACAGAGCATAGGGCACTTCCACGCATGGGCGTATAAACTGGGAAAACTAAAAAGCAACAAGACACAGGCACCCCAAAGTTTAGGGCTGCTCTGTGTACAAGAACCTCCACTTCAGTACACCTTACACATCCCAGGAGAGAGGAAAATGGATAAAGAAGTTGTGGTACTTAGGCACAATGGAATCTCACTCAGCCATGGAATCAGTGTCATAAGGCTAGTAGCAGCATGATGGGTGGATTTAGGGACGAGGATTCTAAGTGAAATAGGTCACACAGAAAAAGACACTTATCCTAAGATATCACTTATAGAGGGCATGTCAAAATCGCTACACTTGAACTGAATTACAAAACAGAACAGAGTCACACATTTAGAAGACACACTATGGCTGCGTAACGGGAAAGGTGAGGTGGGGTGATGCATAAAACAAGGGTTTGAAATTAGCTCACGTACCGTTCCATAAGCCAAATATGTAACAGACAAGACCTCCTCCCTGCTCAGTGAACTGGACTCAACACCACCTATTCACCGCACAAGAATATATCTGACTAGCAAGAATCTTAAAACCTATGTATTGATATCTGTCTGGAGTTGAATCAAGAGGGTGTAAAGCGGCATAAGCACAGCAGGGAAAAGCAGCTCAACCCCATTATCAAAATAAATTACTTAAAATGAACCCCATAAAACAAAGACAGTGAAAGAGAGAGAAATTCTTACAAAATCCGTTCGGGGGCTCTGATGCAACCTGGATTGACCATATCTAGACCCACAGCTGGATGAGACATAAGGCTGGACACTCTTGGGGCTGAGAGGTTTGGTGAGGTTCGGTGAGCAAACGCAGACGCTTTAAAGTAATACCGCGCGGTACCCACCCCATGGGTCCCAAATCTCCAGGTTCAAGGTCATCTTCCTACATCGAAAACATGCCTGGGAAACCCAGAAGATGGTACTCCGTGTGATCGGGAAAGGTTTCTAAAACGCACCTCATTTCTCCTCTCCTTGTGCTCGGGTTCGCCATTCCAGCCGCTTTACTAACAATCTCCCTACTTGGAGAATCAGCACCTTGAACCTCCTGTTTGTTTCGTACAGGTTGCAATTTGTCCTGAGGATGACCGGGAAGAGGGGGGACCAATGAGAGACTAGCTCTAGGTGTTGGGACAGGCAGAGGTCACTCTATTTCCCCATCAGGAAGAAGAATAAAGCACAGGCTCAGCCTGCCCCCCGGAACCAGAATAGGGCCTGAAGCAATCCTGCGCTTTTGCGGCCAGCTCCCAAAAAAGCGAGTTGACAAATGGAGCTCAGGGCCACTGCAATTCACAAACCTGCAGAGTTATCAATGATAACTCTCGTCCACAAATATATTGAGGGAAGGCAACGAAGAGGAGTTGAAAGCAAGGCAGAATTGCAGGAAACAGATTTCACGAGGTAGATTTGACTCGCCTTTAAAGCACATGAAAAGCGGCAAAACGTTGACAATGATGCCCTTGGCCAAAAAGGGCGTATGCGTTTTTTCCTGAATATATTCAGGAAAAAACGCATACGCCCTTTTTGGACAACGAAGCAAGCCGGAAGTGCAAATCAGCACTACAAAGAAGTCTCGCTTGCCATCGGTCAAAAGGGCCATGCTGCAAAAAGTGTAAAAACCAGAAATGCAGGACAGCCCATGGAGACATGGGAGCCTTGCTACGCTGATGGGTGGGATGTCAATTGCCAACAGCCACTCTGGAGAAGTGTACGGTGTGTCCTGAAACATGTAATAAACACAGCTTACAGAGCATAGGGCACTTCCACGCATGGGCGTATAAACTGGGAAAACTAAAAAGCAACAAGACACAGGCACCCCAAAGTTTAGGGCTGCTCTGTGTACAAGAACCTCCACTTCAGTACACCTTACACATCCCAGGAGAGAGGAAAATGGATAAAGAAGTTGTGGTACTTAGGCACAATGGAATCTCACTCAGCCATGGAATCAGTGTCATAAGGCTAGTAGCAGCATGATGGGTGGATTTAGGGACGAGGATTCTAAGTGAAATAGGTCACACAGAAAAAGACACTTATCCTAAGATATCACTTATAGAGGGCATGTCAAAATCGCTACACTTGAACTGAATTACAAAACAGAACAGAGTCACACATTTAGAAGACACACTATGGCTGCGTAACGGGAAAGGTGAGGTGGGGTGATGCATAAAACAAGGGTTTGAAATTAGCTCACGTACCGTTCCATAAGCCAAATATGTAACAGACAAGACCTCCTCCCTGCTCAGTGAACTGGACTCAACACCACCTATTCACCGCACAAGAATATATCTGACTAGCAAGAATCTTAAAACCTATGTATTGATATCTGTCTGGAGTTGAATCAAGAGGGTGTAAAGCGGCATAAGCACAGCAGGGAAAAGCAGCTCAACCCCATTATCAAAATAAATTACTTAAAATGAACCCCATAAAACAAAGACAGTGAAAGAGAGAGAAATTCTTACAAAATCCGTTCGGGGGCTCTGATGCAACCTGGATTGACCATATCTAGACCCACAGCTGGATGAGACATAAGGCTGGACACTCTTGGGGCTGAGATGATTGGTGAGGTTGGGTGAGCAAACGCAGACGCTTTAAAGTAATACCGCGCGGTACCCACCCCATGGGTCCCAAATCTCCAGGTTCAAGGGCATCTTCCTACATTGAAAACATGCCTGGGAAACCCAGAAGATGGTACTCCGTGTGATCGGGAAAGGTTTCTAAAACGCACCTCATTTCTCCTCTCCTTGTGCTCGGGTTCGCCATTCCAGCCGCTTTACTAACAATCTCCCTACTTGGAGAATCAGCACCTTGAACCTCCTGTTTGTTTCGTACAGGATGCAATTTGTCCTGAGGATGACCGGGAAGAGGGGGAACCAATGAGAGACTAGCTCTAGGTGTTGGGACAGGCAGAGGTCATTCTATTTCCCCATCAGGAAGAAGAATGAAGCACAGGCTCAGCCTGCCCCCCGGAACCAGAATAGGGCCTGAAGCAATCCTGCGCTTTTGCGGCCAGCTCCCAAAAAAGCGAGTTGACAAATGGAGCTCAGGGCCACTGCAATTCACAAACCTGCAGAGTTATCAATGATAACTCTCGTCCACAAATATATTGAGGGAAGGCAACGAAGAGGAGTTGAAAGCAAGGCAGAATTGCAGGAAACAGATTTCAGGAGGTAGATTCGACTCGCCTTTAAAGCACATGAAAAGCGGCAAAACGTTGACAATGATGCCCTTGGCCAAAAAGGGCGTATGCGTTTTTTCCTGAATATATTCAGGAAAAAACGCATACGCCCTTTTTGGCCAACCAAGCAAGCCGGAAGTGCAAATCAGCACTACAAACAAGTCTCGCTTGCCATCGGTCAAAAGGGCCATGCTGCAAAAAGTGTAAAAACCAGAAATGCAGGACAGGCCATGGAGACATGGGAGCCTTGCTACGCTGATGGGCGGGATGTCAATTGCCAACAGCCACTCTGGAGAAGTGTACGGTGTGTCCTGAAACATGTAATAAACACAGCTTACAGAGCATAGGGCACTTCCACTCATGGGCGTATAAATTGGGAAAACTAAAAAGCAACAAGACACAGGCACCCCAAAGTTTAGGGCTGCTCTGTGTACAAGAACCTCCACTTCAGTACACCTTAAACATCCCAGGAAAGAGGAAAATGGATAAAGAAGTTGTGGTACTTAGGCACAATGGAATCTCACTCAGCCATGGAATCAGTGTCATAAGGCTAGTAGCAGCATGATGGGTGGATTTAGGGACGAGGATTCTAAGTGAAATAGGTCACACAGAAAAAGACACTTATCCTAAGATATCACTTATAGAGGGCATGTCAAAATCGCTACACTTGAACTGAATTACAAAACAGAACAGAGTCACACATTTAGAAGACACACTATGGCTGCGTAACGGGAAAGGTGAGGTGGGGTGATGCATAAAACAAGGGTTTGAAATTAGCTCCCGTACCGTTCCATAAGCCAAATATGTAACAGACAAGACCTCCTCCCTGCTCAGTGAACTGGACTCAACACCCCCTATTCACCGCACAAGAATATATCTGACTAGCAAGAATCTTAAAACCTATGTATTGATATCTCTCTGGAGTTGAATCAAGAGGGTGTAAAGCGGCATAAACACAGCAGGGAAAAGCAGCTCAACCCCATTATCAAAATAAGTTACTTAAAATGAACCCCATAAAACAAAGACAGTGAAAGAGAGAGAAATTCTTACAAAATCCGTTCGGGGGCTCTGATGCAACCTGGATTGACCATATCTAGACCCACAGCTGGATGAGACATAAGGCTGGACACTCTTGGGGCTGAGAGGATTGGTGAGGTTGGGTGAGCAAACGCAGACGCTTTAAAGTAATACCGCGCGGTACCCACCCCATGGGTCCCAAATCTCCAGGTTCAAGGGCATCTTCCTACATCGAAAACATGCCTGGGAAACCCAGAAGATGGTACACCGTGTGATCGGGAAAGGTTTCTAAAACGCACCTCATTTCTCCTCTCCTTGTGCTCGGATTCGCCATTCCAGCCGCTTTACTAACAATCTCCCTACTTGGAGAATCAGCACCTTGAACCTCCTGTTTGTTTCGTACAGGTTGCAATTTGTCCTGAGGATGAACGGGAAGAGGGGGGACCAATGAGAGACTAGCTCTAGGTGTTGGGACAGGCAGAGGTCACTCTATTTCCCCATCAGGAAGAAGAATGAAGCACAGGCTCAGCCTGCCCCCCGGAACCAGAATAGGGCCTGAAGCAATCCTGCGCTTTTGCGGCCAGCTCCCAAAAAAGCGAGTTGACAAATGGAGCTCAGGGCCACTGCAATTCACAAACCTGCAGAGTTATCAATGATAACTCTCGTCCACAAATATATTGAGGGAAGGCAACGAAGAGGAGTTGAAAGCAAGGCAGAATTGCAGGAAACAGATTTCAGGAGGTAGATTCGACTCGCCTTTAAAGCATATGAAAAGCGGCCAAACGTTGACAATGATGCCCTTGGCCAAAAAGGGCGTATGCGTTTTTTCCTGAATATATTCAGGAAAAAACGCATACGCCCTTTTTGGCCAACCAAGCAAGCCGGAAGTGCAAATCAGTACTACAAACAAGTCTCGCTTGCCATCGGTCAAAAGGGCCATGCTGCAAAAAGTGTAAAAACCAGAAATGCAGGACAGGCCATGGAGACATGGGAGCCTTGCTACGCTGATGGGCGGGATGTCAATTGCCAACAGCCACTCTGGAGAAGTGTACGGTGTGTCCTGAAACATGTAATAAACACAGCTTACAGAGCATAGGGCACTTCCACGCATGGGCGTATAAACTGGGAAAACTAAAAAGCAACAAGACACAGGCACCCCAAAGTTTAGGGCTGCTCTGTGTACAAGAACCTCCACTTCAGTACACCTTACACATCCCAGGAGAGAGGAAAATGGATAAAGAAGTTGTGGTACTTAGGCACAATGGAATCTCACTCAGCCATGGAATCAGTGTCATAAGGCTAGTAGCAGCATGATGGGTGGATTTAGGGACGAGGATTCTAAGTGAAATAGGTCACACAGAAAAAGACACTTATCCTAAGATATCACTTATAGAGGGCATGTCAAAATCGCTACACTTGAACTGAATTACAAAACAGAACAGAGTCACACATTTAGAAGACACACTATGGCTGCGTAACGGGAAAGGTGAGGTGGGGTGATGCATAAAACAAGGGTTTGAAATTAGCTCACGTACCGTTCCATAAGCCAAATATGTAACAGACAAGACCTCCTCCCTGCTCAGTGAACTGGACTCAACACCACCTATTCACCGCACAAGAATATATCTGACTAGCAAGAATCTTAAAACCTATGTATTGATATCTGTCTGGAGTTGAATCAAGAGGGTGTAAAGCGGCATAAGCACAGCAGGGAAAAGCAGCTCAACCCCATTATCAAAATAAATTACTTAAAATGAACCCCATAAAACAAAGACAGTGAAAGAGAGAGAAATTCTTACAAAATCCGTTCGGGGGCTCTGATGCAACCTGGATTGACCATATCTAGACCCACAGCTGGATGAGACATAAGGCTGGACACTCTTGGGGCTGAGATGATTGGTGAGGTTGGGTGAGCAAACGCAGACGCTTTAAAGTAATACCGCGCGGTACCCACCCCATGGGTCCCAAATCTCCAGGTTCAAGGGCATCTTCCTACATTGAAAACATGCCTGGGAAACCCAGAAGATGGTACTCCGTGTGATCGGGAAAGGTTTCTAAAACGCACCTCATTTCTCCTCTCCTTGTGCTCGGGTTCGCCATTCCAGCCGCTTTACTAACAATCTCCCTACTTGGAGAATCAGCACCTTGAACCTCCTGTTTGTTTCGTACAGGATGCAATTTGTCCTGAGGATGACCGGGAAGAGGGGGAACCAATGAGAGACTAGCTCTAGGTGTTGGGACAGGCAGAGGTCATTCTATTTCCCCATCAGGAAGAAGAATGAAGCACAGGCTCAGCCTGCCCCCCGGAACCAGAATAGGGCCTGAAGCAATCCTGCGCTTTTGCGGCCAGCTCCCAAAAAAGCGAGTTGACAAATGGAGCTCAGGGCCACTGCAATTCACAAACCTGCAGAGTTATCAATGATAACTCTCGTCCACAAATATATTGAGGGAAGGCAACGAAGAGGAGTTGAAAGCAAGGCAGAATTGCAGGAAACAGATTTCAGGAGGTAGATTCGACTCGCCTTTAAAGCACATGAAAAGCGGCAAAACGTTGACAATGATGCCCTTGGCCAAAAAGGGCGTATGCGTTTTTTCCTGAATATATTCAGGAAAAAACGCATACGCCCTTTTTGGCCAACCAAGCAAGCCGGAAGTGCAAATCAGCACTACAAACAAGTCTCGCTTGCCATCGGTCAAAAGGGCCATGCTGCAAAAAGTGTAAAAACCAGAAATGCAGGACAGGCCATGGAGACATGGGAGCCTTGCTACGCTGATGGGCGGGATGTCAATTGCCAACAGCCACTCTGGAGAAGTGTACGGTGTGTCCTGAAACATGTAATAAACACAGCTTACAGAGCATAGGGCACTTCCACTCATGGGCGTATAAATTGGGAAAACTAAAAAGCAACAAGACACAGGCACCCCAAAGTTTAGGGCTGCTCTGTGTACAAGAACCTCCACTTCAGTACACCTTAAACATCCCAGGAAAGAGGAAAATGGATAAAGAAGTTGTGGTACTTAGGCACAATGGAATCTCACTCAGCCATGGAATCAGTGTCATAAGGCTAGTAGCAGCATGATGGGTGGATTTAGGGACGAGGATTCTAAGTGAAATAGGTCACACAGAAAAAGACACTTATCCTAAGATATCACTTATAGAGGGCATGTCAAAATCGCTACACTTGAACTGAATTACAAAACAGAACAGAGTCACACATTTAGAAGACACACTATGGCTGCGTAACGGGAAAGGTGAGGTGGGGTGATGCATAAAACAAGGGTTTGAAATTAGCTCCCGTACCGTTCCATAAGCCAAATATGTAACAGACAAGACCTCCTCCCTGCTCAGTGAACTGGACTCAACACCCCCTATTCACCGCACAAGAATATATCTGACTAGCAAGAATCTTAAAACCTATGTATTGATATCTCTCTGGAGTTGAATCAAGAGGGTGTAAAGCGGCATAAACACAGCAGGGAAAAGCAGCTCAACCCCATTATCAAAATAAGTTACTTAAAATGAACCCCATAAAACAAAGACAGTGAAAGAGAGAGAAATTCTTACAAAATCCGTTCGGGGGCTCTGATGCAACCTGGATTGACCATATCTAGACCCACAGCTGGATGAGACATAAGGCTGGACACTCTTGGGGCTGAGAGGATTGGTGAGGTTGGGTGAGCAAACGCAGACGCTTTAAAGTAATACCGCGCGGTACCCACCCCATGGGTCCCAAATCTCCAGGTTCAAGGGCATCTTCCTACATCGAAAACATGCCTGGGAAACCCAGAAGATGGTACACCGTGTGATCGGGAAAGGTTTCTAAAACGCACCTCATTTCTCCTCTCCTTGTGCTCGGATTCGCCATTCCAGCCGCTTTACTAACAATCTCCCTACTTGGAGAATCAGCACCTTGAACCTCCTGTTTGTTTCGTACAGGTTGCAATTTGTCCTGAGGATGAACGGGAAGAGGGGGGACCAATGAGAGACTAGCTCTAGGTGTTGGGACAGGCAGAGGTCACTCTATTTCCCCATCAGGAAGAAGAATGAAGCACAGGCTCAGCCTGCCCCCCGGAACCAGAATAGGGCCTGAAGCAATCCTGCGCTTTTGCGGCCAGCTCCCAAAAAAGCGAGTTGACAAATGGAGCTCAGGGCCACTGCAATTCACAAACCTGCAGAGTTATCAATGATAACTCTCGTCCACAAATATATTGAGGGAAGGCAACGAAGAGGAGTTGAAAGCAAGGCAGAATTGCAGGAAACAGATTTCAGGAGGTAGATTCGACTCGCCTTTAAAGCATATGAAAAGCGGCCAAACGTTGACAATGATGCCCTTGGCCAAAAAGGGCGTATGCGTTTTTTCCTGAATATATTCAGGAAAAAACGCATACGCCCTTTTTGGCCAACCAAGCAAGCCGGAAGTGCAAATCAGTACTACAAACAAGTCTCGCTTGCCATCGGTCAAAAGGGCCATGCTGCAAAAAGTGTAAAAACCAGAAATGCAGGACAGGCCATGGAGACATGGGAGCCTTGCTACGCTGATGGGCGGGATGTCAATTGCCAACAGCCACTCTGGAGAAGTGTACGGTGTGTCCTGAAACATGTAATAAACACAGCTTACAGAGCATAGGGCACTTCCACTCATGGGCGTATAAATTGGGAAAAGTAAAAAGCAACAAGACACAGGCACCCCAAAGTTTAGGGCTGCTCTGTGTACAAGAACCTCCACTTCAGTACACCTTAAAAATCCCAGGAAAGAGGAAAATGGATAAAGAAGTTGTGGTACTTAGGCACAATGGAATCTCACTCAGCCATGAAATCAGTGTCATAAGGCTAGTAGCAGCATGATGGGTGGATTTAGGGACGAGGATTCTAAGTGAAATAGGTCACACAGAAAAAGACACTTATCCTAAGATATCACTTATAGAGGGCATGTGAAAATCGCTACACTTGAACTGAATTACAAAACAGAACAGAGTCACACATTTAGAAGACACACTATGGCTGCATAACGGGAAAGGTGAGGTGGGGTGATGCATAAAACAAGTTTTGAAATTAACTCCCGTACCGTTCCATAAGCCAAATATGTAACAGACAAGACCTCCTCCCTGCTCAGTGAACTGGACTCAACACCCCCTATTCACCGCAAAAGAATATATCTGACTAGCAAGAATCTTAAAACCTATGTATTGATATCTCTCTGGAGTTGAATCAAGAGGGTGTAAAGCGGCATAAACACAGCAGGGAAAAGCAGCTCAACCCCATTATCAAAATAAGTTACTTAAATTGAACCCCAGAAAACAAAGACAGTGAAAGAGAGAGAAATTCTTACAACATCCGTTCGGGGGCTCTGATGCAACCTGGATTGACCATATCTAGACCCACAGCTGGATGAGACATAAGGCTGGACACTCTTGGGGCTGAGAGGATTGGTGAGGTTGGGTGAGCAAACGCAGACGCTTTAAAGTAATACCGCGCGGTACCCACCCCATGGGTCCCAAATCTCCAGGTTCAAGGGCATCTTCCTACATCGAAAACATGCCTGGGAAACCCAGAAGATGGTACACCGTGTGATCGGGAAAGGTTTCTAAAACGCACCTCATTTCTCCTCTCCTTGTGCTCGGGTTCGCCATTCCAGCCGCTTTACTAACAATCTCCCTACTTGGAGAATCAGCACCTTGAACCTCCTGTTTGTTTCGTACAGGTTGCAATTTGTCCTGAGGATGAACGGGAAGAGGGGGGACCAATGAGAGACTAGCTCTAGGTGTTGGGACAGGCAGAGGTCACTCTATTTCCCCATCAGGAAGAAGAATAAAGCACAGGCTCAGCCTGCCCCCCGGAACCAGAATAGGGCCTGAAGCAATCCTGCGCTTTTGCGGCCAGCTCCCAAAAAAGCGAGTTGACAAATGGAGCTCAGGGCCACTGCAATTCACAAACCTGCAGAGTTATCAATGATAACTCTCGTCCACAAATATATTGAGGGAAGGCAACGAAGAGGAGTTGAAAGCAAGGCAGAATTGCAGGAAACAGATTTCAGGAGGTAGATTCGACTCGCCTTTAAAGCACATGAAAAGCGGCAAAACGTTGACAATGATGCCCTTGGCCAAAAAGGGCGTATGCGTTTTTTCCTGAATATATTCAGGAAAAAACGCATACGCCCTTTTTGGACAACGAAGCAAGCCGGAAGTGCAAATCAGCACTACAAACAAGTCTCGCTTGCCATCGGTCAAAAGGGCCATGCTGCAAAAAGTGTAAAAACCAGAAATGCAGGACAGCCCATGGAGACATGGGAGCCTTGCTACGCTGATGGGTGGGATGTCAATTGCCAACAGCCACTCTGCAGAAGTGTACGGTGTGTCCTGAAACATGTAATAAACACAGCTTACAGAGCATAGGGCACTTCCACGCATGGGCGTATAAATTGGGAAAACTAAAAAGCAACAAGACACAGGCACCCCAAAGTTTAGGGCTGCTCTGTGTACAAGAACCTCCACTTCAGTACACCTTAAACATCCCAGGAAAGAGGAAAATGGATAAAGAAGTTGTGGTACTTAGGCACAATGGAATCTCACTCAGCCATGAAATCAGTGTCATAAGGCTAGTAGCAGTATGATGGGTGGATTTAGGGACGAGGATTCTAAGTGAAATAGGTCACACAGAAAAAGACACTTATCCTAAGATATCACTTATAGAGGGCATGTCAAAATCGCTACACTTGAACTGAATTACAAAACAGAACAGAGTCACACATTTAGAAGACACACTATGGCTGCATAACGGGAAAGGTGAGGTGGGGTGATGCATAAAACAAGGGTTTGAAATTAGCTCCCGTACCGTTCCATAAGCCAAATATGTAACAGACAAGACCTCCTCCCTGCTCAGTGAACTGGACTCAACACCCCCTATTCACCGCACAAGAATATATCTGACTAGCAAGAATCTTAAAACCTATGTATTGATATCTCTCTGGAGTTGAATCAAGAGGGTGTAAAGCGGCATAAACACAGCAGGGAAAAGCAGCTCAACCCCATTATCAAAATAAGTTACTTAAAATGAACCCCATAAAACAAAGACAGTGAAAGAGATAGAAATTCTTACAACATCCGTTCGGGGGCTCTGATGCAACCTGGATTGACCATATCTAGACCCACAGCTGGATGAGACATAAGGCTGGACACTCTTGGGGCTGAGAGGATTGGTGAGGTTGGGTGAGCAAACGCAGACGCTTTAAAGTAATACCGCGCGGTACCCACCCCATGGGTCCCAAATCTCCAGATTCAAGGGCATCTTCCTACATCGAAAACATGCCTGGGAAACCCAGAAGATGGTACACCGTGTGATCGGGAAAGGTTTCTAAAACGCACCTCATTTCTCCTCTCCTTGTGCTCGTGTTCGCCATTCCAGCCGCTTTACTAACAATCTCCCTAGTTGGAGAATCAGCACCTTGAACCTCCTGTTTGTTTCGTACAGGTTGCAATTTGTCCTGAGGATGAACGGGAAGAGGGGGGACCAATTAGAGACTAGCTCTAGGTGTTGGGACAGGCAGAGGTCACTCTATTTCCCCATCAGGAAGAAGAATGAAGCACAGGCTCAGCCTGCACCCTGGAACCAGAATAGGGCCTGAAGCAATCCTGCGCTTTTGCGGACAGCTCCCAAAAAAGCGAGTTGACAAATGGAGCTCAGGGCCACTGCAATTCACAAACCTGCAGAGTTATCAATGATAACTCTCGTCCACAAATATATTGAGGGAAGGCAACGAAGAGGAGTTGAAAGCAAGGCAGAATTGCAGGAAACAGATTTCAGGAGGTAGATTCGACTCGCCTTTAAAGCACATGAAAAGCGGCAAAACGTTGACAATGATGCCCTTGGCCAAAAAGGGCGTATGCGTTTTTTCCTGAATATATTCAGGAAAAAACGCATACGCCCTTTTTGGCCAACCAAGCAAGCCGGAAGTGCAAATCAGCACTACAAACAAGTCTCGCTTGCCATCGGTCAAAAGGGCCATGCTGCAAAAAGTGTAAAAACCAGAAATGCAGGACAGGCCATGGAGACATGGGAGCCTTGCTACGCTGATGGGCGGGATGTCAATTGCCAACAGCCACTCTGGAGAAGTGTACGGTGTGTCCTGAAACATGTAATAAACACAGCTTACAGAGCATAGGGCACTTCCACTCATGGGCGTATAAATTGGGAAAACTAAAAAGCAACAAGACACAGGCACCCCAAAGTTTAGGGCTGCTCTGTGTACAAGAACCTCCACTTCAGTACACCTTAAACATCCCAGGAAAGAGGAAAATGGATAAAGAAGTTGTGGTACTTAGGCACAATGGAATCTCACTCAGCCATGGAATCAGTGTCATAAGGCTAGTAGCAGCATGATGGGTGGATTTAGGGACGAGGATTCTAAGTGAAATAGGTCACACAGAAAAAGACACTTATCCTAAGATATCACTTATAGAGGGCATGTCAAAATCGCTACACTTGAACTGAATTACAAAACAGAACAGAGTCACACATTTAGAAGACACACTATGGCTGCGTAACGGGAAAGGTGAGGTGGGGTGATGCATAAAACAAGGGTTTGAAATTAGCTCCCGTACCGTTCCATAAGCCAAATATGTAACAGACAAGACCTCCTCCCTGCTCAGTGAACTGGACTCAACACCCCCTATTCACCGCACAAGAATATATCTGACTAGCAAGAATCTTAAAACCTATGTATTGATATCTCTCTGGAGTTGAATCAAGAGGGTGTAAAGCGGCATAAACACAGCAGGGAAAAGCAGCTCAACCCCATTATCAAAATAAGTTACTTAAAATGAACCCCATAAAACAAAGACAGTGAAAGAGAGAGAAATTCTTACAAAATCCGTTCGGGGGCTCTGATGCAACCTGGATTGACCATATCTAGACCCACAGCTGGATGAGACATAAGGCTGGACACTCTTGGGGCTGAGAGGATTGGTGAGGTTGGGTGAGCAAACGCAGACGCTTTAAAGTAATACCGCGCGGTACCCACCCCATGGGTCCCAAATCTCCAGGTTCAAGGGCATCTTCCTACATCGAAAACATGCCTGGGAAACCCAGAAGATGGTACACCGTGTGATCGGGAAAGGTTTCTAAAACGCACCTCATTTCTCCTCTCCTTGTGCTCGGATTCGCCATTCCAGCCGCTTTACTAACAATCTCCCTACTTGGAGAATCAGCACCTTGAACCTCCTGTTTGTTTCGTACAGGTTGCAATTTGTCCTGAGGATGAACGGGAAGAGGGGGGACCAATGAGAGACTAGCTCTAGGTGTTGGGACAGGCAGAGGTCACTCTATTTCCCCATCAGGAAGAAGAATGAAGCACAGGCTCAGCCTGCCCCCCGGAACCAGAATAGGGCCTGAAGCAATCCTGCGCTTTTGCGGCCAGCTCCCAAAAAAGCGAGTTGACAAATGGAGCTCAGGGCCACTGCAATTCACAAACCTGCAGAGTTATCAATGATAACTCTCGTCCACAAATATATTGAGGGAAGGCAACGAAGAGGAGTTGAAAGCAAGGCAGAATTGCAGGAAACAGATTTCAGGAGGTAGATTCGACTCGCCTTTAAAGCATATGAAAAGCGGCCAAACGTTGACAATGATGCCCTTGGCCAAAAAGGGCGTATGCGTTTTTTCCTGAATATATTCAGGAAAAAACGCATACGCCCTTTTTGGCCAACCAAGCAAGCCGGAAGTGCAAATCAGTACTACAAACAAGTCTCGCTTGCCATCGGTCAAAAGGGCCATGCTGCAAAAAGTGTAAAAACCAGAAATGCAGGACAGGCCATGGAGACATGGGAGCCTTGCTACGCTGATGGGCGGGATGTCAATTGCCAACAGCCACTCTGGAGAAGTGTACGGTGTGTCCTGAAACATGTAATAAACACAGCTTACAGAGCATAGGGCACTTCCACTCATGGGCGTATAAATTGGGAAAAGTAAAAAGCAACAAGACACAGGCACCCCAAAGTTTAGGGCTGCTCTGTGTACAAGAACCTCCACTTCAGTACACCTTAAAAATCCCAGGAAAGAGGAAAATGGATAAAGAAGTTGTGGTACTTAGGCACAATGGAATCTCACTCAGCCATGAAATCAGTGTCATAAGGCTAGTAGCAGCATGATGGGTGGATTTAGGGACGAGGATTCTAAGTGAAATAGGTCACACAGAAAAAGACACTTATCCTAAGATATCACTTATAGAGGGCATGTGAAAATCGCTACACTTGAACTGAATTACAAAACAGAACAGAGTCACACATTTAGAAGACACACTATGGCTGCATAACGGGAAAGGTGAGGTGGGGTGATGCATAAAACAAGTTTTGAAATTAACTCCCGTACCGTTCCATAAGCCAAATATGTAACAGACAAGACCTCCTCCCTGCTCAGTGAACTGGACTCAACACCCCCTATTCACCGCAAAAGAATATATCTGACTAGCAAGAATCTTAAAACCTATGTATTGATATCTCTCTGGAGTTGAATCAAGAGGGTGTAAAGCGGCATAAACACAGCAGGGAAAAGCAGCTCAACCCCATTATCAAAATAAGTTACTTAAATTGAACCCCAGAAAACAAAGACAGTGAAAGAGAGAGAAATTCTTACAACATCCGTTCGGGGGCTCTGATGCAACCTGGATTGACCATATCTAGACCCACAGCTGGATGAGACATAAGGCTGGACACTCTTGGGGCTGAGAGGATTGGTGAGGTTGGGTGAGCAAACGCAGACGCTTTAAAGTAATACCGCGCGGTACCCACCCCATGGGTCCCAAATCTCCAGGTTCAAGGGCATCTTCCTACATCGAAAACATGCCTGGGAAACCCAGAAGATGGTACACCGTGTGATCGGGAAAGGTTTCTAAAACGCACCTCATTTCTCCTCTCCTTGTGCTCGGGTTCGCCATTCCAGCCGCTTTACTAACAATCTCCCTACTTGGAGAATCAGCACCTTGAACCTCCTGTTTGTTTCGTACAGGTTGCAATTTGTCCTGAGGATGAACGGGAAGAGGGGGGACCAATGAGAGACTAGCTCTAGGTGTTGGGACAGGCAGAGGTCACTCTATTTCCCCATCAGGAAGAAGAATAAAGCACAGGCTCAGCCTGCCCCCCGGAACCAGAATAGGGCCTGAAGCAATCCTGCGCTTTTGCGGCCAGCTCCCAAAAAAGCGAGTTGACAAATGGAGCTCAGGGCCACTGCAATTCACAAACCTGCAGAGTTATCAATGATAACTCTCGTCCACAAATATATTGAGGGAAGGCAACGAAGAGGAGTTGAAAGCAAGGCAGAATTGCAGGAAACAGATTTCAGGAGGTAGATTCGACTCGCCTTTAAAGCACATGAAAAGCGGCAAAACGTTGACAATGATGCCCTTGGCCAAAAAGGGCGTATGCGTTTTTTCCTGAATATATTCAGGAAAAAACGCATACGCCCTTTTTGGACAACGAAGCAAGCCGGAAGTGCAAATCAGCACTACAAACAAGTCTCGCTTGCCATCGGTCAAAAGGGCCATGCTGCAAAAAGTGTAAAAACCAGAAATGCAGGACAGCCCATGGAGACATGGGAGCCTTGCTACGCTGATGGGTGGGATGTCAATTGCCAACAGCCACTCTGCAGAAGTGTACGGTGTGTCCTGAAACATGTAATAAACACAGCTTACAGAGCATAGGGCACTTCCACGCATGGGCGTATAAATTGGGAAAACTAAAAAGCAACAAGACACAGGCACCCCAAAGTTTAGGGCTGCTCTGTGTACAAGAACCTCCACTTCAGTACACCTTAAACATCCCAGGAAAGAGGAAAATGGATAAAGAAGTTGTGGTACTTAGGCACAATGGAATCTCACTCAGCCATGAAATCAGTGTCATAAGGCTAGTAGCAGTATGATGGGTGGATTTAGGGACGAGGATTCTAAGTGAAATAGGTCACACAGAAAAAGACACTTATCCTAAGATATCACTTATAGAGGGCATGTCAAAATCGCTACACTTGAACTGAATTACAAAACAGAACAGAGTCACACATTTAGAAGACACACTATGGCTGCATAACGGGAAAGGTGAGGTGGGGTGATGCATAAAACAAGGGTTTGAAATTAGCTCCCGTACCGTTCCATAAGCCAAATATGTAACAGACAAGACCTCCTCCCTGCTCAGTGAACTGGACTCAACACCCCCTATTCACCGCACAAGAATATATCTGACTAGCAAGAATCTTAAAACCTATGTATTGATATCTCTCTGGAGTTGAATCAAGAGGGTGTAAAGCGGCATAAACACAGCAGGGAAAAGCAGCTCAACCCCATTATCAAAATAAGTTACTTAAAATGAACCCCATAAAACAAAGACAGTGAAAGAGATAGAAATTCTTACAACATCCGTTCGGGGGCTCTGATGCAACCTGGATTGACCATATCTAGACCCACAGCTGGATGAGACATAAGGCTGGACACTCTTGGGGCTGAGAGGATTGGTGAGGTTGGGTGAGCAAACGCAGACGCTTTAAAGTAATACCGCGCGGTACCCACCCCATGGGTCCCAAATCTCCAGATTCAAGGGCATCTTCCTACATCGAAAACATGCCTGGGAAACCCAGAAGATGGTACACCGTGTGATCGGGAAAGGTTTCTAAAACGCACCTCATTTCTCCTCTCCTTGTGCTCGTGTTCGCCATTCCAGCCGCTTTACTAACAATCTCCCTAGTTGGAGAATCAGCACCTTGAACCTCCTGTTTGTTTCGTACAGGTTGCAATTTGTCCTGAGGATGAACGGGAAGAGGGGGGACCAATTAGAGACTAGCTCTAGGTGTTGGGACAGGCAGAGGTCACTCTATTTCCCCATCAGGAAGAAGAATGAAGCACAGGCTCAGCCTGCACCCTGGAACCAGAATAGGGCCTGAAGCAATCCTGCGCTTTTGCGGACAGCTCCCAAAAAAGCGAGTTGACAAATGGAGCTCAGGGCCACTGCAATTCACAAACCTGCAGAGTTATCAATGATAACTCTCGTCCACAAATATATTGAGGGAAGGCAACGAAGAGGAGTTGAAAGCAAGGCAGAATTGCAGGAAACAGATTTCAGGAGGTAGATTCGACTCGCCTTGAAAGCACATGAAAAGCGGCAAAACGTTGACAATGATGCCCTTGGCCAAAAAGGGCGTATGCGTTTTTTCCTGAATATATTCAGGAAAAAACGCATACGCCCTTTTTGGCCAACCAAGCAAGCCGGAAGTGCAAATCAGCACTACAAACAAGTCTCGCTTGCCATCGGTCAAAAGGGCCATGCTGCAAAAAGTGTAAAAACCAGAAATGCAGGACAGGCCATGGAGACATGGGAGCCTTGCTACGCTGATGGGCGGGATGTCAATTGCCAACAGCCACTCTGGAGAAGTGTACGGTGTGTCCTGAAACATGTAATAAACACAGCTTACAGAGCATAGGGCACTTCCACTCATGGGCGTATAAATTGGGAAAACTAAAAAGCAACAAGACACAGGCACCCCAAAGTTTAAGGCTGCTCTGTGTACAAGAACCTCCACTTCAGTACACCTTAAACATCCCAGGAGAGAGGAAAATGGATAAAGAAGTTGTGGTACTTAGGCACAATGGAATCTCACTCAGCCATGGAATCAGTGTCATAAGGCTAGTAGCAGCATGATGGGTGGATTTAGGGACGAGGATTCTAAGTGAAATAGGTCACACAGAAAAAGACACTTATCCTAAGATATCACTTATAGAGGGCATGTCAAAATCGCTACACTTGAACTGAATTACAAAACAGAACAGAGTCACACATTTAGAAGACACACTATGGCTGCGTAACGGGAAAGGTGAGGTGGGGTGATGCATAAAACAAGGGTTTGAAATTAGCTCCCGTACCGTTCCATAAGCCAAATATGTAACAGACAAGACCTCCTCCCTGCTCAGTGAACTGGACTCAACACCCCCTATTCACCGCACAAGAATATATCTGACTAGCAAGAATCTTAAAACCTATGTATTGATATCTCTCTGGAGTTGAATCAAGAGGGTGTAAAGCGGCATAAACACAGCAGGGAAAAGCAGCTCAACCCCATTATCAAAATAAGTTACTTAAAATGAACCCCATAAAACAAAGACAGTGAAAGAGAGAGAAATTCTTACAACATCCGTTCGGGGGCTCTGATGCAACCTGGATTGACCATATCTAGACCCACAGCTGGATGAGACATAAGGCTGGACACTCTTGGGGCTGAGAGGATTGGTGAGGTTGGGTGAGCAAACGCAGACGCTTTAAAGTAATACCGCGCGGTACCCACCCCATGGGTCCCAAATCTCCAGGTTCAAGGGCATCTTCCTACATCGAAAACATGCCTGGGAAACCCAGAAGATGGTACACCGTGTGATCGGGAAAGGTTTCTAAAACGCACCTCATTTCTCCTCTCCTTGTGCTCGGATTCGCCATTCCAGCCTCTTTACTAACAATCTCCCTACTTGGAGAATCAGCACCTTGAACCTCCTGTTTGTTTCGTACAGGTTGCAATTTGTCCTGAGGATGAACGGGAAGAGGGGGGACCAATGAGAGACTAGCTCTAGGTGTTGGGACAGGCAGAGGTCACTCTATTTCCCCATCAGGAAGAAGAATGAAGCACAGGCTCAGCCTGCCCCCCGGAACCAGAATAGGGCCTGAAGCAATCCTGCGCTTTTGCGGCCAGCTCCCAAAAAAGCGAGTTGACAAATGGAGCTCAGGGCCACTGCAATTCACAAACCTGCAGAGTTATCAATGATAACTCTCGTCCACAAATATATTGAGGGAAGGCAACGAAGAGGAGTTGAAAGCAAGGCAGAATTGCAGGAAACAGATTTCAGGAGGTAGATTCGACTCGCCTTTAAAGCACATGAAAAGCGGCAAAACGTTGACAATGATGCCCTTGGCCAAAAAGGGCGTATGCGTTTTTTCCTGAATATATTCAGGAAAAAACGCATACGCCCTTTTTGGCCAACCAAGCAAGCCGGAAGTGCAAATCAGTACTACAAACAAGTCTCGCTTGCCATCGGTCAAAAGGGCCATGCTGCAAAAAGTGTAAAAACCAGAAATGCAGGACAGGCCATGGAGACATGGGAGCCTTGCTACGCTGATGGGCGGGATGTCAATTGCCAACAGCCACTCTGGAGAAGTGTACGGTGTGTCCTGAAACATGTAATAAACACAGCTTACAGAGCATAGGGCACTTCCACTCATGGGCGTATAAATTGGGAAAAGTAAAAAGCAACAAGACACAGGCACCCCAAAGTTTAGGGCTGCTCTGTGTACAAGAACCTCCACTTCAGTACACCTTAAACATCCCAGGAAAGAGGAAAATGGATAAAGAAGTTGTGGTACTTAGGCACAATGGAATCACACTCAGCCATGAAATCAGTGTCATAAGGCTAGTAGCAGCATGATGGGTGGATTTAGGGACGAGGATTCTAAGTGAAATAGGTCACACAGAAAAAGACACTTATCCTAAGATATCACTTATAGAGGGCATGTCAAAATCGCTACACTTGAACTGAATTACAAAACAGAACAGAGTCACACATTTAGAAGACACACTATGGCTGCATAACGGGAAAGGTGAGGTGGGGTGATGCATAAAACAAGTGTTTGAAATTAACTCCCGTACCGTTCCATAAGCCAAATATGTAACAGACAAGACCTCCTCCCTGCTCAGTGAACTGGACTCAACACCCCCTATTCACCGCAAAAGAATATATCTGACTAGCAAGAATCTTAAAACCTATGTATTGATATCTCTCTGGAGTTGAATCAAGAGGGTGTAAAGCGGCATAAACACAGCAGGGAAAAGCAGCTCAACCCCATTATCAAAATAAGTTACTTAAATTGAACCCTAGAAAACAAAGACAGTGAAAGAGAGAGAAATTCTTACAACATCCGTTCGGGGGCTCTGATGCAACCTGGATTGACCATATCTAGACCCACAGCTGGATGAGACATAAGGCTGGACACTCTTGGGGCTGAGAGGATTGGTGAGGTTGGGTGAGCAAACGCAGACGCTTTAAAGTAATACCGCGCGGTACCCACCCCATGGGTCCCAAATCTCCAGGTTCAAGGGCATCTTCCTACATCGAAAACATGCCTGGGAAACCCAGAAGATGGTACACCGTGTGATCGGGAAAGGTTTCTAAAACGCACCTCATTTCTCCTCTCCTTGTGCTCGGGTTCGCCGTTCCAGCCGCTTTACTAACAATCTCCCTACTTGGAGAATCAGCACCTTGAACCTCCTGTTTGTTTTGTACAGGTTGCAATTTGTCCTGAGGATGAACGGGAAGAGGGGGGACCAATGAGAGACTAGCTCTAGGTGTTGGGACAGGCAGAGGTCACTCTATTTCCCCATCAGGAAGAAGAATGAAGCACAGGCTCAGCCTGCCCCCCGGAACCAGAATAGGGCCTGAAGCAATCCTGCGCTTTTGCGGCCAGCTCCCAAAAAAGCGAGTTGACAAATGGAGCTCAGGGCCACTGCAATTCACAAACCTGCAGAGTTATCAATGATAACTCTCGTCCACAAATATATTGAGGGAAGGCAACGAAGAGGAGTTGAAAGCAAGGCAGAATTGCAGGAAACAGATTTCAGGAGGTAGATTCGACTCGCCTTTAAAGCACATGAAAAGCGGCAAAACGTTGACAATGATGCCCTTGGCCAAAAAGGGCGTATGCGTTTTTTCCTGAATATATTCAGGAAAAAACGCATACGCCCTTTTTGGCCAACCAAGCAAGCCGGAAGTGCAAATCAGCACTACAAACAAGTCTCGCTTGCCCTTGGTCAAAAGGGCCATGCTGCAAAAAGTGTAAAAACCAGAAATGCAGGACAGGCCATGGAGACATGGGAGCCTTGCTACGCTGATGGGCGGGATGTCAATTGCCAACAGCCACTCTGGAGAAGTGTACGGTGTGTCCTGAAACATGTAATAAACACAGCTTACAGAGCATAGGGCACTTCCACTCATGGGCGTATAAATTGGGAAAACTAAAAAGCAACAAGACACAGGCACCCCAAAGTTTAGGGCTGCTCTGTGTACAAGAACCTCCACTTCAGTACACCTTAAACATCCCAGGAAAGAGGAAAATGGATAAAGAAGTTGTGGGACTTAGGCACAATGGAATCTCACTCAGCCATGGAATCAGTGTCATAAGGCTAGTAGCAGCATGATGGGTGGATTTAGGGACGAGGATTCTAAGTGAAATAGGTCACACAGAAAAAGACACTTATCCTAAGATATCACTTATAGAGGGCATGTCAAAATCGCTACACTTGAACTGAATTACAAAACAGAACAGAGTCACACATTTAGAAGACACACTATGGCTGCGTAACGGGAAAGGTGAGGTGGGGTGATGCATAAAACAAGGGTTTGAAATTAGCTCCCGTACCGTTCCATAAGCCAAATATGTAACAGACAAGACCTCCTCCCTGCTCAGTGAACTGGACTCAACACCCCCTATTCACCGCACAAGAATATATCTGACTAGCAAGAATCTTAAAACCTATGTATTGATATCTCTCTGGAGTTGAATCAAGAGGGTGTAGAGCGGTATAAACACAGCAGGGAAAAGCAGCTCAACCCCATTATCAAAATAAATTACTTAAAATGAACCCCATAAAACAAAGACAGTGAAAGAGAGAGAAATTCTTACAACATCCGTTCGGGGGCTCTGATGCAACCTGGATTGACCATATCTAGACCCACAGCTGGATGAGACATAAGGCTGGACACTCTTGGGGCTGAGAGGATTGGTGAGGTTCGGTGAGCAAACGCAGACGCTTTAAAGTAATACCGCGCGGTACCCACCCCATGGGTCCCAAATCTCCAGGTTCAAGGGCATCTTCCTACATCGAAAACATGCCTGGGAACCCCAGAAGATGGTACACCGTGTGATCGGGAAAGGTTTCTAAAACGCAACTCATTTCTCCTCTCCTTGTGCTCGGGTTCGCCATTCCAGCCGCTTTACTAACAATCTCCCTACTTGGAGAATCAGCACCTTGAACCTCCTGTTTGTTTCGTACAGGTTGCAATTTGTCCTGAGGATGAACGGGAAGAGGGGTACCAATGAGAGACTAGCTCTAGGTGTTGGGACAGGCAGAGGTCACTCTATTTCCCCATCAGGAAGAAGAATGAAGCACAGGCTCAGCCTGCACCCCGGAACCAGAATAGGGCCTGAAGCAATCCTGCGCTTTTGCGGCCAGCTCCCAAAAAAGCGAGTTGACAAATGGAGCTCAGGGCCACTGCAATTCACAAACCTGCAGAGTTATCAATGATAACTCTCGTCCACAAATATATTGAGGGAAGGCAACGAAGAGGAGTTGAAAGCAAGGCAGAATTGCAGGAAACAGATTTCAGGAGGTAGATTCGACTCGCCTTTAAAGCACATGAAAAGCGGCAAAACGTTGACAATGATGCCCTTGGCCAAAAAGGGCGTATGCGTTTTTTCCTGAATATATTCAGGAAAAAACGCATACGCCCTTTTTGGCCAACCAAGCAAGCCGGAAGTGCAAATCAGCACTACAAACAAGTCTCGCTTGCCATCGGTCAAAAGGGCCAGGCTGCAAAAAGTGTAAAAACCAGAAATGCAGGACAGGCCATGGAGACATGGGAGCCTTGCTACGCTGATGGGCGGGATGTCAATTGCCAACAGCCACTCTGGAGAAGTGTACGGTGTGTCCTGAAACATGTAATAAACACAGCTTACAGAGCATAGGGCACTTCCACTCATGGGCGTATAAATTGGGAAAACTAAAAACCAACAAGACACAGGCACCCCAAAGTTTAGGGCTGCTCTGTGTAGAAGAACCTCCACTTCAGTACACCTTAAACATCCCAGGAAAGAGGAAAATGGATAAAGAAGTTGTGGTACTTAGGCACAATGGAATCTCACTCAGCCATGGAATCAGTGTCATAAGGCTAGTAGCAGCATGATGGGTGGATTTAGGGACGAGGATTCTAAGTGAAATAGGTCACACAGAAAAAGACACTTATCCTAAGATATCACTTATAGAGGGCATGTCAAAATCGCTACACTTGAACTGAATTACAAAACAGAACAGAGTCACACATTTAGAAGACACACTATGGCTGCGTAACGGGAAAGGTGAGGTGGGGTGATGCATAAAACAAGGGTTTTAAATTAGCTCCTGTACCGTTCCATAAGCCAAATATGTAACAGACAAGACCTCCTCCCTGCTCAGTGAACTGGACTCAACACCCCCTATTCACCGCACAAGAATATATCTGACTAGCAAGAATCTTAAAACCTATGTATTGATATCTCTCTGGAGTTGAATCAAGAGGGTGTAAAGCGGCATAAACACAGCAGGGAAAAGCAGCTCAACCCCATTATCAAAATAAATTACTTAAAATGTACCCCATAAAACAAAGATAGTGAAAGAGAGAGAAATTCTTACAAAATCCGTTCGGGGGCTCTGATGCAACCTGGATTGACCATATCTAGACCCACAGCTGGATGAGACATAAGGCTGGACACTCTTGGGGCTGAGAGGATTGGTGAGGTTGGGTGAGCAAACGCAGACGCGTTAAAGTAATACCGCGCGGTACCCACCCCATGGGTCCCAAATCTCCAGGTTCAAGGGCATCTTCCTACATCGAAAACATGCCTGGGAAACCCAGAAGATGGTACACCGTGTGATCGGGGAAGGTTTCTAAAACGCACCTCATTTCTCCTCTCCTTGTGCTCGGGTTCGCCATTCCAGCCGCTTTACTAACAATCTCCCTACTTGGAGAATCAGCACCTTGAACCTCCTGTTTGTTTCGTACAGCTTGCAATTTATCCTGAGGATGAACGGGAAGAGGGGGAACCAATGAGAGACTAGCTCTAGGTGTTGGGACAGGCAGAGGTCAATCTATTTCCCCATCAGGAAGAAGAATGAAGCACAGGCTCAGCCTGCCCCCCGGAACCAGAATAGGGCCTGAAGCCATCCTGCGCTTTTGCGGCCAGCTCCCAAAAAAGCGAGTTGACAAATGGAGCTCAGGGCCACTGCAATTCACAAACCTGCAGAGTTATGAATGATAACTCTCGTCCACAAATATATTGAGGGAAGGCAACGAAGAGGATTTGAAAGCAAGGCAGAATTGCAAGAAACAGATTTCAGGAGGTAGATTCGACTCGCCTTTAAAGCACATGAAAAGCGGCAAAACGTTGACAATGATGCCCTTGGCCAAAAAGGGCGTATGCGTTTTTTCCTGAATATATTCAGGAAAAAACGCATACGCCCTTTTTGGCCAACCAAGCAAGCCGGACGTGCAAATCAGCACTAAAAAGAAGTCTCGCTTGCCATCGGTCAAAAGGGCCATGCTGCAAAAAGTGTAAAAACCAGAAATGCAGGACAGGCCATGGAGACATGGGAGCCTTGCTACGCTGATGGGCGGGATGTCAATTGCCAACAGCCACTCTGGAGAAGTGTACGGTGTGTCCTGAAACATGTAATAAACACAGCTTACAGAGCATAGGGCACTTCCACTCATGGGCGTATAAATTGGGAAAACTAAAAAGCAACAAGACACAGGCACCCCAAAGTTTAGGGCTGCTCTGTGTACAAGAACCTCCACTTCAGTACACCTTAAACATCCCAGGAAAGAGGAAAATGGATAAAGAAGTTGTGGTACTTAGGCACAATGGAATCTCACTCAGCCATGGAATCAGTGTCATAAGGCTAGTAGCAGCATGATGGGTGGATTTAGGGACGAGGATTCTAAGTGAAATAGGTCACACAGAAAAAGACACTTATCCTAAGATATCACTTATAGAGGGCATGTCAAAATCGCTACACTTGAACTGAATTACAAAACAGAACAGAGTCACACATTTAGAAGACACACTATGGCTGCGTAACGGGAAAGGTGAGGTGGGGTGATGCATAAAACAAGGGTTTGAAATTAGCTCCCGTACCGTTCCATAAGCCAAATATGTAACAGACAAGACCTCCTCCCTGCTCAGTGAACTGGACTCAACACCCCCTATTCACCGCACAAGAATATATCTGACTAGCAAGAATCTTAAAACCTATGTATTGATATCTCTCTGGAGTTGAATCAAGAGGGTGTAAAGCGGCATAAACACAGCAGGGAAAAGCAGCTCAACCCCATTATCAAAATAAATTACTTAAAATGAACCCCATAAAACAAAGACAGTGAAAGAGAGAGAAATTCTTACAAAATCCGTTCGGGGGCTCTGATGCAACCTGGATTGACCATATCTAGACCCACACCTGGATGAGACATAAAGCTGGACACTCTTGGGGCTGAGAGGATTGGTGAGGTTCGGTGAGCAAACACAGACGCTTTAAAGTAATACCGCGCGGTACCCACCCCATGGGTCCCAAATCTCCAGGTTCAAGGGCATCTTCCTACATCGAAAACATGCCTGGGAAACCCAGAAGATGGTACACCGTGTGATCGGGAAAGGTTTCTAAAACGCACCTCATTTCTCCTCTCCTTGTGCTCGGGTTCGCCATTCCAGCCGCTTTACTAACAATCTCCCTACTTGGAGAATCAGCACCTTGAACCTCCTGTTTGTTTCGTACAGGTTGCAATTTGTCCTGAGGATGAACGGGAAGAGGGGGAACCAATGAGAGACTAGCTCTAGGTGTTGGGACAGGCAGAGGTCACTCTATTTCCCCATCAGGAAGAAGAATGAAGCACAGGCTCAGCCTGCCCCCCGGAACCAGAATAGGGCCTGAAGCAATCCTGCGCTTTTGCGGCCAGCTCCCAAAAAAGCGAGTTGACAAATGGAGCTCAGGGCCACTGCAATTCACAAACCTGCAGAGTTATCAATGATAACTCTCGTCCACAAATATATTGAGGGAAGGCAACGAAGAGGATTTGAAAGCAAGGCAGAATTGCAGGAAACAGATTTCAGGAGGTAGATTCGACTCGCCTTTAAAGCACATGAAAAGCGGCAAAACGTTGACAATGATGCCCTTGGCCAAAAAGGGCGTATGCGTTTTTTCCTGAATATATTCAGGAAAAAACGCATACGCCCTTTTTGGCCAACCAAGCAAGCCGGAAGTGCAAATCAGCACTACAAACAAGTCTCGCTTGCCCTTGGTCAAAAGGGCCATGCTGCAAAAAGTGTAAAAACCAGAAATGCAGGACAGGCCATGGAGACATGGGAGCCTTGCTACGCTGATGGGCGGGATGTCAATTGCCAACAGCCACTCTGGAGAAGTGTACGGTGTGTCCTGAAACATGTAATAAACACAGCTTACAGAGCATAGGGCACTTCCACTCATGGGCGTATAAATTGGGAAAACTAAAAACCAACAAGACACAGGCACCCCAAAGTTTAGGGCTGCTCTGTGTACAAGAACCTCCACTTCAGTACACCTTAAACATCCCAGGAAAGAGGAAAATGGATAAAGAAGTTGTGGTACTTAGGCACAATGGAATCTCACTCAGCCATGGAATCAGTGTCATAAGGCTAGTAGCAGCATGATGGGTGGATTTAGGGACGAGGATTCTAAGTGAAATAGGTCACACAGAAAAAGACACTTATCCTAAGATATCACTTATAGAGGGCATGTCAAAATCGCTACACTTGAACTGAATTACAAAACAGAACAGAGTCACACATTTAGAAGACACACTATGGCTGCGTAACGGGAAAGGTGAGGTGGGGTGATGCATAAAACAAGGGTTTGAAATTAGCTCCCGTACCGTTCCATAAGCCAAATATGTAACAGACAAGACCTCCTCCCTGCTCAGTGAACTGGACTCAACACCCCCTATTCACCGCACAAGAATATATCTGACTAGCAAGAATCTTAAAACCTATGTATTGATATCTCTCTGGAGTTGAATCAAGAGGGTGTAAAGCGGCATAAACACAGCAGGGAAAAGCAGCTCAACCCCATTATCAAAATAAATTACTTAAAATGAACCCCATAAAACAAAGACAGTGAAAGAGAGAGAAATTCTTACAAAATCCGTTCGGGGGCTCTGATGCAACCTGGATTGACCATATCTAGACCCACAGCTGGATGAGACATAAAGCTGGACACTCTTGGGGCTGAGAGGATTGGTGAGGTTCGGTGAGCAAACACAGACGCTTTAAAGTAATACCGCGCGGTACCCACCCCATGGGTCCCAAATCTCCAGGTTCAAGGGCATCTTCCTACATCGAAAACATGCCTGGGAAACCCAGAAGATGGTACACCGTGTGATCGGGAAAGGTTTCTAAAACGCACCTCATTTCTCCTCTCCTTGTGCTCGGGTTCGCCATTCCAGCCGCTTTACTAACAATCTCCCTACTTGGAGAATCAGCACCTTGAACCTCCTGTTTGTTTCGTACAGGTTGCAATTTGTCCTGAGGATGAACGGGAAGAGGGGGAACCAATGAGAGACTAGCTCTAGGTGTTGGGACAGGCAGAGGTCACTCTATTTCCCCATCAGGAAGAAGAATGAAGCACAGGCTCAGCCTGCCCCCCGGAACCAGAATAGGGCCTGAAGCAATCCTGCGCTTTTGCGGCCAGCTCCCAAAAAAGCGAGTTGACAAATGGAGCTCAGGGCCACTGCAATTCACAAACCTGCAGAGTTATCAATGATAACTCTCGTCCACAAATATATTGAGGGAAGGCAACGAAGAGGATTTGAAAGCAAGGCAGAATTGCAGGAAACAGATTTCAGGAGGTAGATTCGACTCGCCTTTAAAGCACATGAAAAGCGGCAAAACGTTGACAATGATGCCCTTGGCCAAAAAGGGCGTATGCGTTTTTTCCTGAATATATTCAGGAAAAAACGCATACGCCCTTTTTGGCCAACCAAGCAAGCCGGAAGTGCAAATCAGCACTACAAACAAGTCTCGCTTGCCCTTGGTCAAAAGGGCCATGCTGCAAAAAGTGTAAAAACCAGAAATGCAGGACAGGCCATGGAGACATGGGAGCCTTGCTACGCTGATGGGCGGGATGTCAATTGCCAACAGCCACTCTGGAGAAGTGTACGGTGTGTCCTGAAACATGTAATAAACACAGCTTACAGAGCATAGGGCACTTCCACTCATGGGCGTATAAATTGGGAAAACTAAAAACCAACAAGACACAGGCACCCCAAAGTTTAGGGCTGCTCTGTGTACAAGAACCTCCACTTCAGTACACCTTAAACATCCCAGGAAAGAGGAAAATGGATAAAGAAGTTGTGGTACTTAGGCACAATGGAATCTCACTCAGCCATGGAATCAGTGTCATAAGGCTAGTAGCAGCATGATGGGTGGATTTAGGGACGAGGATTCTAAGTGAAATAGGTCACACAGAAAAAGACACTTATCCTAAGATATCACTTATAGAGGGCATGTCAAAATCGCTACACTTGAACTGAATTACAAAACAGAACAGAGTCACACATTTAGAAGACACACTATGGCTGCGTAACGGGAAAGGTGAGGTGGGGTGATGCATAAAACAAGGGTTTGAAATTAGCTCCCGTACCGTTCCATAAGCCAAATATGTAACAGACAAGACCTCCTCCCTGCTCAGTGAACTGGACTCAACACCCCCTATTCACCGCACAAGAATATATCTGACTAGCAAGAATCTTAAAACCTATGTATTGATATCTCTCTGGAGTTGAATCAAGAGGGTGTAAAGCGGCATAAACACAGCAGGGAAAAGCAGCTCAACCCCATTATCAAAATAAATTACTTAAAATGAACCCCATAAAACAAAGACAGTGAAAGAGAGAGAAATTCTTACAAAATCCGTTCGGGGGCTCTGATGCAACCTGGATTGACCATATCTAGACCCACAGCTGGATGAGACATAAAGCTGGACACTCTTGGGGCTGAGAGGATTGGTGAGGTTCGGTGAGCAAACACAGACGCTTTAAAGTAATACCGCGCGGTACCCACCCCATGGGTCCCAAATCTCCAGGTTCAAGGGCATCTTCCTACATCGAAAACATGCCTGGGAAACCCAGAAGATGGTACACCGTGTGATCGGGAAAGGTTTCTAAAACGCACCTCATTTCTCCTCTCCTTGTGCTCGGGTTCGCCATTCCAGCCGCTTTACTAACAATCTCCCTACTTGGAGAATCAGCACCTTGAACCTCCTGTTTGTTTCGTACAGGTTGCAATTTGTCCTGAGGATGAACGGGAAGAGGGGGAACCAATGAGAGACTAGCTCTAGGTGTTGGGACAGGCAGAGGTCACTCTATTTCCCCATCAGGAAGAAGAATGAAGCACAGGCTCAGCCTGCCCCCCGGAACCAGAATAGGGCCTGAAGCAATCCTGCGCTTTTGCGGCCAGCTCCCAAAAAAGCGAGTTGACAAATGGAGCTCAGGGCCACTGCAATTCACAAACCTGCAGAGTTATCAATGATAACTCTCGTCCACAAATATATTGAGGGAAGGCAACGAAGAGGATTTGAAAGCAAGGCAGAATTGCAGGAAACAGATTTCAGGAGGTAGATTCGACTCGCCTTTAAAGCACATGAAAAGCGGCAAAACGTTGACAATGATGCCCTTGGCCAAAAAGGGCGTATGCGTTTTTTCCTGAATATATTCAGGAAAAAACGCATACGCCCTTTTTGGCCAACCAAGCAAGCCGGAAGTGCAAATCAGCACTACAAACAAGTCTCGCTTGCCCTTGGTCAAAAGGGCCATGCTGCAAAAAGTGTAAAAACCAGAAATGCAGGACAGGCCATGGAGACATGGGAGCCTTGCTACGCTGATGGGCGGGATGTCAATTGCCAACAGCCACTCTGGAGAAGTGTACGGTGTGTCCTGAAACATGTAATAAACACAGCTTACAGAGCATAGGGCACTTCCACTCATGGGCGTATAAATTGGGAAAACTAAAAACCAACAAGACACAGGCACCCCAAAGTTTAGGGCTGCTCTGTGTACAAGAACCTCCACTTCAGTACACCTTAAACATCCCAGGAAAGAGGAAAATGGATAAAGAAGTTGTGGGACTTAGGCACAATGGAATCTCACTCAGCCATGGAATCAGTGTCATAAGGCTAGTAGCAGCATGATGGGTGGATTTAGGGACGAGGATTCTAAGTGAAATAGGTCACACAGAAAAAGACACTTATCCTAAGATATCACTTATAGAGGGCATGTCAAAATCGCTACACTTGAACTGAATTACAAAACAGAACAGAGTCACACATTTAGAAGACACACTATGGCTGCGTAACGGGAAAGGTGAGGTGGGGTGATGCATAAAACAAGGGTTTGAAATTAGCTCCCGTACCGTTCCATAAGCCAAATATGTAACAGACAAGACCTCCTCCCTGCTCAGTGAACTGGACTCAACACCCCCTATTCACCGCACAAGAATATATCTGACTAGCAAGAATCTTAAAACCTATGTATTGATATCTCTCTGGAGTTGAATCAAGAGGGTGTAAAGCGGCATAAACACAGCAGGGAAAAGCAGCTCAACCCCATTATCAAAATAAATTACTTAAAATGAACCCCATAAAACAAAGACAGTGAAAGAGAGAGAAATTCTTACAAAATCCGTTCGGGGGCTCTGATGCAACCTGGATTGACCATATCTAGACCCACAGCTGGATGAGACATAAAGCTGGACACTCTTGGGGCTGAGAGGATTGGTGAGGTTGGGTGAGCAAACGCAGACGCTTTAAAGTAATACCGCGCGGTACCCACCCCATGGGTCCCAAATCTCCAGATTCAAGGGCATCTTCCTACATCGAAAACATGCCTGGGAAACCCAGAAGATGGTACACCGTGTGATCGGGGAAGGTTTCTAAAACGCACCTCATTTCTCCTCTCCTTGTGCTCGGGTTCGCCATTCCAGCCGCTTTACTAACAATCTCCCTACTTGGAGAATCAGCACCTTGAACCTCCTGTTTGTTTCGTACAGCTTGCAATTTGTCCTGAGGATGAACGGGAAGAGGGGGAACCAATGAGAGACTAGCTCTAGGTGTTGGGACAGGCAGAGGTCACTCTATTTCCCCATCAGGAAGAAGAATGAAGCACAGGCTCAGCCTGCCCCCCGGAACCAGAATAGGGCCTGAAGCCATCCTGCGCTTTTGCGGCCAGCTCCCAAAAAAGCGAGTTGACAAATGGAGCTCAGGGCCACTGCAATTCACAAACCTGCAGAGTTATGAATGATAACTCTCGTCCACAAATATATTGAGGGAAGGCAACGAAGAGGATTTGAAAGCAAGGCAGAATTGCAAGAAACAGATTTCAGGAGGTAGATTCGACTCGCCTTTAAAGCACATGAAAAGCGGCAAAACGTTGACAATGATGCCCTTGGCCAAAAAGGGCGTATGCGTTTTTTCCTGAATATATTCAGGAAAAAACGCATACGCCCTTTTTGGCCAACCAAGCAAGCCGGACGTGCAAATCAGCACTAAAAAGAAGTCTCGCTTGCCATCGGTCAAAAGGGCCATGCTGCAAAAAGTGTAAAAACCAGAAATGCAGGACAGGCCATGGAGACATGGGAGCCTTGCTACGCTGATGGGCGGGATGTCAATTGCCAACAGCCACTCTGGAGAAGTGTACGGTGTGTCCTGAAACATGTAATAAACACAGCTTACAGAGCATAGGGCACTTCCACTCATGGGCGTATAAATTGGGAAAACTAAAAAGCAACAAGACACAGGCACCCCAAAGTTTAGGGCTGCTCTGTGTACAAGAACCTCCACTTCAGTACACCTTAAACATCCCAGGAAAGAGGAAAATGGATAAAGAAGTTGTGGTACTTAGGCACAATGGAATCTCACTCAGCCATGGAATCAGTGTCATAAGGCTAGTAGCAGCATGATGGGTGGATTTAGGGACGAGGATTCTAAGTGAAATAGGTCACACAGAAAAAGACACTTATCCTAAGATATCACTTATAGAGGGCATGTCAAAATCGCTACACTTGAACTGAATTACAAAACAGAACAGAGTCACACATTTAGAAGACACACTATGGCTGCGTAACGGGAAAGGTGAGGTGGGGTGATGCATAAAACAAGGGTTTGAAATTAGCTCCCGTACCGTTCCATAAGCCAAATATGTAACAGACAAGACCTCCTCCCTGCTCAGTGAACTGGACTCAACACCCCCTATTCACCGCACAAGAATATATCTGACTAGCAAGAATCTTAAAACCTATGTATTGATATCTCTCTGGAGTTGAATCAAGAGGGTGTAAAGCGGTATAAACACAGCAGGGAAAAGCAGCTCAACCCCATTATCAAAATAAATTACTTAAAATGAACCCCATAAAACAAAGACAGTGAAAGAGAGAGAAATTCTTACAACATCCGTTCGGGGGCTCTGATGCAACCTGGATTGACCATATCTAGACCCACAGCTGGATGAGACATAAGGCTGGACACTCTTGGGGCTGAGAGGATTGGTGAGGTTGGGTGAGCAAACGCAGACGCTTTAAAGTAATACCGCGCGGTACCCACCCCATGGGTCCCAAATCTCCAGGTTCAAGGGCATCTTCCTACATCGAAAACATGCCTGGGAAACCCAGAAGATGGTACACCGTGTGATCGGGAAAGGTTTCTAAAACGCAACTCATTTCTCCTCTCCTTGTGCTCGGGTTCGCCATTCCAGCCGCTTTACTAACAATCTCCCTACTTGGAGAATCAGCACCTTGAACCTCCTGTTTGTTTCGTACAGGTTGCAATTTGTCCTGAGGATGAACGGGAAGAGGGGGGACCAATGAGAGACTAGCTCTAGGTGTTGGGACAGGCAGAGGTCACTCTATTTCCCCATCAGGAAGAAGAATGAAGCACAGGCTCAGCCTGCCCCCCGGAACCAGAATAGGGCCTGAAGCAATCCTGTGCTTTTGCGGCCAGCTCCCAAAAAAGCGAGTTGACAAATGGAGCTCAGGGCCACTGCAATTCACAAACCTGCAGAGTTATCAATGATAACTCTCGTCCACAAATATATTGAGGGAAGGCAACGAAGAGGAGTTGAAAGCAAGGCAGAATTGCAGGAAACAGATTTCAGGAGGTAGATTCGACTCGCCTTTAAAGCACATGAAAAGCGGCAAAACGTTGACAATGATGCCCTTGGCCAAAAAGGGCGTATGCGTTTTTTCCTGAATATATTCAGGAAAAAACGCATACGCCCTTTTTGGCCAACCAAGCAAGCCGGAAGTGCAAATCAGCACTACAAACAAGTCTCGCTTGCCATCGGTCAAAAGGGCCATGCTGCAAAAAGTGTAAAAACCAGAAATGCAGGACAGGCCATGGAGACATGGGAGCCTTGCTACGCTGATGGGCGGGATGTCAATTGCCAACAGCCACTCTGGAGAAGTGTACGGTGTGTCCTGAAACATGTAATAAACACAGCTTACAGAGCATAGGGCACTTCCACTCATGGGCGTATAAATTGGGAAAACTAAAAACCAACAAGACACAGGCACCCCAAAGTTTAGGGCTGCTCTGTGTACAAGAACCTCCACTTCAGTACACCTTAAACATCCCAGGAAAGAGGAAAATGGATAAAGAAGTTGTGGTACTTAGGCACAATGGAATCTCACTCAGCCATGGAATCAGTGTCATAAGGCTAGTAGCAGCATGATGGGTGGATTTAGGGACAAGGATTCTAAGTGAAATAGGTCACACAGAAAAAGACACTTATCCTAAGATATCACTTATAGAGGGCATGTCAAAATCGCTACACTTGAACTGAATTACAAAACAGAACAGAGTCACACATTTAGAAGACACACTATGGCTGCGTAACGGGAAAGGTGAGGTGGGGTGATGCATAAAACAAGGGTTTTAAATTAGCTCCTGTACCGTTCCATAAGCCAAATATGTAACAGACAAGACCTCCTCCCTGCTCAGTGAACTGGACTCAACACCCCCTATTCACCGCACAAGAATATATCTGACTAGCAAGAATCTTAAAACCTATGTATTGATATCTCTCTGGAGTTGAATCAAGAGGGTGTAAAGCGGCATAAACACAGCAGGGAAAAGCAGCTCAACCCCATTATCAAAATAAATTACTTAAAATGTACCCCATAAAACAAAGACAGTGAAAGAGAGAGAAATTCTTACAAAATCCGTTCGGGGGCTCTGATGCAACCTGGATTGACCATATCTAGACCCACAGCTGGATGAGACATAAGGCTGGACACTCTTGGGGCTGAGAGGATTGGTGAGGTTCGGTGAGCAAACACAGACGCTTTAAAGTAATACCGCGCGGTACCCACCCCATGGGTCCCAAATCTCCAGGTTCAAGGGCATCTTCCTACATCGAAAACATGCCTGGGAAACCCAGAAGATGGTACACCGTGTGATCGGGAAAGGTTTCTAAAACGCACCTCATTTCTCCTCTCCTTGTGCTCGGGTTCGCCATTCCAGCCGCTTTACTAACAATCTCCCTACTTGGAGAATCAGCACCTTGAACCTCCTGTTTGTTTCGTACAGGTTGCAATTTGTCCTGAGGATGAACGGGAAGAGGGGGAACCAATGAGAGACTAGCTCTAGGTGTTGGGACAGGCAGAGGTCACTCTATTTCCCCATCAGGAAGAAGAATGAAGCACAGGCTCAGCCTGCCCCCCGGAACCAGAATAGGGCCTGAAGCAATCCTGCGCTTTTGCGGCCAGCTCCCAAAAAAGCGAGTTGACAAATGGAGCTCAGGGCCACTGCAATTCACAAACCTGCAGAGTTATCAATGATAACTCTCGTCCACAAATATATTGAGGGAAGGCAACGAAGAGGAGTTGAAAGCAAGGCAGAATTGCAGGAAACAGATTTCAGGAGGTAGATTCGACTCGCCTTTAAAGCACATGAAAAGCGGCAAAACGTTGACAATGATGCCCTTGGCCAAAAAGGGCGTATGCGTTTTTTCCTGAATATATTCAGGAAAAAACGCATACGCCCTTTTTGGCCAACCAAGCAAGCCGGAAGTGCAAATCAGCACTACAAACAAGTCTCGCTTGCCCTTGGTCAAAAGGGCCATGCTGCAAAAAGTGTAAAAACCAGAAATGCAGGACAGGCCATGGAGACATGGGAGCCTTGCTACGCTGATGGGCGGGATGTCAATTGCCAACAGCCACTCTGGAGAAGTGTACGGTGTGTCCTGAAACATGTAATAAACACAGCTTACAGAGCATAGGGCACTTCCACTCATGGGCGTATAAATTGGGAAAACTAAAAAGCAACAAGACACAGGCACCCCAAAGTTTAGGGCTGCTCTGTGTACAAGAACCTCCACTTCAGTACACCTTAAACATCCCAGGAAAGAGGAAAATGGATAAAGAAGTTGTGGTACTTAGGCACAATGGACTCTCACTCAGCCATGGAATCAGTGTCATAAGGCTAGTAGCAGCATGATGGGTGGATTTAGGGACGAGGATTCTAAGTGAAATAGGTCACACAGAAAAAGACACTTATCCTAAGATATCACTTATAGAGGGCATGTCAAAATCGCTACACTTGAACTGAATTACAAAACAGAACAGAGTCACACATTTAGAAGACACACTATGGCTGCATAACGGGAAAGGTGAGGTGGGGTGATGCATAAAACAAGTGTTTGAAATTAGCTCCCGTACCGTTCCATAAGCCAAATATGTAACAGACAAGACCTCCTCCCTGCTCAGTGAACTGGACTCAACACCCCCTATTCACCGCACAAGAATATATCTGACTAGCAAGAATCTTAAAACCTATGTATTGATATCTCTCTGGAGTTGAATCAAGAGGGTGTAAAGCGGCATAAACACAGCAGGGAAAAGCAGCTCAACCCCATTATCAAAATAAGTTACTTAAAATGAACCCCATAAAACAAAGACAGTGAAAGAGAGAGAAATTCTTACAACATCCGTTCGGGGGCTCTGATGCAACCTGGATTGACCATATCTAGACCCACAGCTGGATGAGACATAAGGCTGGACACTCTTGGGGCTGAGAGGATTGGTGAGGTTGGGTGAGCAAACGCAGACGCTTTAAAGTAATACCGCGCGGTACCCACCCCATGGGTCCCAAATCTCCAGGTTCAAGGGCATCTTCCTACATCGAAAACATGCCTGGGAAACCCAGAAGATGGTACACCGTGTGATCGGGAAAGGTTTCTAAAACGCACCTCATTTCTCCTCTCCTTGTGCTCGGGTTCGCCATTCCAGCCGCTTTACTAACAATCTCCCTACTTGGAGAATCAGCACCTTGAACCTCCTGTTTGTTTCGTACAGGTTGCAATTTGTCCTGAGGATGAACGGGAAGAGGGGGGACCAATGAGAGACTAGCTCTAGGTGTTGGGACAGGCAGAGGTCACTCTATTTCCCCATCAGGAAGAAGAATGAAGCACAGGCTCAGCCTGCCCCCCGGAACCAGAATAGGGCCTGAAGCAATCCTGCGCTTTTGCGGCCAGCTCCCAAAAAAGCGAGTTGACAAATGGAGCTCAGGGCCACTGCAATTCACAAACCTGCAGAGTTATCAATGATAACTCTCGTCCACAAATATATTGAGGGAAGGCAACGAAGAGGAGTTGAAAGCAAGGCAGAATTGCAGGAAACAGATTTCAGGAGGTAGATTCGACTCGCCTTTAAAGCACATGAAAAGCGGCAAAACGTTGACAATGATGCCCTTGGCCAAAAAGGGCGTATGCGTTTTTTCCTGAATATATTCAGGAAAAAACGCATACGCCCTTTTTGGCCAACCAAGCAAGCCGGAAGTGCAAATCAGCACTACAAACAAGTCTCGCTTGCCCTTGGTCAAAAGGGCCATGCTGCAAAAAGTGTAAAAACCAGAAATGCAGGACAGGCCATGGAGACATGGGAGCCTTGCTACGCTGATGGGCGGGATGTCAATTGCCAACAGCCACTCTGGAGAAGTGTACGGTGTGTCCTGAAACATGTAATAAACACAGCTTACAGAGCATAGGGCACTTCCACTCATGGGCGTATAAATTGGGAAAACTAAAAAGCAACAAGACACAGGCACCCCAAAGTTTAGGGCTGCTCTGTGTACAAGAACCTCCACTTCAGTACACCTTAAACATCCCAGGAAAGAGGAAAATGGATAAAGAAGTTGTGGTACTTAGGCACAATGGAATCTCACTCAGCCATGGAATCAGTGTCATAAGGCTAGTAGCAGCATGATGGGTGGATTTAGGGACGAGGATTCTAAGTGAAATAGGTCACACAGAAAAAGACACTTATCCTAAGATATCACTTATAGAGGGCATGTCAAAATCGCTACACTTGAACTGAATTACAAAACAGAACAGAGTCACACATTTAGAAGACACACTATGGCTGCGTAACGGGAAAGGTGAGGTGGGGTGATGCATAAAACAAGGGTTTGAAATTAGCTCCCGTACCGTTCCATAAGCCAAATATGTAACAGACAAGACCTCCTCCCTGCTCAGTGAACTGGACTCAACACCCCCTATTCACCGCACAAGAATATATCTGACTAGCAAGAATCTTAAAACCTATGTATTGATATCTCTCTGGAGTTGAATCAAGAGGGTGTAAAGCGGTATAAACACAGCAGGGAAAAGCAGCTCAACCCCATTATCAAAATAAATTACTTAAAATGAACCCCATAAAACAAAGACAGTGAAAGAGAGAGAAATTCTTACAACATCCGTTCGGGGGCTCTGATGCAACCTGGATTGACCATATCTAGACCCACAGCTGGATGAGACATAAGGCTGGACACTCTTGGGGCTGAGAGGATTGGTGAGGTTCGGTGAGCAAACGCAGACGCTTTAAAGTAATACCGCGCGGTACCCACCCCATGGGTCCCAAATCTCCAGGTTCAAGGGCATCTTCCTACATCGAAAACATGCCTGGGAAACCCAGAAGATGGTACACCGTGTGATCGGGAAAGGTTTCTAAAACGCAACTCATTTCTCCTCTCCTTGTGCTCGGGTTCGCCATTCCAGCCGCTTTACTAACAATCTCCCTACTTGGAGAATCAGCACCTTGAACCTCCTGTTTGTTTCGTACAGGTTGCAATTTGTCCTGAGGATGAACGGGAAGAGGGGGGACCAATGAGAGACTAGCTCTAGGGGTTGGGACAGGCAGAGGTCACTCTATTTCCCCATCAGGAAGAAGAATGAAGCACAGGCTCAGCCTGCCCCACGGAACCAGAATAGGGCCTGAAGCAATCCTGTGCTTTTGCGGCCAGCTCCCAAAAAAGCGAGTTGACAAATGGAGCTCAGGGCCACTGCAATTCACAAACCTGCAGAGTTATCAATGATAACTCTCGTCCACAAATATATTGAGGGAAGGCAACGAAGAGGAGTTGAAAGCAAGGCAGAATTGCAGGAAACAGATTTCAGGAGGTAGATTCGACTCGCCTTTAAAGCACATGAAAAGCGGCAAAACGTTGACAATGATGCCCTTGGCCAAAAAGGGCGTATGCGTTTTTTCCTGAATATATTCAGGAAAAAACGCATACGCCCTTTTTGGCCAACCAAGCAAGCCGGAAGTGCAAATCAGCACTACAAACAAGTCTCGCTTGCCATCGGTCAAAAGGGCCAGGCTGCAAAAAGTGTAAAAACCAGAAATGCAGGACAGGCCATGGAGACATGGGAGCCTTGCTACGCTGATGGGCGGGATGTCAATTGCCAACAGCCACTCTGGAGAAGTGTACGGTGTGTCCTGAAACATGTAATAAACACAGCTTACAGAGCATAGGGCACTTCCACTCATGGGCGTATAAATTGGGAAAACTAAAAACCAACAAGACACAGGCACCCCAAAGTTTAGGGCTGCTCTGTGTACAAGAACCTCCACTTCAGTACACCTTAAACATCCCAGGAAAGAGGAAAATGGATAAAGAAGTTGTGGTACTTAGGCACAATGGAATCTCACTCAGCCATGGAATCAGTGTCATAAGGCTAGTAGCAGCATGATGGGTGGATTTAGGGACGAGGATTCTAAGTGAAATAGGTCACACAGAAAAAGACACTTATCCTAAGATATCACTTATAGAGGGCATGTCAAAATCGCTACACTTGAACTGAATTACAAAACAGAACAGAGTCACACATTTAGAAGACACACTATGGCTGCGTAACGGGAAAGGTGAGGTGGGGTGATGCATAAAACAAGGGTTTTAAATTAGCTCCTGTACCGTTCCATAAGCCAAATATGTAACAGACAAGACCTCCTCCCTGCTCAGTGAACTGGACTCAACACCCCCTATTCACCGCACAAGAATATATCTGACTAGCAAGAATCTTAAAACCTATGTATTGATATCTCTCTGGAGTTGAATCAAGAGGGTGTAAAGCGGCATAAACACAGCAGGGAAAAGCAGCTCAACCCCATTATCAAAATAAATTACTTAAAATGTACCCCATAAAACAAAGACAGTGAAAGAGAGAGAAATTCTTACAACATCCGTTTGGGGGCTCTGATGCAACCTGGATTGACCATATCTAGACCCACAGCTGGATGAGACATAAGGCTGGACACTCTTGGGGCTGAGAGGATTGGTGAGGTTGGGTGAGCAAACGCAGACGCGTTAAAGTAATACCGCACGGTACCCACCCCATGGGTCCCAAATCTCCAGGTTCAAGGGCATCTTCCTACATCGAAAACATGCCTGGGAAACCCAGAAGATGATACACCGTGTGATCGGGGAAGGTTTCTAAAACGCACCTCATTTCTCCTCTCCTTGTGCTCGGGTTCGCCATTCCAGCCGCTTTACTAACAATCTCCCTACTTGGAGAATCAGCACCTTGAACCTCCTGTTTGTTTCGTACAGCTTGCAATTTGTCCTGAGGATGAACGGGAAGAGGGGGAACCAATGAGAGACTAGCTCTAGGTGTTGGGACAGGCAGAGGTCACTCTATTTCCCCATCAGGAAGAAGAATGAAGCACAGGCTCAGCCTGCCCCCCGGAACCAGAATAGGGCCTGAAGCCATCCTGCGCTTTTGCGGCCAGCTCCCAAAAAAGCGAGTTGACAAATGGAGCTCAGGGCCACTGCAATTCACAAACCTGCAGAGTTATGAATGATAACTCTCGTCCACAAATATATTGAGGGAAGGCAACGAAGAGGATTTGAAAGCAAGGCAGAATTGCAAGAAACAGATTTCAGGAGGTAGATTCGACTCGCCTTTAAAGCACATGAAAAGCGGCAAAACGTTGACAATGATGCCCTTGGCCAAAAAGGGCGTATGCGTTTTTTCCTGAATATATTCAGGAAAAAACGCATACGCCCTTTTTGGCCAACCAAGCAAGCCGGACGTGCAAATCAGCACTAAAAAGAAGTCTCGCTTGCCATCGGTCAAAAGGGCCATGCTGCAAAAAGTGTAAAAACCAGAAATGCAGGACAGGCCATGGAGACATGGGAGCCTTGCTACGCTGATGGGCGGGATGTCAATTGCCAACAGCCACTCTGGAGAAGTGTACGGTGTGTCCTGAAACATGTAATAAACACAGCTTACAGAGCATAGGGCACTTCCACTCATGGGCGTATAAATTGGGAAAACTAAAAAGCAACAAGACACAGGCACCCCAAAGTTTAGGGCTGCTCTGTGTACAAGAACCTCCACTTCAGTACACCTTAAACATCCCAGGAAAGAGGAAAATGGATAAAGAAGTTGTGGTACTTAGGCACAATGGAATCTCACTCAGCCATGGAATCAGTGTCATAAGGCTAGTAGCAGCATGATGGGTGGATTTAGGGACGAGGATTCTAAGTGAAATAGGTCACACAGAAAAAGACACTTATCCTAAGATATCACTTATAGAGGGCATGTCAAAATCGCTACACTTGAACTGAATTACAAAACAGAACAGAGTCACACATTTAGAAGACACACTATGGCTGCGTAACGGGAAAGGTGAGGTGGGGTGATGCATAAAACAAGGGTTTGAAATTAGCTCCCGTACCGTTCCATAAGCCAAATATGTAACAGACAAGACCTCCTCCCTGCTCAGTGAACTGGACTCAACACCCCCTATTCACCGCACAAGAATATATCTGACTAGCAAGAATCTTAAAACCTATGTATTGATATCTCTCTGGAGTTGAATCAAGAGGGTGTAAAGCGGTATAAACACAGCAGGGAAAAGCAGCTCAACCCCATTATCAAAATAAATTACTTAAAATGAACCCCATAAAACAAAGACAGTGAAAGAGAGAGAAATTCTTACAACATCCGTTCGGGGGCTCTGATGCAACCTGGATTGACCATATCTAGACCCACAGCTGGATGAGACATAAGGCTGGACACTCTTGGGGCTGAGAGGATTGGTGAGGTTCGGTGAGCAAACGCAGACGCTTTAAAGTAATACCGCGCGGTACCCACCCCATGGGTCCCAAATCTCCAGGTTCAAGGGCATCTTCCTACATCGAAAACATGCCTGGGAAACCCAGAAGATGGTACACCGTGTGATCGGGAAAGGTTTCTAAAACGCAACTCATTTCTCCTCTCCTTGTGCTCGGGTTCGCCATTCCAGCCGCTTTACTAACAATCTCCCTACTTGGAGAATCAGCACCTTGAACCTCCTGTTTGTTTCGTACAGGTTGCAATTTGTCCTGAGGATGAACGGGAAGAGGGGGGACCAATGAGAGACTAGCTCTAGGGGTTGGGACAGGCAGAGGTCACTCTATTTCCCCATCAGGAAGAAGAATGAAGCACAGGCTCAGCCTGCCCCACGGAACCAGAATAGGGCCTGAAGCAATCCTGTGCTTTTGCGGCCAGCTCCCAAAAAAGCGAGTTGACAAATGGAGCTCAGGGCCACTGCAATTCACAAACCTGCAGAGTTATCAATGATAACTCTCGTCCACAAATATATTGAGGGAAGGCAACGAAGAGGAGTTGAAAGCAAGGCAGAATTGCAGGAAACAGATTTCAGGAGGTAGATTCGACTCGCCTTTAAAGCACATGAAAAGCGGCAAAACGTTGACAATGATGCCCTTGGCCAAAAAGGGCGTATGCGTTTTTTCCTGAATATATTCAGGAAAAAACGCATACGCCCTTTTTGGCCAACCAAGCAAGCCGGAAGTGCAAATCAGCACTACAAACAAGTCTCGCTTGCCATCGGTCAAAAGGGCCAGGCTGCAAAAAGTGTAAAAACCAGAAATGCAGGACAGGCCATGGAGACATGGGAGCCTTGCTACGCTGATGGGCGGGATGTCAATTGCCAACAGCCACTCTGGAGAAGTGTACGGTGTGTCCTGAAACATGTAATAAACACAGCTTACAGAGCATAGGGCACTTCCACTCATGGGCGTATAAATTGGGAAAACTAAAAACCAACAAGACACAGGCACCCCAAAGTTTAGGGCTGCTCTGTGTACAAGAACCTCCACTTCAGTACACCTTAAACATCCCAGGAAAGAGGAAAATGGATAAAGAAGTTGTGGTACTTAGGCACAATGGAATCTCACTCAGCCATGGAATCAGTGTCATAAGGCTAGTAGCAGCATGATGGGTGGATTTAGGGACGAGGATTCTAAGTGAAATAGGTCACACAGAAAAAGACACTTATCCTAAGATATCACTTATAGAGGGCATGTCAAAATTGCTACACTTGAACTGAATTACAAAACAGAACAGAGTCACACATTTAGAAGACACACTATGGCTGCGTAACGGGAAAGGTGAGGTGGGGTGATGCATAAAACAAGGGTTTTAAATTAGCTCCTGTACCGTTCCATAAGCCAAATATGTAACAGACAAGACCTCCTCCCTGCTCAGTGAACTGGACTCAACACCCCCTATTCACCGCACAAGAATATATCTGACTAGCAAGAATCTTAAAACCTATGTATTGATATCTCTCTGGAGTTGAATCAAGAGGGTGTAAAGCGGCATAAACACAGCAGGGAAAAGCAGCTCAACCCCATTATCAAAATAAATTACTTAAAATGTACCCCATAAAACAAAGACAGTGAAAGAGAGAGAAATTCTTACAACATCCGTTCGGGGGCTCTGATGCAACCTGGATTGACCATATCTAGACCCACAGCTGGATGAGACATAAGGCTGGACACTCTTGGGGCTGAGAGGATTGGTGAGGTTGGGTGAGCAAACGCAGACGCGTTAAAGTAATACCGCACGGTACCCACCCCATGGGTCCCAAATCTCCAGGTTCAAGGGCATCTTCCTACATCGAAAACATGCCTGGGAAACCCAGAAGATGATACACCGTGTGATCGGGGAAGGTTTCTAAAACGCACCTCATTTCTCCTCTCCTTGTGCTCGGGTTCGCCATTCCAGCCGCTTTACTAACAATCTCCCTACTTGGAGAATCAGCACCTTGAACCTCCTGTTTGTTTCGTACAGGTTGCAATTTGTCCTGAGGATGAACGGGAAGAGGGGGGACCAATGAGAGACTAGCTCTAGGTGTTGGGACAGGCAGAGGTCACTCTATTTCCCCATCAGGAAGAAGAATGAAGCACAGGCTCAGCCTGCCCCCCGGAACCAGAATAGGGCCTGAAGCAATCCTGCGCTTTTGCGGCCAGCTCCCAAAAAAGCGAGTTGACAAATGGAGCTCAGGGCCACTGCAATTCACAAACCTGCAGAGTTATCAATGATAACTCTCGTCCACAAATATATTGAGGGAAGGCAACGAAGAGGAGTTGAAAGCAAGGCAGAATTGCAGGAAACAGATTTCAGGAGGTAGATTCGACTCGCCTTTAAAGCACATGAAAAGCGGCAAAACGTTGACAATGATGCCCTTGGCCAAAAAGGGCGTATGCGTTTTTTCCTGAATATATTCAGGAAAAAACGCATACGCCCTTTTTGGCCAACCAAGCAAGCCGGAAGTGCAAATCAGCACTACAAACAAGTCTCGCTTGCCCTTGGTCAAAAGGGCCATGCTGCAAAAAGTGTAAAAACCAGAAATGCAGGACAGGCCATGGAGACATGGGAGCCTTGCTACGCTGATGGGCGGGATGTCAATTGCCAACAGCCACTCTGGAGAAGTGTACGGTGTGTCCTGAAACATGTAATAAACACAGCTTACAGAGCATAGGGCACTTCCACTCATGGGCGTATAAATTGGGAAAACTAAAAAGCAACAAGACACAGGCACCCCAAAGTTTAGGGCTGCTCTGTGTACAAGAACCTCCACTTCAGTACACCTTAAACATCCCAGGAAAGAGGAAAATGGATAAAGAAGTTGTGGTACTTAGGCACAATGGAATCTCACTCAGCCATGGAATCAGTGTCATAAGGCTAGTAGCAGCATGATGGGTGGATTTAGGGACGAGGATTCTAAGTGAAATAGGTCACACAGAAAAAGACACTTATCCTAAGATATCACTTATAGAGGGCATGTCAAAATCGCTACACTTGAACTGAATTACAAAACAGAACAGAGTCACACATTTAGAAGACACACTATGGCTGCGTAACGGGAAAGGTGAGGTGGGGTGATGCATAAAACAAGGGTTTTAAATTAGCTCCTGTACCGTTCCATAAGCCAAATATGTAACAGACAAGACCTCCTCCCTGCTCAGTGAACTGGACTCAACACCCCCTATTCACCGCACAAGAATATATCTGACTAGCAAGAATCTTAAAACCTATGTATTGATATCTCTCTGGAGTTGAATCAAGAGGGTGTAAAGCGGCATAAACACAGCAGGGAAAAGCAGCTCAACCCCATTATCAAAATAAATTACTTAAAATGTACCCCATAAAACAAAGACAGTGAAAGAGAGAGAAATTCTTACAAAATCCGTTCGGGGGCTCTGATGCAACCTGGATTGACCATATCTAGACCCACAGCTGGATGAGACATAAAGCTGGACACTCTTGGGGCTGAGAGGATTGGTGAGGTTCGGTGAGCAAACACAGACGCTTTAAAGTAATACCGCGCGGTACCCACCCCATGGGTCCCAAATCTCCAGGTTCAAGGGCATCTTCCTACATTGAAAACATGCCTGGGAAACCCAGAAGATGGTACACCGTGTGATCGGGGAAGGTTTCTAAAACGCACCTCATTTCTCCTCTCCTTGTGCTCGGGTTCGCCATTCCAGCCGCTTTACTAACAATCTCCCTACTTGGAGAATCAGCACCTTGAACCTCCTGTTTGTTTCGTACAGCTTGCAATTTGTCCTGAGGATGAACGGGAAGAGGGGGAACCAATGAGAGACTAGCTCTAGGTGTTGGGACAGGCAGAGGTCACTCTATTTCCCCATCAGGAAGAAGAATGAAGCACAGGCTCAGCCTGCCCCCCGGAACCAGAATAGGGCCTGAAGCCATCCTGCGCTTTTGCGGCCAGCTCCCAAAAAAGCGAGTTGACAAATGGAGCTCAGGGCCACTGCAATTCACAAACCTGCAGAGTTATGAATGATAACTCTCGTCCACAAATATATTGAGGGAAGGCAACGAAGAGGATTTGAAAGCAAGGCAGAATTGCAAGAAACAGATTTCAGGAGGTAGATTCGACTCGCCTTTAAAGCACATGAAAAGCGGCAAAACGTTGACAATGATGCCCTTGGCCAAAAAGGGCGTATGCGTTTTTTCCTCAATATATTCAGGAAAAAACGCATACGCCCTTTTTGGCCAACCAAGCAAGCCGGACGTGCAAATCAGCACTAAAAAGAAGTCTCGCTTGCCATCGGTCAAAAGGGCCATGCTGCAAAAAGTGTAAAAACCAGAAATGCAGGACAGGCCATGGAGACATGGGAGCCTTGCTACGCTGATGGGCGGGATGTCAATTGCCAACAGCCACTCTGGAGAAGTGTACGGTGTGTCCTGAAACATGTAATAAACACAGCTTACAGAGCATAGGGCACTTCCACTCATGGGCGTATATATTGGGAAAACTAAAAAGCAACAAGACACAGGCACCCCAAAGTTTAGGGCTGCTCTGTGTACAAGAACCTCCACTTCAGTACACCTTAAACATCCCAGGAAAGAGGAAAATGGATAAAGAAGTTGTGGTACTTAGGCACAATGGAATCTCACTCAGCCATGGAATCAGTGTCATAAGGCTAGTAGCAGCATGATGGGTGGATTTAGGGACGAGGATTCTAAGTGAAATAGGTCACACAGAAAAAGACACTTATCCTAAGATATCACTTATAGAGGGCATGTCAAAATCGCTACACTTGAACTGAATTACAAAACAGAACAGAGTCACACATTTAGAAGACACACTATGGCTGCGTAACGGGAAAGGTGAGGTGGGGTGATGCATAAAACAAGGGTTTGAAATTAGCTCCCGTACCGTTCCATAAGCCAAATATGTAACAGACAAGACCTCCTCCCTGCTCAGTGAACTGGACTCAACACCCCCTATTCACCGCACAAGAATATATCTGACTAGCAAGAATCTTAAAACCTATGTATTGATATCTCTCTGGAGTTGAATCAAGAGGGTGTAAAGCGGCATAAACACAGCAGGGAAAAGCAGCTCAACCCCATTATCAAAATAAATTACTTAAAATGAACCCCATAAAACAAAGACAGTGAAAGAGAGAGAAATTCTTACAAAATCCGTTCGGGGGCTCTGATGCAACCTGGATTGACCATATCTAGACCCACAGCTGGATGAGACATAAAGCTGGACACTCTTGGGGCTGAGAGGATTGGTGAGGTTCGGTGAGCAAACACAGACGCTTTAAAGTAATACCGCGCGGTACCCACCCCATGGGTCCCAAATCTCCAGGTTCAAGGGCATCTTCCTACATCGAAAACATGCCTGGGAAACCCAGAAGATGGTACACCGTGTGATCGGGAAAGGTTTCTAAAACGCACCTCATTTCTCCTCTCCTTGTGCTCGGGTTCGCCATTCCAGCCGCTTTACTAACAATCTCCCTACTTGGAGAATCAGCACCTTGAACCTCCTGTTTGTTTCGTACAGGTTGCAATTTGTCCTGAGGATGAACGGGAAGAGGGGGAACCAATGAGAGACTAGCTCTAGGTGTTGGGACAGGCAGAGGTCACTCTATTTCCCCATCAGGAAGAAGAATGAAGCACAGGCTCAGCCTGCCCCCCGGAACCAGAATAGGGCCTGAAGCAATCCTGCGCTTTTGCGGCCAGCTCCCAAAAAAGCGAGTTGACAAATGGAGCTCAGGGCCACTGCAATTCACAAACCTGCAGAGTTATCAATGATAACTCTCGTCCACAAATATATTGAGGGAAGGCAACGAAGAGGATTTGAAAGCAAGGCAGAATTGCAGGAAACAGATTTCAGGAGGTAGATTCGACTCGCCTTTAAAGCACATGAAAAGCGGCAAAACGTTGACAATGATGCCCTTGGCCAAAAAGGGCGTATGCGTTTTTTCCTGAATATATTCAGGAAAAAACGCATACGCCCTTTTTGGCCAACCAAGCAAGCCGGAAGTGCAAATCAGCACTACAAACAAGTCTCGCTTGCCCTTGGTCAAAAGGGCCATGCTGCAAAAAGTGTAAAAACCAGAAATGCAGGACAGGCCATGGAGACATGGGAGCCTTGCTACGCTGATGGGCGGGATGTCAATTGCCAACAGCCACTCTGGAGAAGTGTACGGTGTGTCCTGAAACATGTAATAAACACAGCTTACAGAGCATAGGGCACTTCCACTCATGGGCGTATAAATTGGGAAAACTAAAAACCAACAAGACACAGGCACCCCAAAGTTTAGGGCTGCTCTGTGTACAAGAACCTCCACTTCAGTACACCTTAAACATCCCAGGAAAGAGGAAAATGGATAAAGAAGTTGTGGTACTTAGGCACAATGGAATCTCACTCAGCCATGGAATCAGTGTCATAAGGCTAGTAGCAGCATGATGGGTGGATTTAGGGACGAGGATTCTAAGTGAAATAGGTCACACAGAAAAAGACACTTATCCTAAGATATCACTTATAGAGGGCATGTCAAAATCGCTACACTTGAACTGAATTACAAAACAGAACAGAGTCACACATTTAGAAGACACACTATGGCTGCATAACGGGAAAGGTGAGGTGGGGTGATGCATAAAACAAGTGTTTGAAATTAGCTCCCGTACCGTTCCATAAGCCAAATATGTAACAGACAAGACCTCCTCCCTGCTCAGTGAACTGGACTCAACACCCCCTATTCACCGCACAAGAATATATCTGACTAGCAAGAATCTTAAAACCTATGTATTGATATCTCTCTGGAGTTGAATCAAGAGGGTGTAAAGCGGCATAAACACAGCAGGGAAAAGCAGCTCAACCCCATTATCAAAATAAGTTACTTAAAATGAACCCCATAAAACAAAGACAGTGAAAGAGAGAGAAATTCTTACAACATCCGTTCGGGGGCTCTGATGCAACCTGGATTGACCATATCTAGACCCACAGCTGGATGAGACATAAGGCTGGACACTCTTGGGGCTGAGAGGATTGGTGAGGTTGGGTGAGCAAACGCAGACGCTTTAAAGTAATACCGCGCGGTACCCACCCCATGGGTCCCAAATCTCCAGGTTCAAGGGCATCTTCCTACATCGAAAACATGCCTGGGAAACCCAGAAGATGGTACACCGTGTGATCGGGAAAGGTTTCTAAAACGCACCTCATTTCTCCTCTCCTTGTGCTCGGGTTCGCCATTCCAGCCGCTTTACTAACAATCTCCCTACTTGGAGAATCAGCACCTTGAACCTCCTGTTTGTTTCGTACAGGTTGCAATTTGTCCTGAGGATGAACGGGAAGAGGGGGGACCAATGAGAGACTAGCTCTAGGTGTTGGGACAGGCAGAGGTCACTCTATTTCCCCATCAGGAAGAAGAATGAAGCACAGGCTCAGCCTGCCCCCCGGAACCAGAATAGGGCCTGAAGCAATCCTGCGCTTTTGCGGCCAGCTCCCAAAAAAGCGAGTTGACAAATGGAGCTCAGGGCCACTGCAATTCACAAACCTGCAGAGTTATCAATGATAACTCTCGTCCACAAATATATTGAGGGAAGGCAACGAAGAGGAGTTGAAAGCAAGGCAGAATTGCAGGAAACAGATTTCAGGAGGTAGATTCGACTCGCCTTTAAAGCACATGAAAAGCGGCAAAACGTTGACAATGATGCCCTTGGCCAAAAAGGGCGTATGCGTTTTTTCCTGAATATATTCAGGAAAAAACGCATACGCCCTTTTTGGCCAACCAAGCAAGCCGGAAGTGCAAATCAGCACTACAAACAAGTCTCGCTTGCCCTTGGTCAAAAGGGCCATGCTGCAAAAAGTGTAAAAACCAGAAATGCAGGACAGGCCATGGAGACATGGGAGCCTTGCTACGCTGATGGGCGGGATGTCAATTGCCAACAGCCACTCTGGAGAAGTGTACGGTGTGTCCTGAAACATGTAATAAACACAGCTTACAGAGCATAGGGCACTTCCACTCATGGGCGTATAAATTGGGAAAACTAAAAAGCAACAAGACACAGGCACCCCAAAGTTTAGGGCTGCTCTGTGTACAAGAACCTCCACTTCAGTACACCTTAAACATCCCAGGAAAGAGGAAAATGGATAAAGAAGTTGTGGTACTTAGGCACAATGGAATCTCACTCAGCCATGGAATCAGTGTCATAAGGCTAGTAGCAGCATGATGGGTGGATTTAGGGACGAGGATTCTAAGTGAAATAGGTCACACAGAAAAAGACACTTATCCTAAGATATCACTTATAGAGGGCATGTCAAAATCGCTACACTTGAACTGAATTACAAAACAGAACAGAGTCACACATTTAGAAGACACACTATGGCTGCGTAACGGGAAAGGTGAGGTGGGGTGATGCATAAAACAAGGGTTTGAAATTAGCTCCCGTACCGTTCCATAAGCCAAATATGTAACAGACAAGACCTCCTCCCTGCTCAGTGAACTGGACTCAACACCCCCTATTCACCGCACAAGAATATATCTGACTAGCAAGAATCTTAAAACCTATGTATTGATATCTCTCTGGAGTTGAATCAAGAGGGTGTAAAGCGGCATAAACACAGCAGGGAAAAGCAGCTCAACCCCATTATCAAAATAAGTTACTTAAAATGAACCCCATAAAACAAAGACAGTGAAAGAGAGAGAAATTCTTACAACATCCGTTCGGGGGCTCTGATGCAACCTGGATTGACCATATCTAGACCCACAGCTGGATGAGACATAAGGCTGGACACTCTTGGGGCTGAGAGGATTGGTGAGGTTGGGTGAGCAAACGCAGACGCTTTAAAGTAATACCGCGCGGTACCCACCCCATGGGTCCCAAATCTCCAGGTTCAAGGGCATCTTCCTACATCGAAAACATGCCTGGGAAACCCAGAAGATGGTACACCGTGTGATCGGGAAAGGTTTCTAAAACGCACCTCATTTCTCCTCTCCTTGTGCTCGGGTTCGCCATTCCAGCCGCTTTACTAACAATCTCCCTACTTGGAGAATCAGCACCTTGAACCTCCTGTTTGTTTCGTACAGGTTGCAATTTGTCCTGAGGATGAACGGGAAGAGGGGGGACCAATGAGAGACTAGCTCTAGGTGTTGGGACAGGCAGAGGTCACTCTATTTCCCCATCAGGAAGAAGAATGAAGCACAGGCTCAGCCTGCCCCCCGGAACCAGAATAGGGCCTGAAGCAATCCTGCGCTTTTGCGGCCAGCTCCCAAAAAAGCGAGTTGACAAATGGAGCTCAGGGCCACTGCAATTCACAAACCTGCAGAGTTATCAATGATAACTCTCGTCCACAAATATATTGAGGGAAGGCAACGAAGAGGAGTTGAAAGCAAGGCAGAATTGCAAGAAACAGATTTCAGGAGGTAGATTCGACTCGCCTTTAAAGCACATGAAAAGCGGCAAAACGTTGACAATGATGCCCTTGGCCAAAAAGGGCGTATGCGTTTTTTCCTGAATATATTCAGGAAAAAACGCATACGCCCTTTTTGGCCAACCAAGCAAGCCGGACGTGCAAATCAGCACTAAAAAGAAGTCTCGCTTGCCATCGGTCAAAAGGGCCATGCTGCAAAAAGTGTAAAAACCAGAAATGCAGGACAGGCCATGGAGACATGGGAGCCTTGCTACGCTGATGGGCGGGATGTCAATTGCCAACAGCCACTCTGGAGAAGTGTACGGTGTGTCCTGAAACATGTAATAAACACAGCTTACAGAGCATAGGGCACTTCCACTCATGGGCGTATATATTGGGAAAACTAAAAAGCAACAAGACACAGGCACCCCAAAGTTTAGGGCTGCTCTGTGTACAAGAACCTCCACTTCAGTACACCTTAAACATCCCAGGAAAGAGGAAAATGGATAAAGAAGTTGTGGTACTTAGGCACAATGGAATCTCACTCAGCCATGGAATCAGTGTCATAAGGCTAGTAGCAGCATGATGGGTGGATTTAGGGACGAGGATTCTAAGTGAAATAGGTCACACAGAAAAAGACACTTATCCTAAGATATCACTTATAGAGGGCATGTCAAAATCGCTACACTTGAACTGAATTACAAAACAGAACAGAGTCACACATTTAGAAGACACACTATGGCTGCGTAACGGGAAAGGTGAGGTGGGGTGATGCATAAAACAAGGGTTTGAAATTAGCTCCCGTACCGTTCCATAAGCCAAATATGTAACAGACAAGACCTCCTCCCTGCTCAGTGAACTGGACTCAACACCCCCTATTCACCGCACAAGAATATATCTGACTAGCAAGAATCTTAAAACCTATGTATTGATATCTCTCTGGAGTTGAATCAAGAGGGTGTAAAGCGGTATAAACACAGCAGGGAAAAGCAGCTCAACCCCATTATCAAAATAAATTACTTAAAATGAACCCCATAAAACAAAGACAGTGAAAGAGAGAGAAATTCTTACAACATCCGTTCGGGGGCTCTGATGCAACCTGGATTGACCATATCTAGACCCACAGCTGGATGAGACATAAGGCTGGACACTCTTGGGGCTGAGAGGATTGGTGAGGTTCGGTGAGCAAACGCAGACGCTTTAAAGTAATACCGCGCGGTACCCACCCCATGGGTCCCAAATCTCCAGGTTCAAGGGCATCTTCCTACATCGAAAACATGCCTGGGAAACCCAGAAGATGGTACACCGTGTGATCGGGAAAGGTTTCTAAAACGCAACTCATTTCTCCTCTCCTTGTGCTCGGGTTCGCCATTCCAGCCGCTTTACTAACAATCTCCCTACTTGGAGAATCAGCACCTTGAACCTCCTGTTTGTTTCGTACAGGTTGCAATTTGTCCTGAGGATGAACGGGAAGAGGGGGGACCAATGAGAGACTAGCTCTAGGTGTTGGGACAGGCAGAGGTCACTATATTTCCCCATCAGGAAGAAGAATGAAGCACAGGCTCAGCCTGCCCCACGGAACCAGAATAGGGCCTGAAGCAATCCTGTGCTTTTGCGGCCAGCTCCCAAAAAAGCGAGTTGACAAATGGAGCTCAGGGCCACTGCAATTCACAAACCTGCAGAGTTATCAATGATAACTCTCGTCCACAAATATATTGAGGGAAGGCAACGAAGAGGAGTTGAAAGCAAGGCAGAATTGCAGGAAACAGATTTCAGGAGGTAGATTCGACTCGCCTTTAAAGCACATGAAAAGCGGCAAAACGTTGACAATGATGCCCTTGGCCAAAAAGGGCGTATGCGTTTTTTCCTGAATATATTCAGGAAAAAACGCATACGCCCTTTTTGGCCAACCAAGCAAGCCGGAAGTGCAAATCAGCACTACAAACAAGTTTCGCTTGCCCTTGGTCAAAAGGGCCATGCTGCAAAAAGTGTAAAAACCAGAAATGCAGGACAGGCCATGGAGACATGGGAGCCTTGCTACGCTGATGGGCGGGATGTCAATTGCCAACAGCCACTCTGGAGAAGTGTACGGTGTGTCCTGAAACATGTAATAAACACAGCTTACAGAGCATAGGGCACTTCCACTCATGGGCGTATAAATTGGGAAAACTAAAAAGCAACAAGACACAGGCACCCCAAAGTTTAGGGCTGCTCTGTGTACAAGAACCTCCACTTCAGTACACCTTAAACATCCCAGGAAAGAGGAAAATGGATAAAGAAGTTGTGGTACTTAGGCACAATGGAATCTCACTCAGCCATGGAATCAGTGTCATAAGGCTAGTAGCAGCATGATGGGTGGATTTAGGGACGAGGATTCTAAGTGAAATAGGTCACACAGAAAAAGACACTTATCCTAAGATATCACTTATAGAGGGCATGTCAAAATCGCTACACTTGAACTGAATTACAAAACAGAACAGAGTCACACATTTAGAAGACACACTATGGCTGCGTAACGGGAAAGGTGAGGTGGGGTGATGCATAAAACAAGGGTTTTAAATTAGCTCCTGTACCGTTCCATAAGCCAAATATGTAACAGACAAGACCTCCTCCCTGCTCAGTGAACTGGACTCAACACCCCCTATTCACCGCACAAGAATATATCTGACTAGCAAGAATCTTAAAACCTATGTATTGATATCTCTCTGGAGTTGAATCAAGAGGGTGTAAAGCGGCATAAACACAGCAGGGAAAAGCAGCTCAACCCCATTATCAAAATAAATTACTTAAAATGTACCCCATAAAACAAAGACAGTGAAAGAGAGAGAAATTCTTACAAAATCCGTTCGGGGGCTCTGATGCAACCTGGATTGACCATATCTAGACCCACAGCTGGATGAGACATAAAGCTGGACACTCTTGGGGCTGAGAGGATTGGTGAGGTTCGGTGAGCAAACACAGACGCTTTAAAGTAATACCGCGCGGTACCCACCCCATGGGTCCCAAATCTCCAGGTTCAAGGGCATCTTCCTACATCGAAAACATGCCTGGGAAACCCAGAAGATGGTACACCGTGTGATCGGGGAAGGTTTCTAAAACGCACCTCATTTCTCCTCTCCTTGTGCTCGGGTTCGCCATTCCAGCCGCTTTACTAACAATCTCCCTACTTGGAGAATCAGCACCTTGAACCTCCTGTTTGTTTCGTACAGCTTGCAATTTGTCCTGAGGATGAACGGGAAGAGGGGGAACCAATGAGAGACTAGCTCTAGGTGTTGGGACAGGCAGAGGTCACTCTATTTCCCCATCAGGAAGAAGAATGAAGCACAGGCTCAGCCTGCCCCCCGGAACCAGAATAGGGCCTGAAGCCATCCTGCGCTTTTGCGGCCAGCTCCCAAAAAAGCGAGTTGACAAATGGAGCTCAGGGCCACTGCAATTCACAAACCTGCAGAGTTATGAATGATAACTCTCGTCCACAAATATATTGAGGGAAGGCAACGAAGAGGATTTGAAAGCAAGGCAGAATTGCAAGAAACAGATTTCAGGAGGTAGATTCGACTCGCCTTTAAAGCACATGAAAAGCGGCAAAACGTTGACAATGATGCCCTTGGCCAAAAAGGGCGTATGCGTTTTTTCCTCAATATATTCAGGAAAAAACGCATACGCCCTTTTTGGCCAACCAAGCAAGCCGGACGTGCAAATCAGCACTAAAAAGAAGTCTCGCTTGCCATCGGTCAAAAGGGCCATGCTGCAAAAAGTGTAAAAACCAGAAATGCAGGACAGGCCATGGAGACATGGGAGCCTTGCTACGCTGATGGGCGGGATGTCAATTGCCAACAGCCACTCTGGAGAAGTGTACGGTGTGTCCTGAAACATGTAATAAACACAGCTTACAGAGCATAGGGCACTTCCACTCATGGGCGTATATATTGGGAAAACTAAAAAGCAACAAGACACAGGCACCCCAAAGTTTAGGGCTGCTCTGTGTACAAGAACCTCCACTTCAGTACACCTTAAACATCCCAGGAAAGAGGAAAATGGATAAAGAAGTTGTGGTACTTAGGCACAATGGAATCTCACTCAGCCATGGAATCAGTGTCATAAGGCTAGTAGCAGCATGATGGGTGGATTTAGGGACGAGGATTCTAAGTGAAATAGGTCACACAGAAAAAGACACTTATCCTAAGATATCACTTATAGAGGGCATGTCAAAATCGCTACACTTGAACTGAATTACAAAACAGAACAGAGTCACACATTTAGAAGACACACTATGGCTGCGTAACGGGAAAGGTGAGGTGGGGTGATGCATAAAACAAGGGTTTGAAATTAGCTCCCGTACCGTTCCATAAGCCAAATATGTAACAGACAAGACCTCCTCCCTGCTCAGTGAACTGGACTCAACACCCCCTATTCACCGCACAAGAATATATCTGACTAGCAAGAATCTTAAAACCTATGTATTGATATCTCTCTGGAGTTGAATCAAGAGGGTGTAAAGCGGCATAAACACAGCAGGGAAAAGCAGCTCAACCCCATTATCAAAATAAATTACTTAAAATGAACCCCATAAAACAAAGACAGTGAAAGAGAGAGAAATTCTTACAAAATCCGTTCGGGGGCTCTGATGCAACCTGGATTGACCATATCTAGACCCACAGCTGGATGAGACATAAAGCTGGACACTCTTGGGGCTGAGAGGATTGGTGAGGTTCGGTGAGCAAACACAGACGCTTTAAAGTAATACCGCGCGGTACCCACCCCATGGGTCCCAAATCTCCAGGTTCAAGGGCATCTTCCTACATCGAAAACATGCCTGGGAAACCCAGAAGATGGTACACCGTGTGATCGGGAAAGGTTTCTAAAACGCACCTCATTTCTCCTCTCCTTGTGCTCGGGTTCGCCATTCCAGCCGCTTTACTAACAATCTCCCTACTTGGAGAATCAGCACCTTGAACCTCCTGTTTGTTTCGTACAGGTTGCAATTTGTCCTGAGGATGAACGGGAAGAGGGGGAACCAATGAGAGACTAGCTCTAGGTGTTGGGACAGGCAGAGGTCACTCTATTTCCCCATCAGGAAGAAGAATGAAGCACAGGCTCAGCCTGCCCCCCGGAACCAGAATAGGGCCTGAAGCAATCCTGCGCTTTTGCGGCCAGCTCCCAAAAAAGCGAGTTGACAAATGGAGCTCAGGGCCACTGCAATTCACAAACCTGCAGAGTTATCAATGATAACTCTCGTCCACAAATATATTGAGGGAAGGCAACGAAGAGGATTTGAAAGCAAGGCAGAATTGCAGGAAACAGATTTCAGGAGGTAGATTCGACTCGCCTTTAAAGCACATGAAAAGCGGCAAAACGTTGACAATGATGCCCTTGGCCAAAAAGGGCGTATGCGTTTTTTCCTGAATATATTCAGGAAAAAACGCATACGCCCTTTTTGGCCAACCAAGCAAGCCGGAAGTGCAAATCAGCACTACAAACAAGTCTCGCTTGCCCTTGGTCAAAAGGGCCATGCTGCAAAAAGTGTAAAAACCAGAAATGCAGGACAGGCCATGGAGACATGGGAGCCTTGCTACGCTGATGGGCGGGATGTCAATTGCCAACAGCCACTCTGGAGAAGTGTACGGTGTGTCCTGAAACATGTAATAAACACAGCTTACAGAGCATAGGGCACTTCCACTCATGTGCGTATAAATTGGGAAAACTAAAAACCAACAAGACACAGGCACCCCAAAGTTTAGGGCTGCTCTGTGTACAAGAACCTCCACTTCAGTACACCTTAAACATCCCAGGAAAGAGGAAAATGGATAAAGAAGTTGTGGTACTTAGGCACAATGGAATCTCACTCAGCCATGGAATCAGTGTCATAAGGCTAGTAGCAGCATGATGGGTGGATTTAGGGACGAGGATTCTAAGTGAAATAGGTCACACAGAAAAAGACACTTATCCTAAGATATCACTTATAGAGGGCATGTCAAAATCGCTACACTTGAACTGAATTACAAAACAGAACAGAGTCACACATTTAGAAGACACACTATGGCTGCATAACGGGAAAGGTGAGGTGGGGTGATGCATAAAACAAGTGTTTGAAATTAGCTCCCGTACCGTTCCATAAGCCAAATATGTAACAGACAAGACCTCCTCCCTGCTCAGTGAACTGGACTCAACACCCCCTATTCACCGCACAAGAATATATCTGACTAGCAAGAATCTTAAAACCTATGTATTGATATCTCTCTGGAGTTGAATCAAGAGGGTGTAAAGCGGCATAAACACAGCAGGGAAAAGCAGCTCAACCCCATTATCAAAATAAGTTACTTAAAATGAACCCCATAAAACAAAGACAGTGAAAGAGAGAGAAATTCTTACAACATCCGTTCGGGGGCTCTGATGCAACCTGGATTGACCATATCTAGACCCACAGCTGGATGAGACATAAGGCTGGACACTCTTGGGGCTGAGAGGATTGGTGAGGTTGGGTGAGCAAACGCAGACGCTTTAAAGTAATACCGCGCGGTACCCACCCCATGGGTCCCAAATCTCCAGGTTCAAGGGCATCTTCCTACATCGAAAACATGCCTGGGAAACCCAGAAGATGGTACACCGTGTGATCGGGAAAGGTTTCTAAAACGCACCTCATTTCTCCTCTCCTTGTGCTCGGGTTCGCCATTCCAGCCGCTTTACTAACAATCTCCCTACTTGGAGAATCAGCACCTTGAACCTCCTGTTTGTTTCGTACAGGTTGCAATTTGTCCTGAGGATGAACGGGAAGAGGGGGGACCAATGAGAGACTAGCTCTAGGTGTTGGGACAGGCAGAGGTCACTCTATTTCCCCATCAGGAAGAAGAATGAAGCACAGGCTCAGCCTGCCCCCCGGAACCAGAATAGGGCCTGAAGCAATCCTGCGCTTTTGCGGCCAGCTCCCAAAAAAGCGAGTTGACAAATGGAGCTCAGGGCCACTGCAATTCACAAACCTGCAGAGTTATCAATGATAACTCTCGTCCACAAATATATTGAGGGAAGGCAACGAAGAGGAGTTGAAAGCAAGGCAGAATTGCAGGAAACAGATTTCAGGAGGTAGATTCGACTCGCCTTTAAAGCACATGAAAAGCGGCAAAACGTTGACAATGATGCCCTTGGCCAAAAAGGGCGTATGCGTTTTTTCCTGAATATATTCAGGAAAAAACGCATACGCCCTTTTTGGCCAACCAAGCAAGCCGGAAGTGCAAATCAGCACTACAAACAAGTCTCGCTTGCCCTTGGTCAAAAGGGCCATGCTGCAAAAAGTGTAAAAACCAGAAATGCAGGACAGGCCATGGAGACATGGGAGCCTTGCTACGCTGATGGGCGGGATGTCAATTGCCAACAGCCACTCTGGAGAAGTGTACGGTGTGTCCTGAAACATGTAATAAACACAGCTTACAGAGCATAGGGCACTTCCACTCATGGGCGTATAAATTGGGAAAACTAAAAAGCAACAAGACACAGGCACCCCAAAGTTTAGGGCTGCTCTGTGTACAAGAACCTCCACTTCAGTACACCTTAAACATCCCAGGAAAGAGGAAAATGGATAAAGAAGTTGTGGTACTTAGGCACAATGGAATCTCACTCAGCCATGGAATCAGTGTCATAAGGCTAGTAGCAGCATGATGGGTGGATTTAGGGACGAGGATTCTAAGTGAAATAGGTCACACAGAAAAAGACACTTATCCTAAGATATCACTTATAGAGGGCATGTCAAAATCGCTACACTTGAACTGAATTACAAAACAGAACAGAGTCACACATTTAGAAGACACACTATGGCTGCGTAACGGGAAAGGTGAGGTGGGGTGATGCATAAAACAAGGGTTTGAAATTAGCTCCCGTACCGTTCCATAAGCCAAATATGTAACAGACAAGACCTCCTCCCTGCTCAGTGAACTGGACTCAACACCCCCTATTCACCGCACAAGAATATATCTGACTAGCAAGAATCTTAAAACCTATGTATTGATATCTCTCTGGAGTTGAATCAAGAGGGTGTAAAGCGGCATAAACACAGCAGGGAAAAGCAGCTCAACCCCATTATCAAAATAAGTTACTTAAAATGAACCCCATAAAACAAAGACAGTGAAAGAGAGAGAAATTCTTACAACATCCGTTCGGGGGCTCTGATGCAACCTGGATTGACCATATCTAGACCCACAGCTGGATGAGACATAAGGCTGGACACTCTTGGGGCTGAGAGGATTGGTGAGGTTGGGTGAGCAAACGCAGACGCTTTAAAGTAATACCGCGCGGTACCCACCCCATGGGTCCCAAATCTCCAGGTTCAAGGGCATCTTCCTACATCGAAAACATGCCTGGGAAACCCAGAAGATGGTACACCGTGTGATCGGGAAAGGTTTCTAAAACGCACCTCATTTCTCCTCTCCTTGTGCTCGGGTTCGCCATTCCAGCCGCTTTACTAACAATCTCCCTACTTGGAGAATCAGCACCTTGAACCTCCTGTTTGTTTCGTACAGGTTGCAATTTGTCCTGAGGATGAACGGGAAGAGGGGGGACCAATGAGAGACTAGCTCTAGGTGTTGGGACAGGCAGAGGTCACTCTATTTCCCCATCAGGAAGAAGAATGAAGCACAGGCTCAGCCTGCCCCCCGGAACCAGAATAGGGCCTGAAGCAATCCTGCGCTTTTGCGGCCAGCTCCCAAAAAAGCGAGTTGACAAATGGAGCTCAGGGCCACTGCAATTCACAAACCTGCAGAGTTATCAATGATAACTCTCGTCCACAAATATATTGAGGGAAGGCAACGAAGAGGAGTTGAAAGCAAGGCAGAATTGCAAGAAACAGATTTCAGGAGGTAGATTCGACTCGCCTTTAAAGCACATGAAAAGCGGCAAAACGTTGACAATGATGCCCTTGGCCAAAAAGGGCGTATGCGTTTTTTCCTGAATATATTCAGGAAAAAACGCATACGCCCTTTTTGGCCAACCAAGCAAGCCGGACGTGCAAATCAGCACTAAAAAGAAGTCTCGCTTGCCATCGGTCAAAAGGGCCATGCTGCAAAAAGTGTAAAAACCAGAAATGCAGGACAGGCCATGGAGACATGGGAGCCTTGCTACGCTGATGGGCGGGATGTCAATTGCCAACAGCCACTCTGGAGAAGTGTACGGTGTGTCCTGAAACATGTAATAAACACAGCTTACAGAGCATAGGGCACTTCCACTCATGGGCGTATATATTGGGAAAACTAAAAAGCAACAAGACACAGGCACCCCAAAGTTTAGGGCTGCTCTGTGTACAAGAACCTCCACTTCAGTACACCTTAAACATCCCAGGAAAGAGGAAAATGGATAAAGAAGTTGTGGTACTTAGGCACAATGGAATCTCACTCAGCCATGGAATCAGTGTCATAAGGCTAGTAGCAGCATGATGGGTGGATTTAGGGACGAGGATTCTAAGTGAAATAGGTCACACAGAAAAAGACACTTATCCTAAGATATCACTTATAGAGGGCATGTCAAAATCGCTACACTTGAACTGAATTACAAAACAGAACAGAGTCACACATTTAGAAGACACACTATGGCTGCGTAACGGGAAAGGTGAGGTGGGGTGATGCATAAAACAAGGGTTTGAAATTAGCTCCCGTACCGTTCCATAAGCCAAATATGTAACAGACAAGACCTCCTCCCTGCTCAGTGAACTGGACTCAACACCCCCTATTCACCGCACAAGAATATATCTGACTAGCAAGAATCTTAAAACCTATGTATTGATATCTCTCTGGAGTTGAATCAAGAGGGTGTAAAGCGGTATAAACACAGCAGGGAAAAGCAGCTCAACCCCATTATCAAAATAAATTACTTAAAATGAACCCCATAAAACAAAGACAGTGAAAGAGAGAGAAATTCTTACAACATCCGTTCGGGGGCTCTGATGCAACCTGGATTGACCATATCTAGACCCACAGCTGGATGAGACATAAGGCTGGACACTCTTGGGGCTGAGAGGATTGGTGAGGTTCGGTGAGCAAACGCAGACGCTTTAAAGTAATACCGCGCGGTACCCACCCCATGGGTCCCAAATCTCCAGGTTCAAGGGCATCTTCCTACATCGAAAACATGCCTGGGAAACCCAGAAGATGGTACACCGTGTGATCGGGAAAGGTTTCTAAAACGCACCTCATTTCTCCTCTCCTTGTGCTCGGGTTCGCCATTCCAGCCGCTTTACTAACAATCTCCCTACTTGGAGAATCAGCACCTTGAACCTCCTGTTTGTTTCGTACAGGTTGCAATTTGTCCTGAGGATGAACGGGAAGAGGGGGGACCAATGAGAGACTAGCTCTAGGTGTTGGGACAGGCAGAGGTCACTCTATTTCCCCATCAGGAAGAAGAATGAAGCACAGGCTCAGCCTGCCCCCCGGAACCAGAATAGGGCCTGAAGCAATCCTGCGCTTTTGCGGCCAGCTCCCAAAAAAGCGAGTTGACAAATGGAGCTCAGGGCCACTGCAATTCACAAACCTGCAGAGTTATCAATGATAACTCTCGTCCACAAATATATTGAGGGAAGGCAACGAAGAGGAGTTGAAAGCAAGGCAGAATTGCAGGAAACAGATTTCAGGAGGTAGATTCGACTCGCCTTTAAAGCACATGAAAAGCGGCAAAACGTTGACAATGATGCCCTTGGCCAAAAAGGGCGTATGCGTTTTTTCCTGAATATATTCAGGAAAAAACGCATACGCCCTTTTTGGCCAACCAAGCAAGCCGGAAGTGCAAATCAGCACTACAAACAAGTCTCGCTTGCCCTTGGTCAAAAGGGCCATGCTGCAAAAAGTGTAAAAACCAGAAATGCAGGACAGGCCATGGAGACATGGGAGCCTTGCTACGCTGATGGGCGGGATGTCAATTGCCAACAGCCACTCTGGAGAAGTGTACGGTGTGTCCTGAAACATGTAATAAACACAGCTTACAGAGCATAGGGCACTTCCACTCATGGGCGTATAAATTGGGAAAACTAAAAAGCAACAAGACACAGGCACCCCAAAGTTTAGGGCTGCTCTGTGTACAAGAACCTCCACTTCAGTACACCTTAAACATCCCAGGAAAGAGGAAAATGGATAAAGAAGTTGTGGTACTTAGGCACAATGGAATCTCACTCAGCCATGGAATCAGTGTCATAAGGCTAGTAGCAGCATGATGGGTGGATTTAGGGACGAGGATTCTAAGTGAAATAGGTCACACAGAAAAAGACACTTATCCTAAGATATCACTTATAGAGGGCATGTCAAAATCGCTACACTTGAACTGAATTACAAAACAGAACAGAGTCACACATTTAGAAGACACACTATGGCTGCGTAACGGGAAAGGTGAGGTGGGGTGATGCATAAAACAAGGGTTTGAAATTAGCTCCCGTACCGTTCCATAAGCCAAATATGTAACAGACAAGACCTCCTCCCTGCTCAGTGAACTGGACTCAACACCCCCTATTCACCGCACAAGAATATATCTGACTAGCAAGAATCTTAAAACCTATGTATTGATATCTCTCTGGAGTTGAATCAAGAGAGTGTAAAGCGGTATAAACACAGCAGGGAAAAGCAGCTCAACCCCATTATCAAAATAAATTACTTAAAATGAACCCCATAAAACAAAGACAGTGAAAGAGAGAGAAATTCTTACAACATCCGTTCGGGGGCTCTGATGCAACCTGGATTGACCATATCTAGACCCACAGCTGGATGAGACATAAGGCTGGACACTCTTGGGGCTGAGAGGATTGGTGAGGTTCGGTGAGCAAACGCAGACGCTTTAAAGTAATACCGCGCGGTACCCACCCCATGGGTCCCAAATCTCCAGGTTCAAGGGCATCTTCCTACATCGAAAACATGCCTGGGAAACCCAGAAGATGGTACACCGTGTGATCGGGAAAGGTTTCTAAAACGCAACTCATTTCTCCTCTCCTTGTGCTCGGGTTCGCCATTCCAGCCGCTTTACTAACAATCTCCCTACTTGGAGAATCAGCACCTTGAACCTCCTGTTTGTGTCGTACAGGTTGCAATTTGTCCTGAGGATGAACGGGAAGAGGGGGGACCAATGAGAGACTAGCTCTAGGTGTTGGGACAGGCAGAGGTCACTCTATTTCCCCATCAGGAAGAAGAATGAAGCACAGGCTCAGCCTGCCCCCCGGAACCAGAATAGGGCCTGAAGCAATCCTGCGCTTTTGCGGCCAGCTCCCAAAAAAGCGAGTTGACAAATGGAGCTCAGGGCCACTGCAATTCACAAACCTGCAGAGTTATCAATGATAACTCTCGTCCACAAATATATTGAGGGAAGGCAACGAAGAGGAGTTGAAAGCAAGGCAGAATTGCAGGAAACAGATTTCAGGAGGTAGATTCGACTCGCCTTTAAAGCACATGAAAAGCGGCAAAACGTTGACAATGATGCCCTTGGCCAAAAAGGGCGTATGCGTTTTTTCCTCAATATATTCAGGAAAAAACGCATACGCCCTTTTTGGCCAACCAAGCAAGCCGGAAGTGCAAATCAGCACTACAAACAAGTCTCGCTTGCCATCGGTCAAAAGGGCCAGGCTGCAAAAAGTGTAAAAACCAGAAATGCAGGACAGGCCATGGAGACATGGGAGCCTTGCTACGCTGATGGGCGGGATGTCAATTGCCAACAGCCACTCTGGAGAAGTGTACGGTGTGTCCTGAAACATGTAATAAACACAGCTTACAGAGCATAGGGCACTTCCACTCATGGGCGTATAAATTGGGAAAACTAAAAACCAACAAGACACAGGCACCCCAAAGTTTAGGGCTGCTCTGTGTAGAAGAACCTCCACTTCAGTACACCTTAAACATCCCAGGAAAGAGGAAAATGGATAAAGAAGTTGTGGTACTTAGGCACAATGGAATCTCACTCAGCCATGGAATCAGTGTCATAAGGCTAGTAGCAGCATGATGGGTGGATTTAGGGACGAGGATTCTAAGTGAAATAGGTCACACAGAAAAAGACACTTATCCTAAGATATCACTTATAGAGGGCATGTCAAAATCGCTACACTTGAACTGAATTACAAAACAGAACAGAGTCACACATTTAGAAGACACACTATGGCTGCGTAACGGGAAAGGTGAGGTGGGGTGATGCATAAAACAAGGGTTTTAAATTAGCTCCTGTACCGTTCCATAAGCCAAATATGTAACAGACAAGACCTCCTCCCTGCTCAGTGAACTGGACTCAACACCCCCTATTCACCGCACAAGAATATATCTGACTAGCAAGAATCTTAAAACCTATGTATTGATATCTCTCTGGAGTTGAATCAAGAGGGTGTAAAGCGGCATAAACACAGCAGGGAAAAGCAGCTCAACCCCATTATCAAAATAAATTACTTAAAATGTACCCCATAAAACAAAGACAGTGAAAGAGAGAGAAATTCTTACAACATCCGTTCGGGGGCTCTGATGCAACCTGGATTGACCATATCTAGACCCACAGCTGGATGAGACATAAGGCTGGACACTCTTGGGGCTGAGAGGATTGGTGAGGTTGGGTGAGCAAACGCAGACGCTTTAAAGTAATACCGCGCGGTACCCACCCCATGGGTCCCAAATCTCCAGGTTCAAGGGCATCTTCCTACATCGAAAACATGCCTGGGAAACCCAGAAGATGGTACACCGTGTGATCGGGGAAGGTTTCTAAAACGCACCTCATTTCTCCTCTCCTTGTGCTCGGGTTCGCCATTCCAGCCGCTTTACTAACAATCTCCCTACTTGGAGAATCAGCACCTTGAACCTCCTGTTTGTTTCGTACAGCTTGCAATTTGTCCTGAGGATGAACGGGAAGAGGGGGAACCAATGAGAGACTAGCTCTAGGTGTTGGGACAGGCAGAGGTCACTCTATTTCCCCATCAGGAAGAAGAATGAAGCACAGGCTCAGCCTGCCCCCCGGAACCAGAATAGGGCCTGAAGCCATCCTGCGCTTTTGCGGCCAGCTCCCAAAAAAGCGAGTTGACAAATGGAGCTCAGGGCCACTGCAATTCACAAACCTGCAGAGTTATGAATGATAACTCTCGTCCACAAATATATTGAGGGAAGGCAACGAAGAGGATTTGAAAGCAAGGCAGAATTGCAGGAAACAGATTTCAGGAGGTAGATTCGACTCGCCTTTCAAGCACATGAAAAGCGGCAAAACGTTGACAATGATGCCCTTGGCCAAAAAGGGCGTATGCGTTTTTTCCTGAATATATTCAGGAAAAAACGCATACGCCCTTTTTGGCCAACCAAGCAAGCCGGACGTGCAAATCAGCACTAAAAAGAAGTCTCACTTGCCATCGGTCAAAAGGGCCATGCTGCAAAAAGTGTAAAAACCAGAAATGCAGGACAGGCCATGGAGACATGGGAGCCTTGCTACGCTGATGGGCGGGATGTCAATTGCCAACAGCCACTCTGGAGAAGTGTACGGTGTGTCCTGAAACATGTAATAAACACAGCTTACAGAGCATAGGGCACTTCCACTCATGGGCGTATAAATTGGGAAAACTAAAAAGCAACAAGACACAGGCACCCCAAAGTTTAGGGCTGCTCTGTGTACAAGAACCTCCACTTCAGTACACCTTAAACATCCCAGGAAAGAGGAAAATGGATAAAGAAGTTGTGGTACTTAGGCACAATGGAATCTCACTCAGCCATGGAATCAGTGTCATAAGGCTAGTAGCAGCATGATGGGTGGATTTAGGGACGAGGATTCTAAGTGAAATAGGTCACACAGAAAAAGACACTTATCCTAAGATATCACTTATAGAGGGCATGTCAAAATCGCTACACTTGAACTGAATTACAAAACAGAACAGAGTCACACATTTAGAAGACACACTATGGCTGCGTAACGGGAAAGGTGAGATGGGGTGATGCATAAAACAAGGGTTTGAAATTAGCTCCCGTACCGTTCCATAAGCCAAATATGTAACAGACAAGACCTCCTCCCTGCTCAGTGAACTGGACTCAACACCCCCTATTCACCGCACAAGAATATATCTGACTAGCAAGAATCTTAAAACCTATGTATTGATATCTCTCTGGAGTTGAATCAAGAGGGTGTAAAGCGGTATAAACACAGCAGGGAAAAGCAGCTCAACCCCATTATCAAAATAAATTACTTAAAATGAACCCCATAAAACAAAGACAGTGAAAGAGAGAGAAATTCTTACAACATCCGTTCGGGGGCTCTGATGCAACCTGGATTGACCATATCTAGACCCACAGCTGGATGAGACATAAGGCTGGACACTCTTGGGGCTGAGAGGATTGGTGAGGTTCGGTGAGCAAACGCAGACGCTTTAAAGTAATACCGCGCGGTACCCACCCCATGGGTCCCAAATCTCCAGGTTCAAGGGCATCTTCCTACATCGAAAACATGCCTGGGAAACCCAGAAGATGGTACACCGTGTGATCGGGAAAGGTTTCTAAAACGCAACTCATTTCTCCTCTCCTTGTGCTCGGGTTCGCCATTCCAGCCGCTTTACTAACAATCTCCCTACTTGGAGAATCAGCACCTTGAACCTCCTGTTTGTTTCGTACAGGTTGCAATTTGTCCTGAGGATGAACGGGAAGAGGGGGGACCAATGAGAGACTAGCTCTAGGGGTTGGGACAGGCAGAGGTCACTCTATTTCCCCATCAGGAAGAAGAATGAAGCACAGGCTCAGCCTGCCCCACGGAACCAGAATAGGGCCTGAAGCAATCCTGTGCTTTTGCGGCCAGCTCCCAAAAAAGCGAGTTGACAAATGGAGCTCAGGGCCACTGCAATTCACAAACCTGCAGAGTTATCAATGATAACTCTCGTCCACAAATATATTGAGGGAAGGCAACGAAGAGGAGTTGAAAGCAAGGCAGAATTGCAGGAAACAGATTTCAGGAGGTAGATTCGACTCGCCTTTAAAGCACATGAAAAGCGGCAAAACGTTGACAATGATGCCCTTGGCCAAAAAGGGCGTATGCGTTTTTTCCTGAATATATTCAGGAAAAAACGCATACGCCCTTTTTGGCCAACCAAGCAAGCCGGAAGTGCAAATCAGCACTACAAACAAGTCTCGCTTGCCATCGGTCAAAAGGGCCAGGCTGCAAAAAGTGTAAAAACCAGAAATGCAGGACAGGCCATGGAGACATGGGAGCCTTGCTACGCTGATGGGCGGGATGTCAATTGCCAACAGCCACTCTGGAGAAGTGTACGGTGTGTCCTGAAACATGTAATAAACACAGCTTACAGAGCATAGGGCACTTCCACTCATGGGCGTATAAATTGGGAAAACTAAAAACCAACAAGACACAGGCACCCCAAAGTTTAGGGCTGCTCTGTGTAGAAGAACCTCCACTTCAGTACACCTTAAACATCCCAGGAAAGAGGAAAATGGATAAAGAAGTTGTGGTACTTAGGCACAATGGAATCTCACTCAGCCATGGAATCAGTGTCATAAGGCTAGTAGCAGCATGATGGGTGGATTTAGGGACGAGGATTCTAAGTGAAATAGGTCACACAGAAAAAGACACTTATCCTAAGATATCACTTATAGAGGGCATGTCAAAATTGCTACACTTGAACTGAATTACAAAACAGAACAGAGTCACACATTTAGAAGACACACTATGGCTGCGTAACGGGAAAGGTGAGGTGGGGTGATGCATAAAACAAGGGTTTTAAATTAGCTCCTGTACCGTTCCATAAGCCAAATATGTAACAGACAAGACCTCCTCCCTGCTCAGTGAACTGGACTCAACACCCCCTATTCACCGCACAAGAATATATCTGACTAGCAAGAATCTTAAAACCTATGTATTGATATCTCTCTGGAGTTGAATCAAGAGGGTGTAAAGCGGCATAAACACAGCAGGGAAAAGCAGCTCAACCCCATTATCAAAATAAATTACTTAAAATGTACCCCATAAAACAAAGACAGTGAAAGAGAGAGAAATTCTTACAAAATCCGTTCGGGGGCTCTGATGCAACCTGGATTGACCATATCTAGACCCACAGCTGGATGAGACATAAAGCTGGACACTCTTGGGGCTGAGAGGATTGGTGAGGTTCGGTGAGCAAACACAGACGCTTTAAAGTAATACCGCGCGGTACCCACCCCATGGGTCCCAAATCTCCAGGTTCAAGGGCATCTTCCTACATCGAAAACATGCCTGGGAAACCCAGAAGATGGTACACCGTGTGATCGGGGAAGGTTTCTAAAACGCACCTCATTTCTCCTCTCCTTGTGCTCGGGTTCGCCATTCCAGCCGCTTTACTAACAATCTCCCTACTTGGAGAATCAGCACCTTGAACCTCCTGTTTGTTTCGTACAGCTTGCAATTTGTCCTGAGGATGAACGGGAAGAGGGGGAACCAATGAGAGACTAGCTCTAGGTGTTGGGACAGGCAGAGGTCACTCTATTTCCCCATCAGGAAGAAGAATGAAGCACAGGCTCAGCCTGCCCCCCGGAACCAGAATAGGGCCTGAAGCCATCCTGCGCTTTTGCGGCCAGCTCCCAAAAAAGCGAGTTGACAAATGGAGCTCAGGGCCACTGCAATTCACAAACCTGCAGAGTTATGAATGATAACTCTCGTCCACAAATATATTGAGGGAAGGCAACGAAGAGGATTTGAAAGCAAGGCAGAATTGCAAGAAACAGATTTCAGGAGGTAGATTCGACTCTCCTTTAAAGCACATGAAAAGCGGCAAAACGTTGACAATGATGCCCTTGGCCAAAAAGGGCGTATGCGTTTTTTCCTGAATATATTCAGGAAAAAACGCATACGCCCTTTTTGGCCAACCAAGCAAGCCGGACGTGCAAATCAGCACTAAAAAGAAGTCTCTCTTGCCATCGGTCAAAAGGGCCATGCTGCAAAAAGTGTAAAAACCAGAAATGCAGGACAGGCCATGGAGACATGGGAGCCTTGCTACGCTGATGGGCGGGATGTCAATTGCCAACAGCCACTCTGGAGAAGTGTACGGTGTGTCCTGAAACATGTAATAAACACAGCTTACAGAGCATAGGGCACTTCCACTCATGGGCGTATATATTGGGAAAACTAAAAAGCAACAAGACACAGGCACCCCAAAGTTTAGGGCTGCTCTGTGTACAAGAACCTCCACTTCAGTACACCTTAAACATCCCAGGAAAGAGGAAAATGGATAAAGAAGTTGTGGTACTTAGGCACAATGGAATCTCACTCAGCCATGGAATCAGTGTCATAAGGCTAGTAGCAGCATGATGGGTGGATTTAGGGACGAGGATTCTAAGTGAAATAGGTCACACAGAAAAAGACACTTATCCTAAGATATCACTTATAGAGGGCATGTCAAAATCGCTACACTTGAACTGAATTACAAAACAGAACAGAGTCACACATTTAGAAGACACACTATGGCTGCGTAACGGGAAAGGTGAGGTGGGGTGATGCATAAAACAAGGGTTTGAAATTAGCTCCCGTACCGTTCCATAAGCCAAATATGTAACAGACAAGACCTCCTCCCTGCTCAGTGAACTGGACTCAACACCCCCTATTCACCGCACAAGAATATATCTGACTAGCAAGAATCTTAAAACCTATGTATTGATATCTCTCTGGAGTTGAATCAAGAGGGTGTAAAGCGGTATAAACACAGCAGGGAAAAGCAGCTCAACCCCATTATCAAAATAAATTACTTAAAATGAACCCCATAAAACAAAGACAGTGAAAGAGAGAGAAATTCTTACAACATCCGTTCGGGGGCTCTGATGCAACCTGGATTGACCATATCTAGACCCACAGCTGGATGAGACATAAGGCTGGACACTCTTGGGGCTGAGAGGATTGGTGAGGTTCGGTGAGCAAACGCAGACGCTTTAAAGTAATACCGCGCGGTACCCACCCCATGGGTCCCAAATCTCCAGGTTCAAGGGCATCTTCCTACATCGAAAACATGCCTGGGAAACCCAGAAGATGGTACACCGTGTGATCGGGAAAGGTTTCTAAAACGCAACTCATTTCTCCTCTCCTTGTGCTCGGGTTCGCCATTCCAGCCGCTTTACTAACAATCTCCCTACTTGGAGAATCAGCACCTTGAACCTCCTGTTTGTTTCGTACAGGTTGCAATTTGTCCTGAGGATGAACGGGAAGAGGGGGGACCAATGAGAGACTAGCTCTAGGGGTTGGGACAGGCAGAGGTCACTCTATTTCCCCATCAGGAAGAAGAATGAAGCACAGGCTCAGCCTGCCCCACGGAACCAGAATAGGGCCTGAAGCAATCCTGTGCTTTTGCGGCCAGCTCCCAAAAAAGCGAGTTGACAAATGGAGCTCAGGGCCACTGCAATTCACAAACCTGCAGAGTTATCAATGATAATTCTCGTCCACAAATATATTGAGGGAAGGCAACGAAGAGGAGTTGAAAGCAAGGCAGAATTGCAGGAAACAGATTTCAGGAGGTAGATTCGACTCGCCTTTAAAGCACATGAAAAGCGGCAAAACGTTGACAATGATGCCCTTGGCCAAAAAGGGCGTATGCGTTTTTTCCTGAATATATTCAGGAAAAAACGCATACGCCCTTTTTGGCCAACCAAGCAAGCCGGAAGTGCAAATCAGCACTACAAAAAAGTCTCGCTTGCCATCGGCCAAAAGGGCCAGGCTGCAAAAAGTGTAAAAACCAGAAATGCAGGACAGGCCATGGAGACATGGGAGCCTTGCTACGCTGATGGGCGGGATGTCAATTGCCAACAGCCACTCTGGAGAAGTGTACGGTGTGTCCTGAAACATGTAATAAACACAGCTTACAGAGCATAGGGCACTTCCACTCATGGGCGTATAAATTGGGAAAACTAAAAACCAACAAGACACAGGCACCCCAAAGTTTAGGGCTGCTCTGTGTAGAAGAACCTCCACTTCAGTACACCTTAAACATCCCAGGAAAGAGGAAAATGGATAAAGAAGTTGTGGTACTTAGGCACAATGGAATCTCACTCAGCCATGGAATCAGTGTCATAAGGCTAGTAGCAGCATGATGGGTGGATTTAGGGACGAGGATTCTAAGTGAAATAGGTCACACAGAAAAAGACACTTATCCTAAGATATCACTTATAGAGGGCATGTCAAAATCGCTACACTTGAACTGAATTACAAAACAGAACAGAGTCACACATTTAGAAGACACACTATGGCTGCGTAACGGGAAAGGTGAGGTGGGGTGATGCATAAAACAAGGGTTTTAAATTAGCTCCTGTACCGTTCCATAAGCCAAATATGTAACAGACAAGACCTCCTCCCTGCTCAGTGAACTGGACTCAACACCCCCTATTCACCGCACAAGAATATATCTGACTAGCAAGAATCTTAAAACCTATGTATTGATATCTCTCTGGAGTTGAATCAAGAGGGTGTAAAGCGGCATAAACACAGCAGGGAAAAGCAGCTCAACCCCATTATCAAAATAAATTACTTAAAATGTACCCCATAAAACAAAGACAGTGAAAGAGAGAGAAATTCTTACAACATCCGTTCGGGGGCTCTGATGCAACCTGGATTGACCATATCTAGACCCACAGCTGGATGAGACATAAGGCTGGACACTCTTGGGGCTGAGAGGATTGGTGAGGTTGGGTGAGCAAACGCAGACGCGTTAAAGTAATACCGCGCGGTACCCACCCCATGGGTCCCAAATCTCCAGGTTCAAGGGCATCTTCCTACATCGAAAACATGCCTGGGAAACCCAGAAGATGGTACACCGTGTGATCGGGGAAGGTTTCTAAAACGCACCTCATTTCTCCTCTCCTTGTGCTCGGGTTCGCCATTCCAGCCGCTTTACTAACAATCTCCCTACTTGGAGAATCAGCACCTTGAACCTCCTGTTTGTTTCGTACAGCTTGCAATTTGTCCTGAGGATGAACGGGAAGAGGGGGAACCAATGAGAGACTAGCTCTAGGTGTTGGGACAGGCAGAGGTCACTCTATTTCCCCATCAGGAAGAAGAATGAAGCACAGGCTCAGCCTGCCCCCCGGAACCAGAATAGGGCCTGAAGCAATCCTGCGCTTTTGCGGCCAGCTCCCAAAAAAGCGAGTTGACAAATGGAGCTCAGGGCCACTGCAATTCACAAACCTGCAGAGTTATCAATGATAACTCTCGTCCACAAATATATTGAGGGAAGGCAACGAAGAGGATTTGAAAGCAAGGCAGAATTGCAAGAAACAGATTTCAAGAGGTAGATTCGACTCGCCTTTAAAGCACATGAAAAGCGGCAAAACGTTGACAATGATGCCCTTGGCCAAAAAGGGCGTATGCGTTTTTTCCTGAATATATTCAGGAAAAAACGCATACGCCCTTTTTGGCCAACCAAGCAAGCCGGACGTGCAAATCAGCACTAAAAAGAAGTCTCGCTTGCCATCGGTCAAAAGGGCCATGCTGCAAAAAGTGTAAAAACCAGAAATGCAGGACAGGCCATGGAGACATGGGAGCCTTGCTACGCTGATGGGCGGGATGTCAATTGCCAACAGCCACTCTGGAGAAGTGTACGGTGTGTCCTGAAACATGTAATAAACACAGCTTACAGAGCATAGGGCACTTCCACTCATGGGCGTATAAATTGGGAAAACTAAAAAGCAACAAGACACAGGCACCCCAAAGTTTAGGGCTGCTCTGTGTACAAGAACCTCCACTTCAGTACACCTTAAACATCCCAGGAAAGAGGAAAATGGATAAAGAAGTTGTGGTACTTAGGCACAATGGAATCTCACTCAGCCATGGAATCAGTGTCATAAGGCTAGTAGCAGCATGATGGGTGGATTTAGGGACGAGGATTCTAAGTGAAATAGGTCACACAGAAAAAGACACTTATCCTAAGATATCACTTATAGAGGGCATGTCAAAATCGCTACACTTGAACTGAATTACAAAACAGAACAGAGTCACACATTTAGAAGACACACTATGGCTGCGTAACGGGAAAGGTGAGGTGGGGTGATGCATAAAACAAGGGTTTGAAATTAGCTCCCGTACCGTTCCATAAGCCAAATATGTAACAGACAAGACCTCCTCCCTGCTCAGTGAACTGGACTCAACACCCCCTATTCACCGCACAAGAATATATCTGACTAGCAAGAATCTTAAAACCTATGTATTGATATCTCTCTGGAGTTGAATCAAGAGGGTGTAAAGCGGTATAAACACAGCAGGGAAAAGCAGCTCAACCCCATTATCAAAATAAATTACTTAAAATGAACCCCATAAAACAAAGACAGTGAAAGAGAGAGAAATTCTTACAACATCCGTTCGGGGGCTCTGATGCAACCTGGATTGACCATATCTAGACCCACAGCTGGATGAGACATAAGGCTGGACACTCTTGGGGCTGAGAGGATTGGTGAGGTTCGGTGAGCAAACGCAGACGCTTTAAAGTAATACCGCGCGGTACCCACCCCATGGGTCCCAAATCTCCAGGTTCAAGGGCATCTTCCTACATCGAAAACATGCCTGGGAAACCCAGAAGATGGTACACCGTGTGATCGGGAAAGGTTTCTAAAACGCACCTCATTTCTCCTCTCCTTGTGCTCGGGTTCGCCATTCCAGCCGCTTTACTAACAATCTCCCTACTTGGAGAATCAGCACCTTGAACCTCCTGTTTGTTTCGTACAGGTTGCAATTTGTCCTGAGGATGAACGGGAAGAGGGGGGACCAATGAGAGACTAGCTCTAGGTGTTGGGACAGGCAGAGGTCACTCTATTTCCCCATCAGGAAGAAGAATGAAGCACAGGCTCAGCCTGCCCCACGGAACCAGAATAGGGCCTGAAGCAATCCTGTGTTTTGCGGCCAGCTCCCAAAAAAGCGAGTTGACAAATGGAGCTCAGGGCCACTGCAATTCACAAACCTGCAGAGTTATCAATGATAACTCTCGTCCACAAATATATTGAGGGAAGGCAACGAAGAGGAGTTGAAAGCAAGGCAGAATTGCAGGAAACAGATTTCAGGAGGTAGATTCGACTCGCCTTTAAAGCACATGAAAAGCGGCAAAACGTTGACAATGATGCCCTTGGCCAAAAAGGGCGTATGCGTTTTTTCCTGAATATATTCAGGAAAAAACGCATACGCCCTTTTTGGCCAACCAAGCAAGCCGGAAGTGCAAATCAGCACTACAAACAAGTCTCGCTTGCCCTTGGTCAAAAGGGCCAGGCTGCAAAAAGTGTAAAAACCAGAAATGCAGGACAGGCCATGGAGACATGGGAGCCTTGCTACGCTGATGGGCGGGATGTCAATTGCCAACAGCCACTCTGGAGAAGTGTACGGTGTGTCCTGAAACATGTAATAAACACAGCTTACAGAGCATAGGGCACTTCCACTCATGGGCGTATAAATTGGGAAAACTAAAAACCAACAAGACACAGGCACCCCAACGTTTAGGGCTGCTCTGTGTAGAAGAACCTCCACTTCAGTACACCTTAAACATCCCAGGAAAGAGGAAAATGGATAAAGAAGTTGTGGTACTTAGGCACAATGGAATCTCACTCAGCCATGGAATCAGTGTCATAAGGCTAGTAGCAGCATGATGGGTGGATTTAGGGACAAGGATTCTAAGTGAAATAGGTCACACAGAAAAAGACACTTATCCTAAGATATCACTTATAGAGGGCATGTCAAAATCGCTACACTTGAACTGAATTACAAAACAGAACAGAGTCACACATTTAGAAGACACACTATGGCTGCGTAACGGGAAAGGTGAGGTGGGGTGATGCATAAAACAAGGGTTTTAAATTAGCTCCTGTACCGTTCCATAAGCCAAATATGTAACAGACAAGACCTCCTCCCTGCTCAGTGAACTGGACTCAACACCCCCTATTCACCGCACAAGAATATATCTGACTAGCAAGAATCTTAAAACCTATGTATTGATATCTCTCTGGAGTTGAATCAAGAGGGTGTAAAGCGGCATAAACACAGCAGGGAAAAGCAGCTCAACCCCATTATCAAAATAAATTACTTAAAATGTACCCCATAAAACAAAGACAGTGAAAGAGAGAGAAATTCTTACAAAATCCATTCGGGGGCTCTGATGCAACCTGGATTGACCATATCTAGACCCACAGCTGGATGAGACATAAGGCTGGACACTCTTGGGGCTGAGAGGATTGGTGAGGTTGGGTGAGCAAACGCAGACGCGTTAAAGTAATACCGCGCGGTACCCACCCCATGGGTCCCAAATCTCCAGGTTCAAGGGCATCTTCCTACATCGAAAACATGCCTGGGAAACCCAGAAGATGGTACACCGTGTGATCGGGGAAGGTTTCTAAAACGCACCTCATTTCTCCTCTCCTTGTGCTCGGGTTCGCCATTCCAGCCGCTTTACTAACAATCTCCCTACTTGGAGAATCAGCACCTTGAACCTCCTGTTTGTTTCGTACAGGTTGCAATTTGTCCTGAGGATGAACGGGAAGAGGGGGAACCAATGAGAGACTAGCTCTAGGTGTTGGGACAGGCAGAGGTCACTCTATTTCCCCATCAGGAAGAAGAATGAAGCACAGGCTCAGCCTGCCCCCCGGAACCAGAATAGGGCCTGAAGCCATCCTGCGCTTTTGCGGCCAGCTCCCAAAAAAGCGAGTTGACAAATGGAGCTCAGGGCCACTGCAATTCACAAACCTGCAGAGTTATCAATGATAACTCTCGTCCACAAATATATTGAGGGAAGGCAACGAAGAGGATTTGAAAGCAAGGCAGAATTGCAAGAAACAGATTTCAGGAGGTAGATTCGACTCGCCTTTAAAGCACATGAAAAGCGGCAAAACGTTGACAATGATGCCCTTGGCCAAAAAGGGCGTATGCGTTTTTTCCTGAATATATTCAGGAAAAAACGCATACGCCCTTTTTGGCCAACCAAGCAAGCCGGAAGTGCAAATCAGTACTACAAACAAGTCTCGCTTGCCCTTGGTCAAAAGGGCCATGCTGCAAAAAGTGTAAAAACCAGAAATGCAGGACAGGCCATGGAGACATGGGAGCCTTGCTACGCTGATGGGCGGGATGTCAATTGCCAACAGACACTCTGGAGAAGTGTACGGTGTGTCCTGAAACATGTAATAAACACAGCTTACAGAGCATAGGGCACTTCCACTCATGGGCGTATAAATTGGGAAAACTAAAAAGCAACAAGACACAGGCACCCCAAAGTTTAGGGCTGCTCTGTGTACAAGAACCTCCACTTCAGTACACCTTAAACATCCCAGGAAAGAGGAAAATGGATAAAGAAGTTGTGGTACTTAGGCACAATGGAATCTCACTCAGCCATGAAATCAGTGTCATAAGGCTAGTAGCAGCATGATGGGTGGATTTAGGGACGAGGATTCTAAGTGAAATAGGTCACACAGAAAAAGACACTTATCCTAAGATATCACTTATAGAGGGCATGTCAAAATCGCTACACTTGAACTGAATTACAAAACAGAACAGAGTCACACATTTAGAAGACACACTATGGCTGCGTAACGGGAAAGGTGAGGTGGGGTGATGCATAAAACAAGGGTTTTAAATTAGCTCCTGTACCGTTCCATAAGCCAAATATGTAACAGACAAGACCTCCTCCCTGCTCAGTGAACTGGACTCAACACCCCCTATTCACCGCACAAGAATATATCTGACTAGCAAGAATCTTAAAACCTATGTATTGATATCTCTCTGGAGTTGAATCAAGAGGGTGTAAAGCGGCATAAACACAGCAGGGAAAAGCAGCTCAACCCCATTATCAAAATAAGTTACTTAAAATGAACCCCATAAAACAAAGACAGTGAAAGAGAGAGAAATTCTTACAACATCCGTTCGGGGGCTCTGATGCAACCTGGATTGACCATATCTAGACCCACAGCTGGATGAGACATAAGGCTGGACACTCTTGGGGCTGAGAGGATTGGTGAGGTTGGGTGAGCAAACGCAGACGCTTTAAAGTAATACCGCGCGGTACCCACCCCATGGGTCCCAAATCTCCAGGTTCAAGGGCATCTTCCTACATCGAAAACATGCCTGGGAAACCCAGAAGATGGTACACCGTGTGATCGGGAAAGGTTTCTAAAACGCACCTCATTTCTCCTCTCCTTGTGCTCGGGTTCGCCATTCCAGCCGCTTTACTAACAATCTCCCTACTTGGAGAATCAGCACCTTGAACCTCCTGTTTGTTTCGTACAGGTTGCAATTTGTCCTGAGGATGAACGGGAAGAGGGGGGACCAATGAGAGACTAGCTCTAGGTGTTGGGACAGGCAGAGGTCACTCTATTTCCCCATCGGGAAGAAGAATGAAGCACAGGCTCAGCCTGCCCCCGGAACCAGAATAGGGCCTGAAGCAATCCTGCGCTTTTGCGGCCAGCTCCCAAAAAAGCGAGTTGACAAATGGAGCTCAGGGCCACTGCAATTCACAAACCTGCAGAGTTATCAATGATAACTCTCGTCCACAAATATATTGAGGGAAGGCAACGAAGAGGAGTTGAAAGCAAGGCAGAATTGCAGGAAACAGATTTCAGGAGGTAGATTCGACTCGCCTTTAAAGCACATGAAAAGCGGCAAAACGTTGACAATGATGCCCTTGGCCAAAAAGGGCGTATGCGTTTTTTCCTGAATATATTCAGGAAAAAACGCATACGCCCTTTTTGGCCAACCAAGCAAGCCGGAAGTGCAAATCAGTACTACAAACAAGTCTCGCTTGCCATCGGTCAAAAGGGCCATGCTGCAAAAAGTGTAAAAACCAGAAATGCAGGACAGGCCATGGAGACATGGGAGCCTTGCTACGCTGATGGGCAGGATGTCAATTGCCAACAGCCACTCTGGAGAAGTGTACGGTGTGTCCTGAAACATGTAATAAACACAGCTTACAGAGCATAGGGCACTTCCACTCATGGGCGTATAAATTGGGAAAACTAAAAAGCAACAAGACACAGGCACCCCAAAGTTTAGGGCTGCTCTGTGTACAAGAACCTCCACTTCAGTACACCTTAAACATCCCAGGAAAGAGGAAAATGGATAAAGAAGTTGTGGTACTTAGGCACAATGGAATCTCACTCAGCCATGGAATCAGTGTCATAAGGCTAGTAGCAGCATGATGGGTGGATTTAGGGACGAGGATTCTAAGTGAAATAGGTCACACAGAAAAAGACACTTATCCTAAGATATCACTTATAGAGGGCATGTCAAAATCGCTACACTTGAACTGAATTACAAAACAGAACAGAGTCACACATTTAGAAGACACACTATGGCTGCGTAACAGGAAAGGTGAGGTGGGGTGATGCATAAAACAAGGGTTTGAAATTAGCTCACGTACCGTTCCATAAGCCAAATATGTAACAGACAAGACCTCCTCCCTGCTCAGTGAACTGGACTCAACACCCCCTATTCACCGCACAAGAATATATCTGACTAGCAAAAATCTTAAAACCTATGTATTGATATCTCTCTGGAGTTGAATCAAGAGGGTGTAAAGCGGCATAAACACAGCAGGGAAAAGCAGCTCAACCCCATTATCAAAATAAGTTACTTAAAATGAACCCCATAAAACAAAGACAGTGAAAGAGAGAGAAATTCTTACAACATCCGTTCGGGGGCTCTGATGCAACCTGGATTGACCATATCTAGACCCACAGCTGGATGAGACATAAGGCTGGACACTCTTGGGGCTGAGAGGATTGGTGAGGTTGGGTGAGCAAACGCAGACGCTTTAAAGTAATACCGCGCGGTACCCACCCCATGGGTCCCAAATCTCCAGGTTCAAGGGCATCTTCCTACATCGAAAACATGCCTGGGAAACCCAGAAGATGGTACACCGTGTGATCGGGAAAGGTTTCTAAAACGCACCTCATTTCTCCTCTCCTTGTGCTCGGGTTCGCCATTCCAGCCGCTTTACTAACAATCTCCCTACTTGGAGAATCAGCACCTTGAACCTCCTGTTTGTTTCGTACAGGTTGCAATTTGTCCTGAGGATGAACGGGAAGAGGGGGGACCAATGAGAGACTAGCTCTAGGTGTTGGGACAGGCAGAGGTCACTCTATTTCCCCATCAGGAAGAAGAATGAAGCACAGGCTCAGCCTGCCCCCCGGAACCAGAATAGGGCCTGAAGCAATCCTGCGCTTTTGCGGCCAGCTCCCAAAAAAGCGAGTTGACAAATGGAGCTCAGGGCCACTGCAATTCACAAACCTGCAGAGTTATCAATGATAACTCTCGTCCACAAATATATTGAGGGAAGGCAACGAAGAGGAGTTGAAAGCAAGGCAGAATTGCAGGAAACAGATTTCAGGAGGTAGATTCGACTCGCCTTTAAAGCACATGAAAAGCGGCAAAACGTTGACAATGATGCCCTTGGCCAAAAAGGGCGTATGCGTTTTTTCCTGAATATATTCAGGAAAAAACGCATACGCCCTTTTTGGCCAACCAAGCAAGCCGGAAGTGCAAATCAGCACTACAAACAAGTCTCGCTTGCCCTTGGTCAAAAGGGCCATGCTGCAAAAAGTGTAAAAACCAGAAATGCAGGACAGGCCATGGAGACATGGGAGCCTTGCTACGCTGATGGGCGGGATGTCAATTGCCAACAGCCATTCTGGAGAAGTGTACGGTGTGTCCTGAAACATGTAATAAACACAGCTTACAGAGCATAGGGCACTTCCACTCATGGGCGTATAAATTGGGAAAAGTAAAAAGCAACAAGACACAGGCACCCCAAAGTTTAGGGCTGCTCTGTGTACAAGAACCTCCACTTCAGTACACCTTAAACATCCCAGGAAAGAGGAAAATGGATAAAGAAGTTGTGGTACTTAGGCACAATGGAATCTCACTCAGCCATGGAATCAGTGTCATAAGGCTAGTAGCAGCATGATGGGTGGATTTAGGGACGAGGATTCTAAGTGAAATAGGTCACACAGAAAAAGACACTTATCCTAAGATATCACTTATAGAGGGCATGTCAAAATCGCTACACTTGAACTGAATTACAAAACAGAACAGAGTCACACATTTAGAAGACACACTATGGCTGCGTAACGGGAAAGGTGAGGTGGGGTGATGCATAAAACAAGGGTTTGAAATTAGCTCCCGTACCGTTCCATAAGCCAAATATGTAACAGACAAGACCTCCTCCCTGCTCAGTGAACTGGACTCAACACCCCCTATTCACCGCACAAGAATATATCTGACTAGCAAGAATCTTAAAACCTATGTATTGATATCTCTCTGGAGTTGAATCAAGAGGGTGTAAAGCGGCATAAACACAGCAGGGAAAAGCAGCTCAACCCCATTATCAAAATAAGTTACTTAAAATGAACCCCATAAAACAAAGACAGTGAAAGAGAGAGAAATTCTTACAACATCCGTTCGGGGGCTCTGATGCAACCTGGATTGACCATATCTAGACCCACAGCTGGATGAGACATAAGGCTGGACACTCTTGGGGCTGAGAGGATTGGTGAGGTTGGGTGAGCAAACGCAGACGCTTTAAAGTAATACCGCGCGGTACCCACCCCATGGGTCCCAAATCTCCAGGTTCAAGGGCATCTTCCTACATCGAAAACATGCCTGGGAAACCCAGAAGATGGTACACCGTGTGATCGGGAAAGGTTTCTAAAACGCACCTCATTTCTCCTCTCCTTGTGCTCGGGTTCGCCATTCCAGCCGCTTTACTAACAATCTCCCTACTTGGAGAATCAGCACCTTGAACCTCCTGTTTGTTTCGTACAGGTTGCAATTTGTCCTGAGGATGAACGGGAAGAGGGGGGACCAATGAGAGACTAGCTCTAGGTGTTGGGACAGGCAGAGGTCACTCTATTTCCCCATCAGGAAGAAGAATGAAGCACAGGCTCAGCCTGCCCCCCGGAACCAGAATAGGGCCTGAAGCAATCCTGCGCTTTTGCGGCCAGCTCCCAAAAAAGCGAGTTGACAAATGGAGCTCAGGGCCACTGCAATTCACAAACCTGCAGAGTTATCAATGATAACTCTCGTCCACAAATATATTGAGGGAAGGCAACGAAGAGGAGTTGAAAGCAAGGCAGAATTGCAGGAAACAGATTTCAGGAGGTAGATTCGACTCGCCTTTAAAGCACATGAAAAGCGGCAAAACGTTGACAATGATGCCCTTGGCCAAAAAGGGCGTATGCGTTTTTTCCTGAATATATTCAGGAAAAAACGCATACGCCCTTTTTGGCCAACCAAGCAAGCCGGAAGTGCAAATCAGTACTACAAACAAGTCTCGCTTGCCATCGGTCAAAAGGGCCATGCTGCAAAAAGTGTAAAAACCAGAAATGCAGGACAGGCCATGGAGACATGGGAGCCTTGCTACGCTGATGGGCGGGATGTCAATTGCCAACAGCCACTCTGGAGAAGTGTACGGTGTGTCCTGAAACATGTAATAAACACAGCTTACAGAGCATAGGGCACTTCCACTCATGGGCGTATAAATTGGGAAAACTAAAAAGCAACAAGACACAGGCACCCCAAAGTTTAGGGCTGCTCTGTGTACAAGAACCTCCACTTCAGTACACCTTAAACATCCCAGGAAAGAGGAAAATGGATAAAGAAGTTGTGGTACTTAGGCACAATGGAATCTCACTCAGCCATGAAATCAGTGTCATAAGGCTAGTAGCAGCATGATGGGTGGATTTATGGACGAGGATTCTAAGTGAAATAGGTCACACAGAAAAAGACACTTATCCTAAGATATCACTTATAGAGGGCATGTCAAAATCGCTACACTTGAACTGAATTACAAAACAGAACAGAGTCACACATTTAGAAGACACACTATGGCTGCATAACGGGAAAGGTGAGGTGGGGTGATGCATAAAACAAGTGTTTGAAATTAGCTCCCGTACCGTTCCATAAGCCAAATATGTAACAGACAAGACCTCCTCCCTGCTCAGTGAACTGGACTCAACACCCCCTATTCACCGCACAAGAATATATCTGACTAGCAAGAATCTTAAAACCTATGTATTGATATCTCTCTGGAGTTGAATCAAGAGGGTGTAAAGCGGCATAAACACAGCAGGGAAAAGCAGCTCAACCCCATTATCAAAATAAGTTACTTAAAATGAACCCCATAAAACAAAGACAGTGAAAGAGAGAGAAATTCTTACAACATCCGTTCGGGGGCTCTGATGCAACCTGGATTGACCATATCTAGACCCACAGCTGGATGAGACATAAGGCTGGACACTCTTGGGGCTGAGAGGATTGGTGAGGTTGGGTGAGCAAACGCAGACGCTTTAAAGTAATACCGCGCGGTACCCACCCCATGGGTCCCAAATCTCCAGGTTCAAGGGCATCTTCCTACATCGAAAACATGCCTGGGAAACCCAGAAGATGGTACACCGTGTGATCGGGAAAGGTTTCTAAAACGCACCTCATTTCTCCTCTCCTTGTGCTCGGGTTCGCCATTCCAGCCGCTTTACTAACAATCTCCCTACTTGGAGAATCAGCACCTTGAACTTCCTGTTTGTTTCGTACAGGTTGCAATTTGTCCTGAGGATGAACGGGAAGAGGGGGGACCAATGAGAGACTAGCTCTAGGTGTTGGGACAGGCAGAGGTCACTCTATTTCCCCATCAGGAAGAAGAATGAAGCACAGGCTCAGCCTGCCCCCCGGAACCAGAATAGGGCCTGAAGCAATCCTGCGCTTTTGCGGCCAGCTCCCAAAAAAGCGAGTTGACAAATGGAGCTCAGGGCCACTGCAATTCACAAACCTGCAGAGTTATCAATGATAACTCTCGTCCACAAATATATTGAGGGAAGGCAACGAAGAGGAGTTGAAAGCAAGGCAGAATTGCAGGAAACAGATTTCAGGAGGTAGATTCGACTCGCCTTTAAAGCACATGAAAAGCGGCAAAACGTTGACAATGATGCCCTTGGCCAAAAAGGGCGTATGCGTTTTTTCCTGAATATATTCAGGAAAAAACGCATACGCCCTTTTTGGCCAACCAAGCAAGCCGGAAGTGCAAATCAGCACTACAAACAAGTCTCGCTTGCCCTTGGTCAAAAGGGCCATGCTGCAAAAAGTGTAAAAACCAGAAATGCAGGACAGGCCATGGAGACATGGGAGCCTTGCTACGCTGATGGGCGGGATGTCAATTGCCAACAGCCACTCTGGAGAAGTGTACGGTGTGTCCTGAAACATGTAATAAACACAGCTTACAGAGCATAGGGCACTTCCACTCATGGGCGTATAAATTGGGAAAACTAAAAAGCAACAAGACACAGGCACCCCAAAGTTTAGGGCTGCTCTGTGTACAAGAACCTCCACTTCAGTACACCTTAAACATCCCAGGAAAGAGGAAAATGGATAAAGAAGTTGTGGTACTTAGGCACAATGGAATCTCACTCAGCCATGGAATCAGTGTCATAAGGCTAGTAGCAGCATGATGGGTGGATTTAGGGACGAGGATTCTAAGTGAAATAGGTCACACAGAAAAAGACACTTATCCTAAGATATCACTTATAGAGGGCATGTCAAAATCGCTACACTTGAACTGAATTACAAAACAGAACAGAGTCACACATTTAGAAGACACACTATGGCTGCGTAACGGGAAAGGTGAGGTGGGGTGATGCATAAAACAAGGGTTTGAAATTAGCTCCCGTACCGTTCCATAAGCCAAATATGTAACAGACAAGACCTCCTCCCTGCTCAGTGAACTGGACTCAACACCCCCTATTCACCGCACAAGAATATATCTGACTAGCAAGAATCTTAAAACCTATGTATTGATATCTCTCTGGAGTTGAATCAAGAGGGTGTAAAGCGGCATAAACACAGCAGGGAAAAGCAGCTCAACCCCATTATCAAAATAAATTACTTAAAATGTACCCCATAAAACAAAGACAGTGAAAGAGAGAGAAATTCTTACAAAATCCGTTCGGGGGCTCTGATGCAACCTGGATTGACCATATCTAGACCCACAGCTGGATGAGACATAAGGCTGGACACTCTTGGGGCTGAGAGGATTGGTGAGGTTGGGTGAGCAAACGCAGACGCGTTAAAGTAATACCGCGCGGTACCCACCCCATGGGTCCCAAATCTCCAGGTTCAAGGGCATCTTCCTACATCGAAAACATGCCTGGGAAACCCAGAAGATGGTACACCGTGTGATCGGGGAAGGTTTCTAAAACGCACCTCATTTCTCCTCTCCTTGTGCTCGGGTTCGCCATTCCAGCCGCTTTACTAACAATCTCCCTACTTGGAGAATCAGCACCTTGAACCTCCTGTTTGTTTCGTACAGGTTGCAATTTGTCCTGAGGATGAACGGGAAGAGGGGGAACCAATGAGAGACTAGCTCTAGGTGTTGGGACAGGCAGAGGTCACTCTATTTCCCCATCAGGAAGAAGAATGAAGCACAGGCTCAGCCTGCCCCCCGGAACTAGAATAGGGCCTGAAGCCATCCTGCGCTTTTGCGGCCAGCTCCTAAAAAAGCGAGTTGACAAATGGAGCTCAGGGCCACTGCAATTCACAAACCTGCAGAGTTATGAATGATAACTCTCGTCCACAAATATATTGAGGGAAGGCAACGAAGAGGATTTGAAAGCAAGGCAGAATTGCAAGAAACAGATTTCAGGAGGTAGATTCGACTCGCCTTTAAAGCACATGAAAAGCGGCAAAACGTTGACAATGATGCCCTTGGCCAAAAAGGGCGTATGCGTTTTTTCCTGAATATATTCAGGAAAAAACGCATACGCCCTTTTTGGCCAACCAAGCAAGCCGGACGTGCAAATCAGCACTAAAAAGAAGTCTCGCTTGCCATCGGTCAAAAGGGCCATGCTGCAAAAAGTGTAAAAACCAGAAATGCAGGACAGGCCATGGAGACATGGGAGCCTTGCTACGCTGATGGGCGGGATGTCAATTGCCAACAGCCACTCTGGAGAAGTGTACGGTGTGTCCTGAAACATGTAATAAACACAGCTTACAGAGCATAGGGCACTTCCACTCATGGGCGTATAAATTGGGAAAACTAAAAACCAACAAGACACAGGCACCCCAAAGTTTAGGGCTGCTCTGTGTACAAGAACCTCCACTTCAGTACACCTTAAACATCCCAGGAAAGAGGAAAATGGATAAAGAAGTTGTGGTACTTAGGCACAATGGAATCTCACTCAGCCATGGAATCAGTGTCATAAGGCTAGTAGCAGCATGATGGGTGGATTTAGGGACGAGGATTCTAAGTGAAATAGGTCACACAGAAAAAGACACTTATCCTAAGATATCACTTATAGAGGGCATGTCAAAATCGCTACACTTGAACTGAATTACAAAACAGAACAGAGTCACACATTTAGAAGACACACTATGGCTGCGTAACGGGAAAGGTGAGGTGGGGTGATGCATAAAACAAGGGTTTGAAATTAGCTCCCGTACCGTTCCATAAGCCAAATATGTAACAGACAAGACCTCCTCCCTGCTCAGTGAACTGGACTCAACACCCCCTATTCACCGCACAAGAATATATCTGACTAGCAAGAATCTTAAAACCTATGTATTGATATCTCTCTGGAGTTGAATCAAGAGGGTGTAAAGCGGCATAAACACAGCAGGAAAAAGCAGCTCAACCCCATTATCAAAATAAATTACTTAAAATGAACCCCATAAAACAAAGACAGTGAAAGAGAGAGAAATTCTTACAAAATCCGTTCGGGGGCTCTGATGCAACCTGGATTGACCATATCTAGACCCACAGCTGGATGAGACATAAAGCTGGACACTCTTGGGGCTGAGAGGATTGGTGAGGTTCGGTGAGCAAACACAGATGCTTTAAAGTAATACCGCGCGGTACCCACCCCATGGGTCCCAAATCTCCAGGTTCAAGGGCATCTTCCTACATCGAAAACATGCCTGGGAAACCCAGAAGATGGTACACCGTGTGATCGGGAAAGGTTTCTAAAACGCACCTCATTTCTCCTCTCCTTGTGCTCGGGTTCGCCATTCCAGCCGCTTTACTAACAATCTCCCTACTTGGAGAATCAGCACCTTGAACCTCCTGTTTGTTTCGTACAGGTTGCAATTTGTCCTGAGGATGAACGGGAAGAGGGGGAACCAATGAGAGACTAGCTCTAGGTGTTGGGACAGGCAGAGGTCACTCTATTTCCCCATCAGGAAGAAGAATGAAGCACAGGCTCAGCCTGCCCCCCGAAACCAGAATAGGGCCTGAAGCAATCCTGCGCTTTTGCGGCCAGCTCCCAAAAAAGCGAGTTGACAAATGGAGCTCAGGGCCACTGCAATTCACAAACCTGCAGAGTTATCAATGATAACTCTCGTCCACAAATATATTGAGGGAAGGCAACGAAGAGGATTTGAAAGCAAGGCAGAATTGCAGGAAACAGATTTCAGGAGGTAGATTCGACTCGCCTTTAAAGCACATGAAAAGCGGCAAAACGTTGACAATGATGCCCTTGGCCAAAAAGGGCGTATGCGTTTTTTCCTGAATATATTCAGGAAAAAACGCATACGCCCTTTTTGGCCAACCAAGCAAGCCGGACGTGCAAATCAGCACTACAAAGAAGTCTCGCTTGCCATCGGTCAAAAGGGCCATGCTGCAAAAAGTGTAAAAACCAGAAATGCAGGACAGGCCATGGAGACATGGGAGCCTTGCTACGCTGATGGGCGGGATGTCAATTGCCAACAGCCACTCTGGAGAAGTGTACGGTGTGTCCTGAAACATGTAATAAACACAGCTTACAGAGCATAGGGCACTTCCACTAATGGGTGTATAAATTGGGTAAAGTAAAAATCAACAAGACACAGACACCCCAAAGTTTAGGGCTGCTCTGTGTACAAGAACCTCCACTTCAGTACACCTTAAACATCCCAGGAACGAGAAAAATGGATAAAGAAGTTGTGGTACTTAGGCACAATTGAATATCACTCAGCCATGAAATCAATGTCATAAGGCTAGTAGCAGCATGATGAGTGGATTTAGGGACGAGGATTCTAAGTGAAATAAGTCACACAGAAAAAGACACTTATCCTAAGATATCACTTATAGAGGGCATGTCAAAATCGCTACACTTGAACTGAATTACAAAACAGAACACAGTCACACATTTAGAAGACACACTATGACTCCGTAACGGGAAAGGTGAGGTGGGGTGATGCATAAAACAAGGGTTTGAAATTAGCTCACATACCGTTCCATAAGCCAAATATGTAACAGACAAGACCTCCTCCCTGCTCAGTGAACTGGACTCAACACCCCCTATTCACTGCACAAGAATATATCTGACTAGCAAGAATCTTAAAACCTATGTATTCATATCTCTCTGGAGTTGAATCAAGAGGGTGTAAAGCGGCATAAACAGAGCAGGGAAAAGCAGCTTAACCCCATTATCAAAATAAATTACTTAAAATGAACGCCTTAAAAAAAAGACAGGGAAAGAGAGAGAAATTCTTACAAAATCCGTTCGGGGGCTCTGATGCAACCTGGATTGACCATATCTAGACCCACAGCTGGATGAGACATAAGGCTGGACACTCTTGGGGCTGAGAGGATTGGTGAGGTTGGGTGAGCAAACGCAGACGCTTTAAAGTATTACCGCGCGGTACCCCCCCCAATGGGTCCCAAATCTCCAGGTTCAAGGGCATCTTCCTACATCGAATACATGCCTGGGAAACCCAGAAGATGGTACACCGTGTGATCGGGAAAGGTTTCTAAAGCGCACCTCATTTCTCCTCTCCTTGTGCTCGGGTTCGCCATTCCAGCCGCTTTACTAACAATCTCCCTACTTGGAGAATCAGCACTTTGAACCTCCTGTTTGTTTCGTACAGGTTGCAATTTGTCCTGAGGATGAACAGGAAGATGGGGAACCAATGAGAGACTAGCTCTAGGTGTTGGGACAGGCAGAGGTCACTCTATTTCCCCATCAGGAAGAAGAATGAAGCACAGGCTCAGCCTGCCCCCCGGAACCAGAATAGGGCCTGAAGCCATCCTGCGCTTTTGCGGCCAGCTCCCAAAAAGGCGAGTTGACAAATGGAGCTCAGGGCCACTGCAATTCACAAACCTGCAGAGTTATCAATGATAACTCTCGTCCACAAATATATTGAGGGAAGGCAACGAAGAGGATTTGAAAGCAAGGCAGAATTGCAGGAAACAGATGTCAGGAGGTAGATTCGACTCGCCTTTAAAGCACATGAAAAGCGGCAAAACGTTGACAATGATGCCCTTGGCCAAAAAGGGCGTATGCGTTTTTTCCTGAATATATTTAGGAAAAAACGCATATGCCCTTTTTGGCCAACCAAGCAAGCAGGAAGTGCAAATTAGCACTACAAAGAAGTCTCGCTTGCCATCGGTCAAAAGGGCCATGCTGCAAAAAGTGTAAAAACCAGAAATGCAGGACAGGCCATGGAGACATGGGAGCCTTGCTACGCTGATGGGCGGGATGTCAATTGCCAACAGCCACTCTGGAGAAGTGTACGGTGTGTCCTGAAACATGTAATAAACACAGCTTACAGAGCATAGGGCACTTCCACTCATGGGCGTATAAATTGGGAAAACTAAAAAGCAACAAGACACAGGCACCCCAAAGTTTAGGGCTGCTCTGTGTACAAGAACCTCCACTTCAGTACACCTTAAACATCCCAGGAACGAGAAAAATGGATAAAGAAGTTGTGGTACTTAGGCACAATGGAATATCACTCAGCCATGAAATCAATGTCATAAGGCTAGTAGCAGCATGATGAGTGGATTTAGGGACGAGGATTCTAAGTGAAATAAGTCACACAGAAAAAGACACTTATCCTAAGATATCACTTATAGAGGGCATGTCAAAATCGCTACACTTGAACTGAATTACAAAACAGAACAGAGTCACATATTTAGAAGACACACTATGGCTGCTTAACGGGAAAGGTGAGGTGGGGTGATGCATAAAACAAGGGTTTGAAATTAGCTCACATACCGTTCCATAAGCCAAATATGTAACAGACAAGACCTCCTCCCTGCTCAGTAAACTGGACTCAACACCCCCTATTCACCGCACAAGAATATATCTGACTAGCAAGAATCTTAAAACCTATGTATTGATATCTCTCTGGAGTAGAATCAAGAGGGTGTAAAGCGGCATAAACACATCAGGGAAAAGCAGCTCAACCCCATTATCAAAATAAATTACTTAAAATGAACCCCATAAAACAAAGAGAGTGAAAGAGAGAGAAATTCTTACAAAATCCGTTCTGGGGCTCTGATGCAACCTGGATTGACCATATCTAAACCCACAGCTGGATGAGACATAAGGCTGGACACTCTTGGGGCTGAGAGGATTGGTGAGGTTGGGTGAGCAAACGCAGACGCTTTAAAGTAATACCGCGTGGTACCCACCCCATGGGTCCCAAATCTCCAGGTTCAAGGGCATCTTCCTACATCAAAAACATGCCTGGGAAACCCAGAAGATGGTACCCCGTGTGATCGGGAAAGGTTTCTAAAGCGCACCTCATTTCTCCTCTCCTTCTGTTCGTGTTCGCCATTCCAGCCTCTTTACTAACAATCTCCCTACTTGGAGAATCAGCACTTTGAACCTCCTGTTTGTTTTGTACAGGTTGCAATTTGTCCTGAGGATGAACAGGAAGATGGGGAACCAATGAGAGACTAGCTCTAGGTGTTGGGACAGGCAGAGGTCACTCTATTTCCCCATCAGGAAGAAGAATGAAGCACAGGCTCAGCCTGCCCCCGGGAACCAGAATAGGGCCTGAAGCAATCCTGCGCTTTTGCGGCCAGCTCCCAAAAAAGCGAGTTGACAAATGGAGCTCAGGGCCACTGCAATTCACAAACCTGCAGAGTTATAAATGATAACTCTCGTCCACAAATATATTGAGGGAAGGCAACGAAGAGGATTTGAAAGCAAGGCAGAATTGCAGGAAACAGATTTCAGGAGGTAGATTCGACTCGCCTTTAAAGCACATGAAAAGCGGCAAAACGTTGACAACGATGCCCTTGGACAAAAAGGGCGTATACGTTTTTTCCTGAATATATTCAGGAAAAAACGCATACGCCCTTTTTGGCCAACCAAGCAAGCCGGAAGTGCAAATTAGCACTACAAAGAAGTCTCGCTTGCCATCGGTCAAAAGGGCCATGCTGCAAAAAGTGTAAAAACCAGAAATGCAGGACAGGCCATGGAGACATGGGAGCCTTGCTACGCTGATGGGCGGGATGTCAATTGCCAACAGACACTCTGGAGAAGTGTACGGTGTGTCCTGAAACATGAAATAAACACAGCTTACAGAGCATAGGGCTCTTCCACTCATGGGCGTATAAATTGGGAAAACTAAAAATCAACAAGACACAGGCACCCCAAAGTTTAGGGCTGCTCTGTGTACAAGAACCTCCACTTCAGTACACCTTAAACGTCCCAGGAAGGAGAAAAATGGATAAAGAATTTGTGGTACTTAGGCACAATGGAATATCACTCAGCCATGAAATCAATGTCATAAGGCTAGTAGCAGCACGATGAGTGGATTTAGGGACGAGGATTCTAAGTGAAATAAGTCACACAGAAAAAGACACTTATCCTAAGATATCACTTATAGAGGGCATGTCAAAATCGCTACACTTGAACTGAATTACAAAACAGAACAGAGTCACACATTTAGAAGACACACTATGGCTGCGTAACGGGAAAGGTGAGGTGGGGTGATGCATAAAACAAGGGTTTGAAATTATGTCCCATACCGTTCCATAAGCCAAATATGTAACAGACAAGACCTCCTCCCTGCTCAGTGAACTGGACTCAACACCCCCTATTCACCGCACAAGAATATATCTCACTAGCAAGAATCTTAAAACCTATGTATTGATATCTCTCTGGAGTTGAATCAAGAGGGTGTCAAGCGGCATAAACACAGCAGGGAAAAGCAGCTCAACCCCATTATCAAAATAAATTACTTAAAATGAACCCCATAAAACAAAGACAGTGAAAGAGAGAGAAATTCTTACAAAATCCGTTCGGGGGCTCTGATGCAACCTGGATTGACCATATCTAGACCCACAGCTGGATGAGACATAAGGCTAGACACTCTTGGGGCTGAGAGGATTTTTCAGGTTGGGTGAGCAAACGCAGACGCTTTAAAGTAATACCGCGCGGTACCCACCCCATGGGTCCCAAATCTCCAGGTTCAAGGGCATCTTCCTACATCGAAAACATGCCTGGGAAACCCAGAAGATGGTACACCGTGTGATCGGGAAAGGTTTCTAAAACGCACCTCATTTCTCCTCTCCTTGTGCTCGGGTTCACCATTCCAGCCGCTTTACTAACAATCTCCCTACTTGGAGAATCAGCACCTTGAACCTCCTGTTTGTTTCGTACAGGTTGCAATTTGTCCTGAGGATGACCGGGAAGAGGGGGAACCAATGAGAGACTAGCTCTAGGTGTTGGGACAGGCAGAGGTCACTCTATTTCCCCATCAGGAAGAAGAATGAAGCACAGGCTCAGCCTGCCCCCCGGAACCAGAATAGGGCCTGAAGCCATCCTGCGCTTTTGCGGCCAGCTCCCAAAAAAGCTAGTTGACAAATGGAGGTCAGGGCCACTGCAATTCACAAACCTGCAGAGTTATCAATGATAACTCTCGTCCACAAATATATTGAGGGAAGGCAACGAAGAGGATTTGAAAGCAAGGCAGAAATGCAGGAAACAGATTTCAGGAGGTAGATTCGACTCGCCTTTAAAGCACATGAAAAGCGGCAAAACGTTGACAATGATGCTCTTGGCCAAAAAGGGCGTATGCGTTTTTTCCTGAATATATTCTGGAAGAAACGCATACGATTCTTAGAAATGCACAACCTGCCGAGACTGAACCAGGAAGAAATAGAAAATATGAACAGACCAATCACAAGCACTGAAATTGAAACTGTGATTAAAAATCTTCCAACACACAAAAGCCCAGGACCAGATGGCTTCACAGGCGAATTCTATCAAACATTTAGAGAAGAGCTAACACCTATCCTTCTCAAACTCTTCCAAAATATTGCAGAGGGAGGAACACTCCCCAACTCATTCTACGAGGCCACCATCACCCTGATACCAAAACCAGGCAAAGATGTCACAAAGAAAGAAAACTACAGGCCAATATCACTGATGAACATAGATGCAAAAATCCTCAACAAAATACTAGCAAACAGAATCCAACAGCACATTAAAAGGATCATACACCATGATCAAGTGGGGTTTATTCCAGGAATGCAAGGATTCTTCAATATACGCAAATCAATCAACGTGATACATCATATTAACAAAGTGAAGGAGAAAAACCATATGATCATCTCAATAGATGCAGAGAAAGCTTTCGACAAAATTCAACACCCATTTATGATAAAAGTCCTGCAGAAAGTAGGCATAGAGGGAACTTTCCTCAACATAATAAAGGCCGTATATGACAAACCCACAGCCAACATTGTCCTCAATGGTGAAAAACTGAAACCATTTCCACTAAGATCAGGAACAAGACAAGGTTGCCCACTCTCACCACTATTATTCAACATAGTTTTGGAAGTGTTAGCCACAGCAATCAGAGACGAAAAAGAAATAAAAGGAATCCAAATCGGAAAAGAAGAAGTAAAGCTGTCACTGTTTGCAGATGACATGATACTATACATAGAGAATCCAAAAGATGCTACCAGAAAACTACTAGAGCTAATCAATGAATTTGGTAAAGTAGCAGGATACAAAATTAATGCACAGAAATCTCTTGCATTCCTGTATACTAATGATGAAAAATCTTAAAGTGAAATTAAGAAAACACTCCCGTTTACCATTGCAACAAAAAGAATAAAATACCTAGGAATAAACCTACCTAAGGAGACAAAAGACCTGTATGCAGAAAATTATAGGACACTGATGAAAGAAATTAAAGATGATACAAATAGATGGAGAGATATACCATGTTCTTGGATTGGAAGAATAAACATTGTGAAAATGACTCTGCTACCCAAAGCAATCTACAGATTCAATGCAATCCCTATCAAACTACCACTGGCATTTTTCACAGAACTAGAACAAAAAATTTCACAATTTGTATGGAAACACAAAAGACCCCGAATAGCCAAAGCAATCTTGAGAACGAAAAATGGAGCTGGAGGAATCAGGCTCCCTGACTTCAGACTATATTACAAAGCTACAGTAATCAAGACAGTTTGGTACTGGCACAAAAACAGAAATATAGATCAATGGAACAGGATAGAAAGCCCAGAGATAAGCCCACGCACATATGGTCACCTTATCTTTGATAAAGGAGGCAAGCATATACAGTGGAGAAAAGACAGTCTCTTCAATAAGTGGTGCTGGGAAAATTGGACAGGTACATGTAAAAGTATGAAATTAGAACACTCCCTAACACCATACACAAAAATAAACTCAAAATGGATTAAAGACCTAAGTGTAAGGCCAGACACTATCAAACTCTTAGAGGAAAACATAGGCAGAACACTGTATGACATAAGTCACAGCAAGATCCTTTTTGACCCAGGTCCTAGAGAAATGGAAATAAAAACACAAATAAACAAATGGGACCTAATGAAACTTAAAAGCTTTTGCACAGCAAAGGAAACCATAAACAAGACCAAAAGACAACCCTCAGAATGGGAGAAAATATTTGCAAATGAAGCAACGGACAAAGGATTAATCTCCAAGATTTACAAGCAGCTCATGCAGCTCAATAACAAAAAAACAAACAACCCAATCCAAAAATGGGCAGAAAACCTAAATAGACATTTCTCCAAAGAAGAGATACAGATTGCCAACAGACACATGAAAGAATGCTCAACATCATTAATCATTAGAGAAATGCAAATCAAAACTACAATGAGGTATCATCTCACACCGGTCAGAATGGCCATCATCAAAAAATCTAGAAACAATAAATGCTGGAGAGGGTGTGGAGAAAAGGGAACACTCTTGCACTGTTGGTGGGAGTGTAAATTGATACAGCCACTATGGAGAACAGTATGGAGGTTCCTTAAAAAACTAAAAATAGAACTACCATATGACCCAGCAATCCCACTACTGGGCGTATACCCTGAGAAAACCATAATTCAGAAAGAGTCATGTACCAAAATATTCATTGCAGCTCTGTTTACAATAGCCAGGACATGGAAGCAACCTAGGTGTCCATCATCGGATGAATGGATAAAGAAGATGTGGCACATATATACAATGGAATATTACTCAGCCATAAAAAGAAATGAAATGGAGGTGTTTGTAATGAGGTGGATGGAGTTAGAGTCTGTCATACAGAGTGAAGTAAGTCAGAAATAGAAAAACAAATACAGTATGCTAACACATATATATGGAATCTAAGGGAAAAAAAAAAAAAAGAGGTCATGAAGAACCTAGTGGCAAGATGGGAATAAAGACACAGACCTACTAGAGAATGGACTTGAGGATATGGGGAGGGGGAGGGGTGAGATGTGACAGGGTAAGAGAGTGTCATGGACATATATACACTACCAAATGTAAAATAGATAACTAGTGGGAAGCAGCCGCATAGCACAAGGAGATCAGCTCGGTGCTTTGTGACCACCTAGAGGGGTGGGATAGGGAGGGTGGGAGGGAGGGAGATGCAAGAGGGAAGAGATATGGCAACATATGTATATGTGTAACTGATTCACTTTGTTGTAAAGCAGAAGCTAGCACACCATTGTAAAGCAATTATACTTCAATAAAGATGTTTAAAAAAAAAAAAATTAGCTACCATACCGTTCCATAAGCCAAATATGTAACAGACAAGACCTCCTCCCTGCTCAGTGAATTGGACTCAACACCCCCTATTCACAGCACAAGAATATATCTCACTAGCAAGAATCTTAAAACCTATGTATTGATATCTCTCTGGAGTTGAATCAAGACGGTGTAAAGAGGCATAAACACAGCAGGGAAAAGCAGCTCAACCCCATTATCACAATAAATTACTTAAAATGAACCCCATAAAACAAAGACAGTGAAAGAGAGAGAAATTCTTACAAAATCCGTTCGGGGGCTCTGATGCAACCTAGATTGACCATATCTAGACCCACAGCTGGATGAGACATAAGGCTGGACACTCTTGGGGCTGAGAGGATTGGTGAGGTTGGGTGAGCAAACGCAGACGCTTTAAAGTAATACCGCGTGGTACCCACCCCCTGAGTCCCAAATCTCCAGGTTCAAGGGCATCTTCCTACATCGAAAACATGCCTTGAAACCCTGAAGATGGTACACCGTGTGATCGCGAAAGGTTTCTAGAGCGTACCTCATTTCTCCTCTCCTTGTGCTCGGGTTCGCCATTCCAGCCACTTTACTAACAATCTCCCTACTTGGAGAATCAGCACCTTGAACCTCCTGTTTGTTTCGTACAGGTTGCAATTTGTCCTGAGGATGACCGGGAAGAGGGGGAACCAATGAGAGACTAGCTCTAGGTGTTGGGACAGGCAGAGGTCACTCTATTTCCCCATCAGGAAGAAGAATGAAGCACAGGCTCAGCCTGCCCCCCGGAACCAGAATAGGGCCTGAAGCAATCCTGCGCTTTTGAGGCCAGCTCCCAAAAAAGCGAGTTGACAAATGGAGCTCAGGGCCACTGCAATTCACAAACCTGCAGAGTTATAAATGATAACTCTCGTCCACAAATATATTGAGGGAAGGCAACGAAGAGGATTTGAAAGCAAGGCAGAATTGCAGGAAACAGATTTCAGGAGGTAGATTCGACTCGCCTTTAAAGCACATGAAAAGCGGCAAAACGTTGACAATGATGCCCTTGACCAAAAAGGGCGTATGCGTTTCTTCCTCAATATATTCAGGAAAGAACGCATACGCCCTTTTTGGCCAACCAAGCAAGCCAGAAGTGCACATCAGCACTACAAAGAAGTCTCCCTTGCCATCGGTCCAAAGGGCCAGGCTGCAAAAAGTGTAAAAACCAGAAATGCAGGACAGGCCATGGAGACATGGGAGCCTTGCTACGCTGATGGGCGGGATGTCAATTGCCAACAGCCACTCTGGAGAAGTGTACGGTGTGTCCTGAAACATGAAATAAACACAGCTTACAGAGCATAGGGCACTTCCACTCATGGGCGTATAAATTGGGAAAACTAAAAATCAACAAGACACAGGCACCCCAAAGTTTAGGGCTGCTCTGTGTACAAGAACCTCCACTTCAGTACACCTTAAACATCCCAGGAAAGAGAAAAATGGATAAAGAAGTTGTGGTACTTAGGCACAATGGAATATCACTCAGCCATGAAATCAATGTCATAAGGCTAGTAGCAGCATGATGAGTGGATTTAGGGACGAGGATTCTAAGTGAAATAAGTCACACAGAAAAAGACACTTATCCTAAGATATCACTTATAGAGGGCATGTCAAAATCGCTACACTTGAACTGAATTACAAAACAGAACAGAGTCACACATTTAGAAGACACACTATGGCTGCGTAACGGGAAAGGTGAGGTGGGGTGATGCATAAAACAAGGGTTTGAAATTAGCTCACATACCGTTCCATGAGCCAAATATGTAACAGACAAGACCTCCTCCCTGCTCAGTGAACTGGACTCAACACCCCCTATTCACCGCACAAGAATATATCTGACTAGCAAGAATCTTAAAACCTATGTATTGATATCTCTCTGGAGTTGAATCAAGACGGTGTAAAGAGGCATAAACACAGCAGGGAAAAGCAGCTCAACCCCATTATCAAAATAAATTACTTAAAATGAACCCCATAAAACAAAGACAGTGAAAGAGAGAGAAATTCTTACAAAATCCGTTCGGGGGCTCTGATGCAACCTGGATTGACCATATCTAGACCCACAGCTGGATGAGACATAAGGCTGGACACTCTAGGGGCTGAGAGGATTGGTGAGGTTGGGTGAGCAAACGCAGACGCTTTAAAGTAATACCGCGTGGTACCCACCCCCTGAGTCCCAAATCTCCAGGTTCAAGGGCATCTTCCTACATCGAAAACATGCCTTGAAACCCTGAAGATGGTACACCGTGTGATCGCGAAAGGTTTCTAAAACGCACCTCATTTCTCCTCTCCTTGTGCTCGGGTTCGCCATTCCAGCCGCTTTACTAACAATCTCCCTACTTGGAGAATCAGCACCTTGAACCTCCTGTTTGTTTCGTACAGGTTGCAATTTGTCCTGAGGATGACCGGGAAGAGGGGGAACCAATGAGAGACTAGCTCTAGGTGTTGGGACAGGCAGAGGTCACTCTATTTCCCCATCAGGAAGAAGAATGAAGCACAGGCTCAGCCTGCCCCCCGGAACCAGAATAGGGCCTGAAGCAATCCTGCGCTTTTGAGGCCAGCTCCCAAAAAAGCGAGTTGACAAATGGAGCTCAGGGCCACTGCAATTCACAAACCTGCAGAGTTATAAATGATAACTCTCGTCCACAAATATATTGAGGGAAGGCAACGAAGAGGATTTGAAAGCAAGGCAGAATTGCAGGAAACAGATTTCAGGAGGTAGATTCGACTCGCCTTTAAAGCACATGAAAAGCGGCAAAACGTTGACAATGATGCCCTTGACCAAAAAGGGCGTATGCGTTTCTTCCTCAATATATTCAGGAAAGAACGCATACGCCCTTTTTGGCCAACCAAGCAAGCCAGAAGTGCACATCAGCACTACAAAGAAGTCTCCCTTGCCATCGGTCCAAAGGGCCAGGCTGCAAAAAGTGTAAAAACCAGAAATGCAGGACAGGCCATGGAGACATGGGAGCCTTGCTACGCTGATGGGCGGGATGTCAATTGCCAACAGCCACTCTGGAGAAGTGTACGGTGTGTCCTGAAACATGAAATAAACACAGCTTACAGAGCATAGGGCACTTCCACTCATGGGCGTATAAATTGGGAAAACTAAAAATCAACAAGACACAGGCACCCCAAAGTTTAGGGCTGCTCTGTGTACAAGAACCTCCACTTCAGTACACCTTAAACATCCCAGGAAAGAGAAAAATGGATAAAGAAGTTGTGGTACTTAGGCACAATGGAATATCACTCAGCCATGAAATCAATGTCATAAGGCTAGTAGCAGCATGATGAGTGGATTTAGGGACGAGGATTCTAAGTGAAATAAGTCACACAGAAAAAGACACTTATCCTAAGATATCACTTATAGAGGGCATGTCAAAATCGCTACACTTGAACTGAATTACAAAACAGAACAGAGTCACACATTTAGAAGACACACTATGGCTGCGTAACGGGAAAGGTGAGGTGGGGTGATGCATAAAACAAGGGTTTGAAATTAGCTCACATACCGTTCCATGAGCCAAATATGTAACAGACAAGACCTCCTCCCTGCTCAGTGAACTGGACTCAACACCCCCTATTCACCGCACAAGAATATATCTGACTAGCAAGAATCTTAAAACCTATGTATTGATATCTCTCTGGAGTTGAATCAAGACGGTGTAAAGAGGCATAAACACAGCAGGGAAAAGCAGCTCAACCCCATTATCAAAATAAATTACTTAAAATGAACCCCATAAAACAAAGACAGTGAAAGAGAGAGAAATTCTTACAAAATCCGTTCGGGGGCTCTGATGCAACCTGGATTGACCATATCTAGACCCACAGCTGGATGAGACATAAGGCTGGACACTCTAGGGGCTGAGAGGATTGGTGAGGTTGGGTGAGCAAACGCAGACGCTTTAAAGTAATACCGCGTGGTACCCACCCCCTGAGTCCCAAATCTCCAGGTTCAAGGGCATCTTCCTACATCGAAAACATGCCTTGAAACCCTGAAGATGGTACACCGTGTGATCGCGAAAGGTTTCTAAAACGCACCTCATTTCTCCTCTCCTTGTGCTCGGGTTCGCCATTCCAGCCGCTTTACTAACAATCTCCCTACTTGGAGAATCAGCACCTTGAACCTCCTGTTTGTTTCGTACAGGTTGCAATTTGTCCTGAGGATGACCGGGAAGAGGGGGAACCAATGAGAGACTAGCTCTAGGTGTTGGGACAGGCACAGGTCACTCTATTTCCCCATCAGGAAGAAGAATGAAGCACAGGCTCAGCCTGCCCCCCGGAACCAGAATAGGGCCTGAAGCAATCCTGCGCTTTTGAGGCCAGCTCCCAAAAAAGCGAGTTGACAAATGGAGCTCAGGGCCACTGCAATTCACAAACCTGCAGAGTTATAAATGATAACTCTCGTCCACAAATATATTGAGGGAAGGCAACGAAGAGGATTTGAAAGCAAGGCAGAATTGCAGGAAACAGATTTCAGGAGGTAGATTCGACTCGCCTTTAAAGCACATGAAAAGCGGCAAAACGTTGACAATGATGCCCTTGACCAAAAAGGGCGTATGCGTTTCTTCCTCAATATATTCAGGAAAGAACGCATACGCCCTTTTTGGCCAACCAAGCAAGCCAGAAGTGCACATCAGCACTACAAAGAAGTCTCCCTTGCCATCGGTCCAAAGGGCCAGGCTGCAAAAAGTGTAAAAATCAGAAATGCAGGACAGGCCATGGAGACATGGGAGCCTTGCTACGCTGATGGGCGGGATGTCAATTGCCAACAGCCACTCTGGAGAAGTGTACGGTGTGTCCTGAAACATGAAATAAACACAGCTTACAGAGCATAGGGCACTTCCACTCATGGGCGTATAAATTGGGAAAACTAAAAATCAACAAGACACAGGCACCCCAAAGTTTAGGGCTGCTCTGTGTACAAGAACCTCCACTTCAGTACACCTTAAACATCCCAGGAAAGAGAAAAATGGATAAAGAAGTTGTGGTACTTAGGCACAATGGAATATCACTCAGCCATGAAATCAATGTCATAAGGCTAGTAGCAGCATGATGAGTGGATTTAGGGACGAGGATTCTAAGTGAAATAAGTCACACAGAAAAAGACACTTATCCTAAGATATCACTTATAGAGGGCATGTCAAAATCGCTACACTTGAACTGAATTACAAAACAGAACAGAGTCACACATTTAGAAGACACACTATGGCTGCGTAACGGGAAAGGTGAGGTGGGGTGATGCATAAAACAAGGGTTTGAAATTAGCTCACATACCGTTCCATGAGCCAAATATGTAACAGACAAGACCTCCTCCCTGCTCAGTGAACTGGACTCAACACCCCCTATTCACCGCACAAGAATATATCTGACTAGCAAGAATCTTAAAACCTATGTATTGATATCTCTCTGGAGTTGAATCAAGACGGTGTAAAGAGGCATAAACACAGCAGGGAAAAGCAGCTCAACCCCATTATCAAAATAAATTACTTAAAATGAACCCCATAAAACAAAGACAGTGAAAGAGAGAGAAATTCTTACAAAATCCGTTCGGGGGCTCTGATGCAACCTGGATTGACCATATCTAGACCCACAGCTGGATGAGACATAAGGCTGGACACTCTAGGGGCTGAGAGGATTGGTGAGGTTGGGTGAGCAAACGCAGACGCTTTAAAGTAATACCGCGTGGTACCCACCCCCTGAGTCCCAAATCTCCAGGTTCAAGGGCATCTTCCTACATCGAAAACATGCCTTGAAACCCTGAAGATGGTACACCGTGTGATCGCGAAAGGTTTCTAAAACGCACCTCATTTCTCCTCTCCTTGTGCTCGGGTTCGCCATTCCAGCCGCTTTACTAACAATCTCCCTACTTGGAGAATCAGCACCTTGAACCTCCTGTTTGTTTCGTACAGGTTGCAATTTGTCCTCAGGATGAACGGGAAGAGGGGGAACCAATGAGAGACTAGCTCTAGGTTTTGGGACAGGCAGAGGTCACTCTATTTCCCCATCAGGAAGAAGAATGAAGCACAGGCTCAGCCTGCCCCTCGGAACCAGAATAGGGCCTGAAGCAATCCTGCGCTTTTGCGGCTAGCTGCCAAAAAAGCGAGTTGACAAATGGAGCTCAGGGCCACTGCAATTCACAAACCTGCAGAGTTATAAATGATAACTCTCGTCCACAAATATATTGAGGGAAGGCAACGAAGAGGATTTGAAAGCGAGGCAGAATTACAGGAAACAGATTTGAGGAGGTAGATTCGACTCGCCTTTAAAGCACATGAAAAGCGGCAAAACGTTCACAATGATGCCCTTGGCCAAAAAGGGCGTATGCGTTTTTTCCTGAATATATTCAGGAAAAAACGCATACGCCCTTTTTGGCCAACCAAGCAAGCCGGAAGTGCAAATCAGCACTACAAAGAAGTCTCGCTTGCCATCGGTCAAAAGGGCCATGCTGCAAAAAGTGTAAAAACCAGGAATGCAGGACAGGCCATGGAGACATGGGAGCCTTGCTACGCTGATGGGCGGGATGTCAATTGCCAACAGCCACTCTGGAGAAGTGTACGGTGTGTCCTGAAACATGTAATAAACACAGCTTACAGAGCATAGGGCACTTCCACTCATGGGCGTATAAATTGGGAAAAGTAAAAATCAACAAGACACAGGCACCCGAAAGTTTAGGGCTGCTCTGTGTACAAGAACCTCCACTTCAGTACACCTTAAACATCAAAGGAAAGAGAAAAATGGATAAAGAAGTTGTGGTAATTAGGCACAATGGAATATCACTCAGCCATGAAATCAATGTCATAAGGCTAGTAGCAGCATGATGAGTGGATTTAGGGAGGAGGATTCTAAGTGAAATAAGTCACACAGAAAAAGACACTTATCCTAAGATATCACTTATAGAGGGCATGTCAAAATCGCTACACTTGAACTGAGTTACAAAACAGAACAGAGTCACACATTTAGAAGACACACTATGGCTGCGTAACGGGAAAGGTGAGGTGGGGTGATGCATAAAACAAGGGTTTGAAATTAGCTCCCGTACCGTTCCATAAGCCAAATATGTAACAGACAAGACCTCCTCCCTGCTCAGTGAACTGGACTCAACACCCCCTATTCACCGCACAAGAATATATCTGACTAGCAAGAATCTTAAAACCTATGTATTGATATCTCTCTGGAGTTGAATCAAGACGGTGTAAAGAGGCATAAACACAGCAGGGAAAAGCAGCTCAACCCCATTATCAAAATAAATTACTTAAAATGAACCCCATAAAACAAAGACAGTGAAAGAGAGAGAAATTCTTACAAAATCCGTTCGGGGGCTCTGATGCAACCTGGATTGACCATATCTAGACCCACAGCTGGATGAGACATAAGGCTGGACACTCTTGGGGCTGAGAGGATTGGTGAGGTTGGGTGAGCAAACGCAGACGCTTTAAAGTAATACCGCGTGGTACCCACCCCCTGAGTCCCAAATCTCCAGGTTCAAGGGCATCTTCCTACATCGAAAACATGCCTTGAAACCCTGAAGATGGTACACCGTGTGATCGCGAAAGGTTTCTAAAACGCACCTCATTTCTCCTCTCCTTGTGCTCGGGTTCGCCATTCCAGCCGCTTTACTAACAATCTCCCTACTTGGAGAATCAGCACCTTGAACCTCCTGTTTGTTTCGTACAGGTTGCAATTTGTCCTCAGGATGAACGGGAAGACGGGGAACCAATGAGAGACTAGCTCTAGGTGTTGGGACAGGCAGAGGTCACTCTATTTCCCCATCAGGAAGAAGAATGAAGCACAGGCTCAGCCTGCCCCCCGGAACCAGAATAGGGCCTGAAGCAATCCTGCGCTTTTGAGGCCAGCTCCCAAAAAAGCGAGTTGACAAATGGAGCTCAGGGCCACTGCAATTCACAAACCTGCAGAGTTATAAATGATAACTCTCGTCCACAAATATATTGAGGGAAGGCAACGAAGAGGATTTGAAAGCAAGGCAGAATTGCAGGAAACAGATTTCAGGAGGTAGATTCGACTCGCCTTTAAAGCACATGAAAAGCGGCAAAACGTTGACAATGATGCCCTTGACCAAAAAGGGCGTATGCGTTTCTTCCTCAATATATTCAGGAAAGAACGCATACGCCCTTTTTGGCCAACCAAGCAAGCCAGAAGTGCACATCAGCACTACAAAGAAGTCTCCCTTGCCATCGGTCCAAAGGGCCAGGCTGCAAAAAGTGTAAAAACCAGAAATGCAGGACAGGCCATGGAGACATGGGAGCCTTGCTACGCTGATGGGCGGGATGTCAATTGCCAACAGCCACTCTGGAGAAGTGTACGGTGTGTCCTGAAACATGAAATAAACACAGCTTACAGAGCATAGGGCACTTCCACTCATGGGCGTATAAATTGGGAAAACTAAAAATCAACAAGACACAGGCACCCCAAAGTTTAGGGCTGCTCTGTGTACAAGAACCTCGACTTCAGTACACCTTAAACATCCCAGGAAAGAGAAAAATGGATAAAGAAGTTGTGGTACTTAGGCACAATGGAATATCACTCAGCCATGAAATCAATGTCATAAGGCTAGTAGCAGCATGATGAGTGGATTTAGGGACGAGGATTCTAAGTGAAATAAGTCACACAGAAAAAGACACTTATCCTAAGATATCACTTATAGAGGGCATGTCAAAATCGCTACACTTGAACTGAATTACAAAACAGAACAGAGTCACACATTTAGAAGACACACTATGGCTGCGTAACGGGAAAGGTGAGGTGGGGTGATGCATAAAACAAGGGTTTGAAATTAGCTCACATACCGTTCCATGAGCCAAATATGTAACAGACAAGACCTCCTCCCTGCTCAGTGAACTGGACTCAACACCCCCTATTCACCGCACAAGAATATATCTGACTAGCAAGAATCTTAAAACCTATGTATTGATATCTCTCTGGAGTTGAATCAAGACGGTGTAAAGAGGCATAAACACAGCAGGGAAAAGCAGCTCAACCCCATTATCAAAATAAATTACTTAAAATGAACCCCATAAAACAAAGACAGTGAAAGAGAGAGAAATTCTTACAAAATCCGTTCGGGGGCTCTGATGCAACCTGGATTGACCATATCTAGACCCACAGCTGGATGAGACATAAGGCTGGACACTCTAGGGGCTGAGAGGATTGGTGAGGTTGGGTGAGCAAACGCAGACGCTTTAAAGTAATACCGCGTGGTACCCACCCCCTGAGTCCCAAATCTCCAGGTTCAAGGGCATCTTCCTACATCGAAAACATGCCTTGAAACCCTGAAGATGGTACACCGTGTGATCGCGAAAGGTTTCTAAAACGCACCTCATTTCTCCTCTCCTTGTGCTCGGGTTCGCCATTCCAGCCGCTTTACTAACAATCTCCCTACTTGGAGAATCAGCACCTTGAACCTCCTGTTTGTTTCGTACAGGTTGCAATTTGTCCTGAGGATGACCGGGAAGAGGGGGAACCAATGAGAGACTAGCTCTAGGTGTTGGGACAGGCAGAGGTCACTCTATTTCCCCATCAGGAAGAAGAATGAAGCACAGGCTCAGCCTGCCCCCCGGAACCAGAATAGGGCCTGAAGCAATCCTGCGCTTTTGAGGCCAGCTCCCAAAAAAGCGAGTTGACAAATGGAGCTCAGGGCCACTGCAATTCACAAACCTGCAGAGTTATAAATGATAACTCTCGTCCACAAATATATTGAGGGAAGGCAACGAAGAGGATTTGAAAGCAAGGCAGAATTGCAGGAAACAGATTTCAGGAGGTAGATTCGACTCGCCTTTAAAGCACATGAAAAGCGGCAAAACGTTGACAATGATGCCCTTGACCAAAAAGGGCGTATGCGTTTCTTCCTCAATATATTCAGGAAAGAACGCATACGCCCTTTTTGGCCAACCAAGCAAGCCAGAAGTGCACATCAGCACTACAAAGAAGTCTCCCTTGCCATCGGTCCAAAGGGCCAGGCTGCAAAAAGTGTAAAAACCAGAAATGCAGGACAGGCCATGGAGACATGGGAGCCTTGCTACGCTGATGGGCGGGATGTCAATTGCCAACAGCCACTCTGGAGAAGTGTACGGTGTGTCCTGAAACATGAAATAAACACAGCTTACAGAGCATAGGGCACTTCCACTCATGGGCGTATAAATTGGGAAAACTAAAAATCAACAAGACACAGGCACCCCAAAGTTTAGGGCTGCTCTGTGTACAAGAACCTCGACTTCAGTACACCTTAAACATCCCAGGAAAGAGAAAAATGGATAAAGAAGTTGTGGTACTTAGGCACAATGGAATATCACTCAGCCATGAAATCAATGTCATAAGGCTAGTAGCAGCATGATGAGTGGATTTAGGGACGAGGATTCTAAGTGAAATAAGTCACACAGAAAAAGACACTTATCCTAAGATATCACTTATAGAGGGCATGTCAAAATCGCTACACTTGAACTGAATTACAAAACAGAACAGAGTCACACATTTAGAAGACACACTATGGCTGCGTAACGGGAAAGGTGAGGTGGGGTGATGCATAAAACAAGGGTTTGAAATTAGCTCACATACCGTTCCATGAGCCAAATATGTAACAGACAAGACCTCCTCCCTGCTCAGTGAACTGGACTCAACACCCCCTATTCACCGCACAAGAATATATCTGACTAGCAAGAATCTTAAAACCTATGTATTGATATCTCTCTGGAGTTGAATCAAGACGGTGTAAAGAGGCATAAACACAGCAGGGAAAAGCAGCTCAACCCCATTATCAAAATAAATTACTTAAAATGAACCCCATAAAACAAAGACAGTGAAAGAGAGAGAAATTCTTACAAAATCCGTTCGGGGGCTCTGATGCAACCTGGATTGACCATATCTAGACCCACAGCTGGATGAGACATAAGGCTGGACACTCTTGGGGCTGAGAGGATTGGTGAGGTTGGGTGAGCAAACGCAGACGCTTTAAAGTAATACCGCGTGGTACCCACCCCCTGAGTCCCAAATCTCCAGGTTCAAGGGCATCTTCCTACATCGAAAACATGCCTTGAAACCCTGAAGATGGTACACCGTGTGATCGCGAAAGGTTTCTAAAACGCACCTCATTTCTCCTCTCCTTGTGCTCGGGTTCGCCATTCCAGCCGCTTTACTAACAATCTCCCTACTTGGAGAATCAGCACCTTGAACCTCCTGTTTGTTTCGTACAGGTTGCAATTTGTCCTCAGGATGAACGGGAAGAGGGAGAACCAATGAGAGACTAGCTCTAGGTTTTGGGACAGGCAGAGGTCACTCTATTTCCCCATCAGGAAGAAGAATGAAGCACAGGCTCAGCCTGCCCCTCGGAACCAGAATAGGGCCTGAAGCAATCCTGCGCTTTTGCGGCTAGCTGCCAAAAAAGCGAGTTGACAAATGGAGCTCAGGGCCACTGCAATTCACAAACCTGCAGAGTTATAAATGATAACTCTCGTCCACAAATATATTGAGGGAAGGCAACGAAGAGGATTTGAAAGCAAGGCAGAATTGCAGGAAACAGATTTCAGGAGGTAGATTCGACTCGCCTTTAAAGCACATGAAAAGCGGCAAAACGTTGACAATGATGCCCTTGACCAAAAAGGGCGTATGCGTTTCTTCCTCAATATATTCAGGAAAGAACGCATACGCCCTTTTTGGCCAACCAAGCAAGCCAGAAGTGCACATCAGCACTACAAAGAAGTCTCCCTTGCCATCGGTCCAAAGGGCCAGGCTGCAAAAAGTGTAAAAACCAGAAATGCAGGACAGGCCATGGAGACATGGGAGCCTTGCTACGCTGATGGGCGGGATGTCAATTGCCAACAGCCACTCTGGAGAAGTGTACGGTGTGTCCTGAAACATGAAATAAACACAGCTTACAGAGCATAGGGCACTTCCACTCATGGGCGTATAAATTGGGAAAACTAAAAATCAACAAGACACAGGCACCCCAAAGTTTAGGGCTGCTCTGTGTACAAGAACCTCCACTTCAGTACACCTTAAACATCCCAGGAAAGAGAAAAATGGATAAAGAAGTTGTGGTACTTAGGCACAATGGAATATCACTCAGCCATGAAATCAATGTCATAAGGCTAGTAGCAGCATGATGAGTGGATTTAGGGACGAGGATTCTAAGTGAAATAAGTCACACAGAAAAAGACACTTATCCTAAGATATCACTTATAGAGGGCATGTCAAAATCGCTACACTTGAACTGAATTACAAAACAGAACAGAGTCACACATTTAGAAGACACACTATGGCTGCGTAACGGGAAAGGTGAGGTGGGGTGATGCATAAAACAAGGGTTTGAAATTAGCTCACATACCGTTCCATGAGCCAAATATGTAACAGACAAGACCTCCTCCCTGCTCAGTGAACTGGACTCAACACCCCCTATTCACCGCACAAGAATATATCTGACTAGCAAGAATCTTAAAACCTATGTATTGATATCTCTCTGGAGTTGAATCAAGACGGTGTAAAGAGGCATAAACACAGCAGGGAAAAGCAGCTCAACCCCATTATCAAAATAAATTACTTAAAATGAACCCCATAAAACAAAGACAGTGAAAGAGAGAGAAATTCTTACAAAATCCGTTCGGGGGCTCTGATGCAACCTGGATTGACCATATCTAGACCCACAGCTGGATGAGACATAAGGCTGGACACTCTAGGGGCTGAGAGGATTGGTGAGGTTGGGTGAGCAAACGCAGACACTTTAAAGTAATACCGCGTGGTACCCACCCCCTGAGTCCCAAATCTCCAGGTTCAAGGGCATCTTCCTACATCGAAAACATGCCTTGAAACCCTGAAGATGGTACACCGTGTGATCGCGAAAGGTTTCTAAAACGCACCTCATTTCTCCTCTCCTTGTGCTCGGGTTCGCCATTCCAGCCGCTTTACTAACAATCTCCCTACTTGGAGAATCAGCACCTTGAACCTCCTGTTTGTTTCGTACAGGTTGCAATTTGTCCTCAGGATGAACGGGAAGAGGGGGAACCAATGAGAGACTAGCTCTAGGTTTTGGGACAGGCAGAGGTCACTCTATTTCCCCATCAGGAAGAAGAATGAAGCACAGGCTCAGCCTGCCCCTCGGAACCAGAATAGGGCCTGAAGCAATCCTGCGCTTTTGCGGCTAGCTGCCAAAAAAGCGAGTTGACAAATGGAGCTCAGGGCCACTGCAATTCACAAACCTGCAGAGTTATAAATGATAACTCTCGTCCACAAATATATTGAGGGAAGGCAACGAAGAGGATTTGAAAGCAAGGCAGAATTGCAGGAAACAGATTTGAGGAGGTAGATTCGACTCGCCTTTAAAGCACATGAAAAGCGGCAAAACGTTCACAATGATGCCCTTGGCCAAAAAGGGCGTATGCGTTTTTTCCTGAATATATTCAGGGAAAAAACGCATACGCCCTTTTTGGCCAACCAAGCAAGCCGGAAGTGCAAATCAGCACTACAAAGAAGTCTCGCTTGCCATCGGTCAAAAGGGCCATGCTGCAAAAAGTGTAAAAACCAGGAATGCAGGACAGGCCATGGAGACATGGGAGCCTTGCTACGCTGATGGGCGGGATGTCAATTGCCAACAGCCACTCTGGAGAAGTGTACGGTGTGTCCTGAAACATGTAATAAACACAGCTTACAGAGCATAGGGCACTTCCACTCATGGGCGTATAAATTGGGAAAAGTAAAAAGCAACAAGACACAGGCACCCGAAAGTTTAGGGCTGCTCTGTGTACAAGAACCTCCACTTCAGTACACCTTAAACATCAAAGGAAAGAGAAAAATGGATAAAGAAGTTGTGGTAATTAGGCACAATGGAATATCACTCAGCCATGAAATCAATGTCATAAGGCTAGTAGCAGCATGATGAGTGGATTTAGGGAGGAGGATTCTAAGTGAAATAAGTCACACAGAAAAAGACACTTATCCTAAGATATCACTTATAGAGGGCATGTCAAAATCGCTACACTTGAACTGAGTTACAAAACAGAACAGAGTCACACATTTAGAAGACACACTATGGCTGCGTAACGGGAAAGGTGAGGTGGGGTGATGCATAAAACAAGGGTTTGAAATTAGCTCACATACCGTTCCATGAGCCAAATATGTAACAGACAAGACCTCCTCCCTGCTCAGTGAACTGGACTCAACACCCCCTATTCACCGCACAAGAATATATCTGACTAGCAAGAATCTTAAAACCTATGTATTGATATCTCTCTGGAGTTGAATCAAGACGGTGTAAAGAGGCATAAACACAGCAGGGAAAAGCAGCTCAACCCCATTATCAAAATAAATTACTTAAAATGAACCCCATAAAACAAAGACAGTGAAAGAGAGAGAAATTCTTACAAAATCCGTTCGGGGGCTCTGATGCAACCTGGATTGACCATATCTAGACCCACAGCTGGATGAGACATAAGGCTGGACACTCTAGGGGCTGAGAGGATTGGTGAGGTTGGGTGAGCAAACGCAGACGCTTTAAAGTAATACCGCGTGGTACCCACCCCCTGAGTCCCAAATCTCCAGGTTCAAGGGCATCTTCCTACATCGAAAACATGCCTTGAAACCCTGAAGATGGTACACCGTGTGATCGCGAAAGGTTTCTAAAACGCACCTCATTTCTCCTCTCCTTGTGCTCGGGTTCGCCATTCCAGCCGCTTTACTAACAATCTCCCTACTTGGAGAATCAGCACCTTGAACCTCCTGTTTGTTTCGTACAGGTTGCAATTTGTCCTGAGGATGACCGGGAAGAGGGGGAACCAATGAGAGACTAGCTCTAGGTGTTGGGACAGGCAGAGGTCACTCTATTTCCCCATCAGGAAGAAGAATGAAGCACAGGCTCAGCCTGCCCCCCGGAACCAGAATAGGGCCTGAAGCAATCCTGCGCTTTTGAGGCCAGCTCCCAAAAAAGCGAGTTGACAAATGGAGCTCAGGGCCACTGCAATTCACAAACCTGCAGAGTTATAAATGATAACTCTCGTCCACAAATATATTGAGGGAAGGCAACGAAGAGGATTTGAAAGCAAGGCAGAATTGCAGGAAACAGATTTCAGGAGGTAGATTCGACTCGCCTTTAAAGCACATGAAAAGCGGCAAAACGTTGACAATGATGCCCTTGACCAAAAAGGGCGTATGCGTTTCTTCCTCAATATATTCAGGAAAGAACGCATACGCCCTTTTTGGCCAACCAAGCAAGCCAGAAGTGCACATCAGCACTACAAAGAAGTCTCCCTTGCCATCGGTCCAAAGGGCCAGGCTGCAAAAAGTGTAAAAACCAGAAATGCAGGACAGGCCATGGAGACATGGGAGCCTTGCTACGCTGATGGGTGGGATGTCAATTGCCAACAGCCACTCTGGAGAAGTGTACGGTGTGTCCTGAAACATGAAATAAACACAGCTTACAGAGCATAGGGCACTTCCACTCATGGGCGTATAAATTGGGAAAACTAAAAATCAACAAGACACAGGCACCCCAAAGTTTAGGGCTGCTCTGTGTACAAGAACCTCCACTTCAGTACACCTTAAACATCCCAGGAAAGAGAAAAATGGATAAAGAAGTTGTGGTACTTAGGCACAATGGAATATCACTCAGCCATGAAATCAATGTCATAAGGCTAGTAGCAGCATGATGAGTGGATTTAGGGACGAGGATTCTAAGTGAAATAAGTCACACAGAAAAAGACACTTATCCTAAGATATCACTTATAGAGGGCATGTCAAAATCGCTACACTTGAACTGAATTACAAAACAGAACAGAGTCACACATTTAGAAGACACACTATGGCTGCGTAACGGGAAAGGTGAGGTGGGGTGATGCATAAAACAAGGGTTTGAAATTAGCTCACATACCGTTCCATGAGCCAAATATGTAACAGACAAGACCTCCTCCCTGCTCAGTGAACTGGACTCAACACCCCCTATTCACCGCACAAGAATATATCTGACTAGCAAGAATCTTAAAACCTATGTATTGATATCTCTCTGGAGTTGAATCAAGACGGTGTAAAGAGGCATAAACACAGCAGGGAAAAGCAGCTCAACCCCATTATCAAAATAAATTACTTAAAATGAACCCCATAAAACAAAGACAGTGAAAGAGAGAGAAATTCTTACAAAATCCGTTCGGGGGCTCTGATGCAACCTGGATTGACCATATCTAGACCCACAGCTGGATGAGACATAAGGCTGGACACTCTAGGGGCTGAGAGGATTGGTGAGGTTGGGTGAGCAAACGCAGACGCTTTAAAGTAATACCGCGTGGTACCCACCCCCTGAGTCCCAAATCTCCAGGTTCAAGGGCATCTTCCTACATCGAAAACATGCCTTGAAACCCTGAAGATGGTACACCGTGTGATCGCGAAAGGTTTCTAAAACGCACCTCATTTCTCCTCTCCTTGTGCTCGGGTTCGCCATTCCAGCCGCTTTACTAACAATCTCCCTACTTGGAGAATCAGCACCTTGAACCTCCTGTTTGTTTCGTACAGGTTGCAATTTGTCCTGAGGATGACCGGGAAGAGGGGGAACCAATGAGAGACTAGCTCTAGGTGTTGGGACAGGCAGAGGTCACTCTATTTCCCCATCAGGAAGAAGAATGAAGCACAGGCTCAGCCTGCCCCCCGGAACCAGAATAGGGCCTGAAGCAATCCTGCGCTTTTGAGGCCAGCTCCCAAAAAAGCGAGTTGACAAATGGAGCTCAGGGCCACTGCAATTCACAAACCTGCAGAGTTATAAATGATAACTCTCGTCCACAAATATATTGAGGGAAGGCAACGAAGAGGATTTGAAAGCAAGGCAGAATTGCAGGAAACAGATTTCAGGAGGTAGATTCGACTCGCCTTTAAAGCACATGAAAAGCGGCAAAACGTTGACAATGATGCCCTTGACCAAAAAGGGCGTATGCGTTTCTTCCTCAATATATTCAGGAAAGAACGCATACGCCCTTTTTGGCCAACCAAGCAAGCCAGAAGTGCACATCAGCACTACAAAGAAGTCTCCCTTGCCATCGGTCCAAAGGGCCAGGCTGCAAAAAGTGTAAAAACCAGAAATGCAGGACAGGCCATGGAGACATGGGAGCCTTGCTACGCTGATGGGCGGGATGTCAATTGCCAACAGCCACTCTGGAGAAGTGTACGGTGTGTCCTGAAACATGAAATAAACACAGCTTACAGAGCATAGGGCACTTCCACTCATGGGCGTATAAATTGGGAAAACTAAAAATCAACAAGACACAGGCACCCCAAAGTTTAGGGCTGCTCTGTGTACAAGAACCTCCACTTCAGTACACCTTAAACATCCCAGGAAAGAGAAAAATGGATAAAGAAGTTGTGGTACTTAGGCACAATGGAATATCACTCAGCCATGAAATCAATGTCATAAGGCTAGTAGCAGCATGATGAGTGGATTTAGGGACGAGGATTCTAAGTGAAATAAGTCACACAGAAAAAGACACTTATCCTAAGATATCACTTATAGAGGGCATGTCAAAATCGCTACACTTGAACTGAATTACAAAACAGAACAGAGTCACACATTTAGAAGACACACTATGGCTGCGTAACGGGAAAGGTGAGGTGGGGTGATGCATAAAACAAGGGTTTGAAATTAGCTCACATACCGTTCCATGAGCCAAATATGTAACAGACAAGACCTCCTCCCTGCTCAGTGAACTGGACTCAACACCCCCTATTCACCGCACAAGAATATATCTGACTAGCAAGAATCTTAAAACCTATGTATTGATATCTCTCTGGAGTTGAATCAAGACGGTGTAAAGAGGCATAAACACAGCAGGGAAAAGCAGCTCAACCCCATTATCAAAATAAATTACTTAAAATGAACCCCATAAAACAAAGACAGTGAAAGAGAGAGAAATTCTTACAAAATCCGTTCGGGGGCTCTGATGCAACCTGGATTGACCATATCTAGACCCACAGCTGGATGAGACATAAGGCTGGACACTCTAGGGGCTGAGAGGATTGGTGAGGTTGGGTGAGCAAACGCAGACGCTTTAAAGTAATACCGCGTGGTACCCACCCCCTGAGTCCCAAATCTCCAGGTTCAAGGGCATCTTCCTACAACGAAAACATGCCTTGAAACCCTGAAGATGGTACACCGTGTGATCGCGAAAGGTTTCTAAAACGCACCTCATTTCTCCTCTCCTTGTGCTCGGGTTCGCCATTCCAGCCGCTTTACTAACAATCTCCCTACTTGGAGAATCAGCACCTTGAACCTCCTGTTTGTTTCGTACAGGTTGCAATTTGTCCTCAGGATGAACGGGAAGAGGGGGAACCAATGAGAGACTAGCTCTAGGTTTTGGGACAGGCAGAGGTCACTCTATTTCCCCATCAGGAAGAAGAATGAAGCACAGGCTCAGCCTGCCCCTCGGAACCAGAATAGGGCCTGAAGCAATCCTGCGCTTTTGCGGCTAGCTGCCAAAAAAGCGAGTTGACAAATGGAGCTCAGGGCCACTGCAATTCACAAACCTGCAGAGTTATAAATGATAACTCTCGTCCACAAATATATTGAGGGAAGGCAACGAAGAGGATTTGAAAGCAAGGCAGAATTGCAGGAAACAGATTTGAGGAGGTAGATTCGACTCGCCTTTAAAGCACATGAAAAGCGGCAAAACGTTCACAATGATGCCCTTGGCCAAAAAGGGCGTATGCGTTTTTTCCTGAATATATTCAGGAAAAAAAGCATACGCCCTTTTTGGCCAACCAAGCAAGCCGGAAGTGCAAATCAGCACTACAAAGAAGTCTCGCTTGCCATCGGTCAAAAGGGCCATGCTGCAAAAAGTGTAAAAACCAGGAATGCAGGACAGGCCATGGAGACATGGGAGCCTTGCTACGCTGATGGGCGGGATGTCAATTGCCAACAGCCACTCTGGAGAAGTGTACGGTGTGTCCTGAAACATGAAATAAACACAGCTTACAGAGCATAGGGCACTTCCACTCATGGGTGTATAAATTGGGAAAACTAAAAATCAACAAGACACAGGCACCCCAAAGTTTAGGGCTGCTCTGTGTACAAGAACCTCCACTTCAGTACACCTTAAACATCCCAGGAAAGAGAAAAATGGATAAAGAAGTTGTGGTACTTAGGCACAATGGAATATCACTCAGCCATGAAATCAATGTCATAAGGCTAGTAGCAGCATGATGAGTGGATTTAGGGACGAGGATTCTAAGTGAAATAAGTCACACAGAAAAAGACACTTATCCTAAGATATCACTTATAGAGGGCATGTCAAAATCGCTACACTTGAACTGAATTACAAAACAGAACAGAGTCACACATTTAGAAGACACACTATGGCTGCGTAACGGGAAAGGTGAGGTGGGGTGATGCATAAAACAAGGGTTTGAAATTAGCTCACATACCGTTCCATGAGCCAAATATGTAACAGACAAGACCTCCTCCCTGCTCAGTGAACTGGACTCAACACCCCCTATTCACCGCACAAGAATATATCTGACTAGCAAGAATCTTAAAATCTATGTATTGATATCTCTCTGGAGTTGAATCAAGACGGTGTAAAGAGGCATAAACACAGCAGGGAAAAGCAGCTCAACCCCATTATCAAAATAAATTACTTAAAATGAACCCCATAAAACAAAGACAATGAAAGAGAGAGAAATTCTTACAAAATCCGTTCGGGGGCTCTGATGCAACCTGGATTGACCATATCTAGACCCACAGCTGGATGAGACATAAGGCTGGACACTCTAGGGGCTGAGAGGATTGGTGAGGTTGGGTGAGCAAACGCAGACGCTTTAAAGTAATACCGCGTGGTACCCACCCCATTAGTCCCAAATCTCCAGGTTCAAGGGCATCTTCCTACATCGAAAACGTGCCTTGAAACCCTGAAGATGGTACACCGGGTGATCGGGAAAGGTTTCTAAAACGCACCTCATTTCTCCTCTCCTTGTGCTCGGGTTCGCCATTCCAGCCGCTTTACTAACAATCTCCCTACATGGAGAATCAGCACCTTGAACCTCCTGTTTGTTTCGTACAGGTTGCAATTTGTCCTGAGGATGAACGGGAAGAGGGGGAACCAATGAGAGACTAGCTCTAGGTTTTGGGACAGGCAGAGGTCACTCTATTTCCCCATCAGGAAGAAGAATGAAGCACAGGCTCAGCCTGCCCCTCGGAACCAGAATAGGGCCTGAAGCAATCCTGCGCTTTTGCGGCCAGCTTCCAAAAAAGCGAGTTGACAAATGGAGCTCAGGGCCACTGCAATTCACAAACCTGCAGAGTTATAAATGATAACTCTCGTCCACAAATATATTGAGGGAAGGCAACGAAGAGGATTTGAAAGCAAGGCAGAATTGCAGGAAACAGATTTGAGGAGGTAGATTCGACTCGCCTTTAAAGCACATGAAAAGCGGCAAAACGTTCACAATGATGCCCTTGGCCAAAAAGGGCGTATGCGTTTTTTCCTCAATATATTCAGGAAAAAACGCATACGCCCTTTTTGGCCAACCAAGCAAGCCGGAAGTGCAAATCAGCACTACAAAGAAGTCTCGCTTGCCATCGGTCAAAAGGGCCATGCTGCAAAAAGTGTAAAAACCAGGAATGCAGGACAGGCCATGGAGACATGGGAGCCTTGCTACGCTGATGGGCGGGATGTCAATTGCCAACAGCCACTCTGGAGAAGTGTACGGTGTGTCCTGAAACATGTAATAAACACAGCTTACAGAGCATAGGGCACTTCCACTCATGGGCGTATAAATTGGGAAAAGTAAAAATCAACAAGACACAGGCACCCGAAAGTTTAGGGCTGCTCTGTGTACAAGAACCTCCACTTCAGTACACCTTAAACATCAAAGGAAAGAGAAAAATGGATAAAGAAGTTGTGGTAATTAGGCACAATGGAATATCACTCAGCCATGAAATCAATGTCATAAGGCTAGTAGCAGCATGATGAGTGGATTTAGGGACGAGGATTCTAAGTGAAATAAGTCACACAGAAAAAGACACTTATCCTAAGATATCACTTATAGAGGGCATGTCAAAATCGCTACACTTGAACTGAGTTACAAAACAGAACAGAGTCACACATTTAGAAGACACACTATGGCTGCGTAACGGGAAAGGTGAGGTGGGGTGATGCATAAAACAAGGGTTTGAAATTAGCTCACATACCGTTCCATAAGCCAAATATGTAACAGACAAGACCTCCTCCCTGCTCAGTGAACTGGACTCAACACCCCCTATTCACCGCACAAGAATATATCTGACTAGCAAGAATCTTAAAACCTATGTATTGATATCTCTCTGGAGTTGAATCAAGACGGTGTAAAGAGGCATAAACACAGCAGGGAAAAGCAGCTCAACCCCATTATCAAAATAAATTACTTAAAATGAACCCCATAAAACAAAGACAGTGAAAGAGAGAGAAATTCTTACAAAATCCGTTCGGGGGCTCTGATGCAACCTGGATTGACCATATCTAGACCCACAGCTGGATGAGACATAAGGCTGGACACTCTAGGGGCTGAGAGGATTGGTGAGGTTGGGTGAGCAAACGCAGACGCTTTAAAGTAATACCGCGTGGTACCCACCCCCTGAGTCCCAAATCTCCAGGTTCAAGGGCATCTTCCTACATCGAAAACATGCCTTGAAACCCTGAAGATGGTACACCGTGTGATCGCGAAAGGTTTCTAAAACGCACCTCATTTCTCCTCTCCTTGTGCTCGGGTTCGCCATTCCAGCCGCTTTACTAACAATCTCCCTACTTGGAGAATCAGCACCTTGAACCTCCTGTTTGTTTCGTACAGGTTGCAATTTGTCCTGAGGATGACCGGGAAGAGGGGGAACCAATGAGAGACTAGCTCTAGGTGTTGGGACAGGCAGAGGTCACTCTATTTCCCCATCAGGAAGAAGAATGAAGCACAGGCTCAGCCTGCCCCCCGGAACCAGAATAGGGCCTGAAGCAATCCTGCGCTTTTGAGGCCAGCTCCCAAAAAAGCGAGTTGACAAATGGAGCTCAGGGCCACTGCAATTCACAAACCTGCAGAGTTATAAATGATAACTCTCGTCCACAAATATATTGAGGGAAGGCAACGAAGAGGATTTGAAAGCAAGGCAGAATTGCAGGAAACAGATTTCAGGAGGTAGATTCGACTCGCCTTTAAAGCACATGAAAAGCGGCAAAACGTTGACAATGATGCCCTTGACCAAAAAGGGCGTATGCGTTTCTTCCTCAATATATTCAGGAAAGAACGCATACGCCCTTTTTGGCCAACCAAGCAAGCCAGAAGTGCACATCAGCACTACAAAGAAGTCTCCCTTGCCATCGGTCCAAAGGGCCAGGCTGCAAAAAGTGTAAAAACCAGAAATGCAGGACAGGCCATGGAGACATGGGAGCCTTGCTACGCTGATGGGCGGGATGTCAATTGCCAACAGCCACTCTGGAGAAGTGTACGGTGTGTCCTGAAACATGAAATAAACACAGCTTACAGAGCATAGGGCACTTCCACTCATGGGCGTATAAATTGGGAAAACTAAAAATCAACAAGACACAGGCACCCCAAAGTTTAGGGCTGCTCTGTGTACAAGAACCTCCACTTCAGTACACCTTAAACATCCCAGGAAAGAGAAAAATGGATAAAGAAGTTGTGGTACTTAGGCACAATGGAATATCACTCAGCCATGAAATCAATGTCATAAGGCTAGTAGCAGCATGATGAGTGGATTTAGGGACGAGGATTCTAAGTGAAATAAGTCACACAGAAAAAGACACTTATCCTAAGATATCACTTATAGAGGGCATGTCAAAATCGCTACACTTGAACTGAATTACAAAACAGAACAGAGTCACACATTTAGAAGACACACTATGGCTGCGTAACGGGAAAGGTGAGGTGGGGTGATGCATAAAACAAGGGTTTGAAATTAGCTCACATACCGTTCCATGAGCCAAATATGTAACAGACAAGACCTCCTCCCTGCTCAGTGAACTGGACTCAACACCCCCTATTCACCGCACAAGAATATATCTGACTAGCAAGAATCTTAAAACCTATGTATTGATATCTCTCTGGAGTTGAATCAAGACGGTGTAAAGAGGCATAAACACAGCAGGGAAAAGCAGCTCAACCCCATTATCAAAATAAATTACTTAAAATGAACCCCATAAAACAAAGACAGTGAAAGAGAGAGAAATTCTTACAAAATCCGTTCGGGGGCTCTGATGCAACCTGGATTGACCATATCTAGACCCACAGCTGGATGAGACATAAGGCTGGACACTCTAGGGGCTGAGAGGATTGGTGAGGTTGGGTGAGCAAACGCAGACACTTTAAAGTAATACCGCGTGGTACCCACCCCCTGAGTCCCAAATCTCCAGGTTCAAGGGCATCTTCCTACATCGAAAACATGCCTTGAAACCCTGAAGATGGTACACCGTGTGATCGCGAAAGGTGTCTAAAACGCACCTCATTTCTCCTCTCCTTGTGCTCGGGTTCGCCATTCCAGCCGCTTTACTAACAATCTCCCTACTTGGAGAATCAGCACCTTGAACCTCCTGTTTGTTTCGTACAGGTTGCAATTTGTCCTCAGGATGAACGGGAAGAGGGGGAACCAATGAGAGACTAGCTCTAGGTTTTGGGACAGGCAGAGGTCACTCTATTTCCCCATCAGGAAGAAGAATGAAGCACAGGCTCAGCCTGCCCCTCGGAACCAGAATAGGGCCTGAAGCAATCCTGCGCTTTTGCGGCTAGCTGCCAAAAAAGCGAGTTGACAAATGGAGCTCAGGGCCACTGCAATTCACAAACCTGCAGAGTTATAAATGATAACTCTCGTCCACAAATATATTGAGGGAAGGCAACGAAGAGGATTTGAAAGCAAGGCAGAATTGCAGGAAACAGATTTGAGGAGGTAGATTCGACTCGCCTTTAAAGCACATGAAAAGCGGCAAAACGTTCACAATGATGCCCTTGGCCAAAAAGGGCGTATGCGTTTTTTCCTGAATATATTCAGGAAAAAACGCATACGCCCTTTTTGGCCAACCAAGCAAGCCGGAAGTGCAAATCAGCACTACAAAGAAGTCTCGCTTGCCATCGGTCAAAAGGGCCATGCTGCAAAAAGTGTAAAAACCAGGAATGCAGGACAGGCCATGGAGACATGGGAGCCTTGCTACGCTGATGGGCGGGATGTCAATTGCCAACAGCCACTCTGGAGAAGTGTACGGTGTGTCCTGAAACATGTAATAAACACAGCTTACAGAGCATAGGGCACTTCCACTCATGGGCGTATAAATTGGGAAAAGTAAAAATCAACAAGACACAGGCACCCGAAAGTTTAGGGCTGCTCTGTGTACAAGAACCTCCACTTCAGTACACCTTAAACATCAAAGGAAAGAGAAAAATGGATAAAGAAGTTGTGGTAATTAGGCACAATGGAATATCACTCAGCCATGAAATCAATGTCATAAGGCGAGTAGCAGCATGATGAGTGGATTTAGGGAGGAGGATTCTAAGTGAAATAAGTCACACAGAAAAAGACACTTATCCTAAGATATCACTTATAGAGGGCATGTCAAAATCGCTACACTTGAACTGAGTTACAAAACAGAACAGAGTCACACATTTAGAAGACACACTATGGCTGCGTAACGGGAAAGGTGAGGTGGGGTGATGCATAAAACAAGGGTTTGAAATTAGCTCACATACCGTTCCATAAGCCAAATATGTAACAGACAAGACCTCCTCCCTGCTCAGTGAACTGGACTCAACACCCCCTATTCACCGCACAAGAATATATCTGACTAGCAAGAATCTTAAAACCTATGTATTGATATCTCTCTGGAGTTGAATCAAGACGGTGTAAAGAGGCATAAACACAGCAGGGAAAAGCAGCTCAACCCCATTATCAAAATAAATTACTTAAAATGAACCCCATAAAACAAAGACAGTGAAAGAGAGAGAAATTCTTACAAAATCCGTTCGGGGGCTCTGATGCAACCTGGATTGACCATATCTAGACCCACAGCTGGATGAGACATAAGGCTGGACACTCTAGGGGCTGAGAGGATTGGTGAGGTTGGGTGAGCAAACGCAGACGCTTTAAAGTAATACCGCGTGGTACCCACCCCCTGAGTCCCAAATCTCCAGGTTCAAGGGCATCTTCCTACATCGAAAACATGCCTTGAAACCCTGAAGATGGTACACCGTGTGATCGCGAAAGGTTTCTAAAACGCACCTCATTTCTCCTCTCCTTGTGCTCGGGTTCGCCATTCCAGCCGCTTTACTAACAATCTCCCTACTTGGAGAATCAGCACCTTGAACCTCCTGTTTGTTTCGTACAGGTTGCAATTTGTCCTGAGGATGACCGGGAAGAGGGGGAACCAATGAGAGACTAGCTCTAGGTGTTGGGACAGGCAGAGGTCACTCTATTTCCCCATCAGGAAGAAGAATGAAGCACAGGCTCAGCCTGCCCCCCGGAACCAGAATAGGGCCTGAAGCAATCCTGCGCTTTTGAGGCCAGCTCCCAAAAAAGCGAGTTGACAAATGGAGCTCAGGGCCACTGCAATTCACAAACCTGCAGAGTTATAAATGATAACTCTCGTCCACAAATATATTGAGGGAAGGCAACGAAGAGGATTTGAAAGCAAGGCAGAATTGCAGGAAACAGATTTCAGGAGGTAGATTCGACTCGCCTTTAAAGCACATGAAAAGCGGCAAAACGTTGACAATGATGCCCTTGACCAAAAAGGGCGTATGCGTTTCTTCCTCAATATATTCAGGAAAGAACGCATACGCCCTTTTTGGCCAACCAAGCAAGCCAGAAGTGCACATCAGCACTACAAAGAAGTCTCCCTTGCCATCGGTCCAAAGGGCCAGGCTGCAAAAAGTGTAAAAACCAGAAATGCAGGACAGGCCATGGAGACATGGGAGCCTTGCTACGCTGATGGGCGGGATGTCAATTGCCAACAGCCACTCTGGAGAAGTGTACGGTGTGTCCTGAAACATGAAATAAACACAGCTTACAGAGCATAGGGCACTTCCACTCATGGGCGTATAAATTGGGAAAACTAAAAATCAACAAGACACAGGCACCCCAAAGTTTAGGGCTGCTCTGTGTACAAGAACCTCCACTTCAGTACACCTTAAACATCCCAGGAAAGAGAAAAATGGATAAAGAAGTTGTGGTACTTAGGCACAATGGAATATCACTCAGCCATGAAATCAATGTCATAAGGCTAGTAGCAGCATGATGAGTGGATTTAGGGACGAGGATTCTAAGTGAAATAAGTCACACAGAAAAAGACACTTATCCTAAGATATCACTTATAGAGGGCATGTCAAAATCGCTACACTTGAACTGAATTACAAAACAGAACAGAGTCACACATTTAGAAGACACACTATGGCTGCGTAACGGGAAAGGTGAGGTGGGGTGATGCATAAAACAAGGGTTTGAAATTAGCTCACATACCGTTCCATGAGCCAAATATGTAACAGACAAGACCTCCTCCCTGCTCAGTGAACTGGACTCAACACCCCCTATTCACCGCACAAGAATATATCTGACTAGCAAGAATCTTAAAATCTATGTATTGATATCTCTCTGGAGTTGAATCAAGACGGTGTAAAGAGGCATAAACACAGCAGGGAAAAGCAGCTCAACCCCATTATCAAAATAAATTACTTAAAATGAACCCCATAAAACAAAGACAGTGAAAGAGAGAGAAATTCTTACAAAATCCGTTCGGGGGCTCTGATGCAACCTGGATTGACCATATCTAGACCCACAGCTGGATGAGACATAAGGCTGGACACTCTAGGGGCTGAGATGATTGGTGAGGTTGGGTGAGCAAACGCAGACGCTTTAAAGTAATACCGCGTGGTACCCACCCCCTGAGTCCCAAATCTCCAGGTTCAAGGGCATCTTCCTACATCGAAAACATGCCTTGAAACCCTGAAGATGGTACACCGTGTGATCGCGAAAGGTTTCTAAAACGCACCTCATTTCTCCTCTCCTTGTGCTCGGGTTCGCCATTCCAGCCGCTTTACTAACAATCTCCCTACTTGGAGAATCAGCACCTTGAACCTCCTGTTTGTTTCGTACAGGTTGCAATTTGTCCTCAGGATGAACGGGAAGAGGGGGAACCAATGAGAGACTAGCTCTAGGTTTTGGGACAGGCAGAGGTCACTCTATTTCCCCATCAGGAAGAAGAATGAAGCACAGGCTCAGCCTGCCCCTCGGAACCAGAATAGGGCCTGAAGCAATCCTGCGCTTTTGCGGCTAGCTGCCAAAAAAGCGAGTTGACAAATGGAGCTCAGGGCCACTGCAATTCACAAACCTGCAGAGTTATAAATGATAACTCTCGTCCACAAATATATTGAGGGAAGGCAACGAAGAGGATTTGAAAGCAAGGCAGAATTGCAGGAAACAGATTTGAGGAGGTAGATTCGACTCGCCTTTAAAGCACATGAAAAGCGGCAAAACGTTCACAATGATGCCCTTGGCCAAAAAGGGCGTATGCGTTTTTTCCTGAATATATTCAGGAAAAAACGCATACGCCCTTTTTGGCCAACCAAGCAAGCCGGAAGTGCAAATCAGCACTGCAAAGAAGTCTCGCTTGCCATCGGTCAAAAGGGCCATGCTGCAAAAAGTGTAAAAACCAGAAATGCAGGACAGGCCATGGAGACATGGGAGCCTTGCTACGCTGATGGGCGGGATGTCAATTGCCAACAGCCACTCTGGAGAAGTGTACGGTGTGTCCTGAAACATGTAATAAACACAGCTTACAGAGCATAGGGCACTTCCACTCATGGGCGTATAAATTGGGAAAAGTAAAAATCAACAAGACACAGGCACCCCAAAGTTTAGGGCTGCTCTGTGTACAAGAACCTCCACTTCAGTACACCTTAAACATCCCAGGAAAGAGAAAAATGGATAAAGAAGTTGTGGTACTTAGGCACAATGGAATATCACTCAGCCATGAAATCAATGCCATAAGGCTAGTACCAGCATGATGAGTGGATTTAGGGACGAGGATTCTAAGTGAAATAAGTCACACAGAAAAAGACACTTATCCTAAGATATCACTTATAGAGGGCATGTCAAAATCGCTACACTTGAACTGAATTACAAAACAGAACAGAGTCACACATTTAGAAGACACACTATGACTGCGTAACGGGAAAGGTGAGGTGGGGTGATGCATAAAACAAGGGTTTGAAATTAGCTCCCATACCGTTCCATAAGCCAAATATGTAACAGACAAGACCTCCTCCCTGCTCAGTGAACTGGACTCAACACCCCCTATTCACCGCAGAAGAATATATCCGACTAGCAAGAATCTTAAGAACTATGTATTGATATCTCTCTGGAGTTGAATCAAGACGGTGTAAAGAGGCATAAACACAGCAGGGAAAAGCAGCTAAACCCCATTATCAAAATAAATTACTTAAAATGAACCCCATAAAACAAAGACAGTGAAAGAGAGAGAAATTCTTACAAAATCCGTTCGGGGGCTCTGATGCAACCTGGATTGACCATATCTAGACCCACAGCTGGATGAGACATAAGGCTGGACACTCTAGGGGCTGAGAGGATTGGTGAGGTTGGGTGAGCAAACGCAGACGCTTTAAAGTAATACCGCGTGGTACCCACCCCATTAGTCCCAAATCTCCAGGTTCAAGGGCATCTTCCTACATCGAAAACGTGCCTTGAAACCCTGAAGATGGTACACCGGGTGATCGGGAAAGGTTTCTAAAACGCACCTCATTTCTCCTCTCCTTGTGCTCGGGTTCGCCATTCCAGCCGCTTTACTAACAATCTCCCTACTTGGAGAATCAGCACCTTGAACCTCCTGTTTGTTTCGTACAGGTTGCAATTTGTCCTGAGGATGAACGGGAAGAGGGGGAACCAATGAGAGACTAGCTCTAGGTTTTGGGACAGGCAGAGGTCACTCTATTTCCCCATCAGGAAGAAGAATGAAGCACAGGCTCAGCCTGCCCCTCGGAACCAGAATAGGGCCTGAAGCAATCCTGCGCTTTTGCGGCCAGCTTCCAAAAAAGCGAGTTGACAAATGGAGCTCAGGGCCACTGCAATTCACAAACCTGCAGAGTTATAAATGATAACTCTCGTCCACAAATATATTGAGGGAAGGCAACGAAGAGGATTTGAAAGCAAGGCAGAATTGCAGGAAACAGATTTGAGGAAGTAGATTCGACTCGCCTTTAAAGCACATGAAAAGCGGCAAAACGTTGACAATGATGCCCTTGGCCAAAAAGGGCGTATGCGTTTTTTCCTCAATATATTCAGGAAAAAACGCATACGCCCTTTTTGGCCAACCAAGCAAGCCGGAAGTGCAAATCAGCACTACAAAGAAGTCTCGCTTGCCATCGGTCAAAAGGGCCATGCTGCAAAAAGTGTAAAAACCAGAAATGCAGGACAGGCCATGGAGACATAGGAGCCTTGCTATGCTGATGGGCGGGATGTCAATTGCCAACAGCCACTCTGGAGAAGTGTACGGTGTGTCCTGAAACATGTAATAAACACAGCTTACAGAGCATAGGGCACTTCCACTCATGGGCGTGTAAATTGGGAAAATTAAAATCAACAAGACACAGGCACCCCAAAGTTTAGGGCTGCTCTGTGTACAAGAACCTCCACTTCAGTACACCGTAAACATCCCAGGAAAGAGAAAAATGGATAAAGAAGTTGTGGTAGTTAGGCACAATGGAATATCACTCAGTCATGAAATCAATGTCATAAGGCTCGTAGCAGCATGATGAGTGGATTTAGGGACGAGGATTCTAAGTGAAGTAAGTCACACAGAAAAAGACACTTATCCTAAGATATCACTTATAGAGGGGATATCAAAATCGCTACACTTGAACTGAATTACAAAACAGAAGAGAGTCACACATTTAGAAGACACACTATGGCTGCGTAACGGGAAAGGTGAGGTGGGGTGATGCATAAAACAAGGGTTAGAAATGAGCTCACATACCGTTCCATAAGCCAAATATGTAACAGACAAGACCTCCTCCCTGCTCAGTAAACTGGACTCAACACCCCCTATTCACCGCACAAGAATATATCTGACTAGCAAGAATCTTAAAACCTATGTATTGATATCTCTCTGGAGTAGAATCAAGAGGGTGTAAAGCGGCATAAACACAGCAGGGAAAAGCAGCTAAACCCTATTATCAAAATAAATTTCTTTAAAAAAACCTCATAAAACAAAGACAGTGAAAGAGAGAGAAATTCTTACAAAATCCGTTCAGGGGCTCCGATGCAACCTGGATTGACCATATCTAGACCCACAGCTGGATGAGACATAAGGCTGGACACTCTTGGGGCTGAGAGGATTGGTGAGGTTGGGTGAGCAAACGCAGACCCTTTAAAGTAATACCGCGTGCTACCCACCCCTTGGGTCTCAAATCTCCAGGTTCAAGGGCATCTTCCTACATCGAAAACGTGCATGGGAAACCCAGAAAATGGTACACCGTGTGATCGGGAATGGTTTCTAAAACGCACCTCATTTCTCCTCTCCTTGTGCTCGGGTTCGCCATTCCAGCCGCTTTACTAACAATCTCCCTACTTGGAGAATCAGCACCTTGAACCTCCTGTTTGTTTCGTACAGGTTGCAATTTGTCCTGAGGATGAACGGGAAGAGGGGGAACCAATGAGAGACTAGCTCTAGGTGTTGGGACAGGCACAGGTCACTCTATTTCCCCATCAGGAAGAAGAATGAAGCACAGGCTCAGCCTGCTCCCCGGATCCAAAATACGGCCTGAAGCAAATCTGCGCTTTTGCGGCCAGCTCCCAAAAAACCGAGTTGACAAATGGAGCTCAGGGCCACTGCAATTCACAAACCTGCAGAGTTATAAATGATAACTCTCGTCCACAGATATATTGAGGGAAGGCAACGAAGAGGATTTGAAAGCAAGGCAGAATTGCAGGAAATAGATTTCAGGAGGTAGATTCGACTCGCCTTTAAAGCACATGAAAAGCGGCAAAACGTTGACAATGATGCCCTTGACCAAAAAGGGCGTATGCGTTTCTTCCTCAATATATTCAGGAAAGAACGCATACGCCCTTTTTGGCGAACCAAGCAAGCCAGAAGTTCACATCAGCACTACAAAGAAGTCTCGCTTGCCATCGGTCCAAAGGGCCAGGCTGCAAAAAGTGTAAAAACCAGAAATGCAGGACACGCCATGGAGACATGAGATCCTTGCAACGCTGATGGGCGGGATGTCAATTGCCAACAGCCACTCTGGAGAAGTGTACGGTGTGTCCTGAAACATGTAATAAACACAGCTTACAGAGCATAGGGCACTTCCACTCATGGGCGTATAAATTGGGAAAACTAGAAATCAACAAGACACAGGCACCCCAAAGTTTAGGGCTGCTCTGTGTATAAGAACCTCCACTTAAGTACACCTTAAATATCCCAGAAAAGACAAAAATGGATAAAGAAGTTGTGGTACTTAGGCACAATGGAATATCACTCAGCCATGAAATCAGTGTCATAAGGCTAGTAGCAGCATGATGAGTGGATTTAGGGACGAGGATTCTAAGTGAAATAGGTCACACAGAAAAAGACACTTATCCTAAGATATCACTTATAGAGGGCATGTCAAAATCGCTACAATTGAACTGAATTACAAAACAGAACAGAGTCACATATTTAGAAGACACACTATGGCTGCTTAACGGGAAAGGTGAGGTGGGGTGATGCATAAAACAAGGGTTAGAAATGAGCTCACATACCGTTCCATAAGCCAAATATGTAACAGACAAGACCTCCTCCCTGCTCAGTAAACTGGACTCAACACCCCCTATTCACCGCACAAGAATATATCTCACTAGCAAGAATCTTAAAACCTATGTATTGATGTCTCTCTGGAAGTAAATCAAGAGGGTGTCAAGCGGCATAAACACAGCAGGGAAAAGCAGCTAAACCCTATTATCAAAATAAATTACTTAAAATGAACCCCATAAAACAAAGACAGTGAAAGAGAGAGAAATTCTTACAAAATCCGTTCAGGGGCTCCGATGCAACCTGGATTGACCATATCTAGACCCACAGCTGGATGAGACATAAGGCTGGACACTCTTGGGGCTGAGAGGATTGGTGAGGTTGGGTGAGCAAACGCAGACCCTTTAAAGTAATACCGCGTGCTACCCACCCCTTGGGTCTCAAATCTCCAGGTTCAAGGGCATCTTCCTACATCGAAAACGTGCATGGGAAACCCAGAAAATGGTACACCGTGTGATCGGGAATGGTTTCTAAAACGCACCTCATTTCTCCTCTCCTTGTGCTCGGGTTCGCCATTCCAGCCGCTTTACTAACAATCTCCCTACTTGGAGAATCAGCACCTTGAACCTCCTGTTTGTTTCGTACAGGTTGCAATTTGTCCTGAGGATGAACGGGAAGAGGGGGAACCAATGAGAGACTAGCTCTAGGTGTTGGGACAGGCACAGGTCACTCTATTTCCCCATCAGGAAGAAGAATGAAGCACAGGCTCAGCCTGCTCCCCGGATCCAAAATACGGCCTGAAGCAAATCTGCGCTTTTGCGGCCAGCTCCCAAAAAAGCGAGTTGACAAATGGAGCTCAGGGCCACTGCAATTCACAGACCTGCAGAGTTATAAATGATAACTCTCGTCCACAGATATATTGAGGGAAGGCAACGAAGAGGATTTGAAAGCAAGGCAGAATTGCAGGAAATAGATTTCAGGAGGTAGATTCGACTCGCCTTTAAAGCACATGAAAAGCGGCAAAACGTTCACAATGATGCCCTTGGCCAAAAAGGGCGTATGCGTTTTTTCCTGAATATATTCAGGAAAAAAAGCATACGCCCTTTTTGGCCAACCAAGCAAGCCGGAAGTGCAAATCAGCACTACAAAGAAGTCTCGCTTGCCATCGGTCAAAAGGGCCATGCTGCAAAAAGTGTAAAAACCAGGAATGCAGGACAGGCCATGGAGACATGGGAGCCTTGCTACGCTGATGGGCGGGATGTCAATTGCCAACAGCCACTCTGGAGAAGTGTACGGTGTGTCCTGAAACATGAAATAAACACAGCTTACAGAGCATAGGGCACTTCCACTCATGGGTGTATAAATTGGGAAAACTAAAAATCAACAAGACACAGGCACCCCAAAGTTTAGGGCTGCTCTGTGTACAAGAACCTCCACTTCAGTACACCTTAAACATCCCAGGAAAGAGAAAAATGGATAAAGAAGTTGTGGTACTTAGGCACAATGGAATATCACTCAGCCATGAAATCAATGTCATAAGGCTAGTAGCAGCATGATGAGTGGATTTAGGGACGAGGATTCTAAGTGAAATAAGTCACACAGAAAAAGACACTTATCCTAAGATATCACTTATAGAGGGCATGTCAAAATCGCTACACTTGAACTGAATTACAAAACAGAACAGAGTCACACATTTAGAAGACACACTATGGCTGCGTAACGGGAAAGGTGAGGTGGGGTGATGCATAAAACAAGGGTTTGAAATTAGCTCACATACCGTTCCATGAGCCAAATATGTAACAGACAAGACCTCCTCCCTGCTCAGTGAACTGGACTCAACACCCCCTATTCACCGCACAAGAATATATCTGACTAGCAAGAATCTTAAAATCTATGTATTGATATCTCTCTGGAGTTGAATCAAGACGGTGTAAAGAGGCATAAACACAGCAGGGAAAAGCAGCTCAACCCCATTATCAAAATAAATTACTTAAAATGAACCCCATAAAACAAAGACAGTGAAAGAGAGAGAAATTCTTACAAAATCCGTTCGGGGGCTCTGATGCAACCTGGATTGACCATATCTAGACCCACAGCTGGATGAGACATAAGGCTGGACACTCTAGGGGCTGAGATGATTGGTGAGGTTGGGTGAGCAAACGCAGACGCTTTAAAGTAATACCGCGTGGTACCCACCCCCTGAGTCCCAAATCTCCAGGTTCAAGGGCATCTTCCTACATCGAAAACATGCCTTGAAACCCTGAAGATGGTACACCGTGTGATCGCGAAAGGTTTCTAAAACGCACCTCATTTCTCCTCTCCTTGTGCTCGGGTTCGCCATTCCAGCCGCTTTACTAACAATCTCCCTACTTGGAGAATCAGCACCTTGAACCTCCTGTTTGTTTCGTACAGGTTGCAATTTGTCCTCAGGATGAACGGGAAGAGGGGGAACCAATGAGAGACTAGCTCTAGGTTTTGGGACAGGCAGAGGTCACTCTATTTCCCCATCAGGAAGAAGAATGAAGCACAGGCTCAGCCTGCCCCTCGGAACCAGAATAGGGCCTGAAGCAATCCTGCGCTTTTGCGGCTAGCTGCCAAAAAAGCGAGTTGACAAATGGAGCTCAGGGCCACTGCAAATCACAAACCTGCAGAGTTATAAATGATAACTCTCGTCCACAAATATATTGAGGGAAGGCAACGAAGAGGATTTGAAAGCAAGGCAGAATTGCAGGAAACAGATTTGAGGAGGTAGATTCGACTCGCCTTTAAAGCACATGAAAAGCGGCAAAACGTTCACAATGATGCCCTTGGCCAAAAAGGGCGTATGCGTTTTTTCCTGAATATATTCAGGAAAAAACGCATACGCCCTTTTTGGCCAACCAAGCAAGCCGGAAGTGCAAATCAGCACTACAAAGAAGTCTCGCTTGCCATCGGTCAAAAGGGCCATGCTGCAAAAAGTGTAAAAACCAGAAATGCAGGACAGGCCATGGAGACATGGGAGCCTTGCTACGCTGATGGGCGGGATGTCAATTGCCAACAGCCACTCTGGAGAAGTGTACGGTGTGTCCTGAAACATGTAATAAACACAGCTTACAGAGCATAGGGCACTTCCACTCATGGGCGTATAAATTGGGAAAAGTAAAAATCAACAAGACACAGGCACCCCAAAGTTTAGGGCTGCTCTGTGTACAAGAACCTCCACTTCAGTACACCTTAAACATCCCAGGAAAGAGAAAAATGGATAAAGAAGTTGTGGTACTTAGGCACAATGGAATATCACTCAGCCATGAAATCAATGCCATAAGGCTAGTACCAGCATGATGAGTGGATTTAGGGACGAGGATTCTAAGTGAAATAAGTCACACAGAAAAAGACACTTATCCTAAGATATCACTTATAGAGGGCATGTCAAAATCGCTACACTTGAACTGAATTACAAAACAGAACAGAGTCACACATTTAGAAGACACACTATGACTGCGTAACGGGAAAGGTGAGGTGGGGTGATGCATAAAACAAGGGTTTGAAATTAGCTCCCATACCGTTCCATAAGCCAAATATGTAACAGACAAGACCTCCTCCCTGCTCAGTGAACTGGACTCAACACCCCCTATTCACCGCAGAAGAATATATCCGACTAGCAAGAATCTTAAAAACTATGTATTGATATCTCTCTGGAGTTGAATCAAGACGGTGTAAAGAGGCATAAACACAGCAGGGAAAAGCAGCTAAACCCCATTATCAAAATAAATTACTTAAAATGAACCCCATAAAACAAAGACAGTGAAAGAGAGAGAAATTCTTACAAAATCCGTTCGGGGGCTCTGATGCAACCTGGATTGACCATATCTAGACCCACAGCTGGATGAGACATAAGGCTGGACACTCTAGGGGCTGAGAGGATTGGTGAGGTTGGGTGAGCAAACGCAGACGCTTTAAAGTAATACCGCGTGGTACCCACCCCATTAGTCCCAAATCTCCAGGTTCAAGGGCATCTTCCTACATCGAAAACGTGCCTTGAAACCCTGAAGATGGTACACCGGGTGATCGGGAAAGGTTTCTAAAACGCACCTCATTTCTCCTCTCCTTGTGCTCGGGTTCGCCATTCCAGCCGCTTTACTAATAATCTCCCTACTTGGAGAATCAGCACCTTGAACATCCTGTTTGTTTCGTACAGGTTGCAATTTGTCCTGAGGATGAACGGGAAGAGGGGGAACCAATGAGAGACTAGCTCTAGGTTTTGGGACAGGCAGAGGTCACTCTATTTCCCCATCAGGAAGAAGAATGAAGCACAGGCTCAGCCTGCCCCTCGGAACCAGAATAGGGCCTGAAGCAATCCTGCGCTCTTGCGGCCAGCTTCCAAAAAAGCGAGTTGACAAATGGAGCTCAGGGCCACTGCAATTCACAAACCTGCAGAGTTATAAATGATAACTCTCGTCCACAAATATATTGAGGGAAGGCAACGAAGAGGATTTGAAAGCAAGGCAGAATTGCAGGAAACAGATTTTAGGAAGTAGATTCGACTCGCCTTTAAAGCACATGAAAAGCGGCAAAACGTTGACAATGATGCCCTTGGCCAAAAAGGGCGTATGCGTTTTTTCCTCAATATATTCAGGAAAAAACGCATACGCCCTTTTTGGCCAACCAAGCAAGCCGGAAGTGCAAATCAGCACTACAAAGAAGTCTCGCTTGCCATCGGTCAAAAGGGCCATGCTGCAAAAAGTGTAAAAACCAGAAATGCAGGACAGGCCATGGAGACATAGGAGCCTTGCTATGCTGATGGGCGGGATGTCAATTGCCAACAGCCACTCTGGAGAAGTGTACGGTGTGTCCTGAAACATGTAATAAACACAGCTTACAGAGCATAGGGCACTTCCACTCATGGGCGTGTAAATTGGGAAAATTAAAATCAACAAGACACAGGCACCCCAAAGTTTAGGGCTGCTCTGTGTACAAGAACCTCCACTTCAGTACACCGTAAACATCCCAGGAAAGAGAAAAATGGATAAAGAAGTTGTGGTAGTTAGGCACAATGGAATATCACTCAGTCATGAAATCAATGTCATAAGGCTCGTAGCAGCATGATGAGTGGATTTAGGGACGAGGATTCTAAGTGAAGTAAGTCACACAGAAAAAGACACTTATCCTAAGATATCACTTATAGAGGGGATATCAAAATCGCTACACTTGAACTGAATTACAAAACAGAACAGAGTCACACATTTAGAAGACACACTATGGCTGCGTAACGGGAAAGGTGAGGTGGGGTGATGCATAAAACAAGGGTTAGAAATGAGCTCACATACCGTTCCATAAGCCAAATATGTAACAGACAAGACCTCCTCCCTGCTCAGTAAACTGGACTCAACACCCCCTATTCACCGCACAAGAATATATCTGACTAGCAAGAATCTTAAAACCTATGTATTGATATCTCTCTGGAGTAGAATCAAGAGGGTGTAAAGCGGCATAAACACAGCAGGGAAAAGCAGCTCAACCCCATTATCAAAATAAATTACTTAAAATGAAGCCCATAAAGCAAAGACAGTGAAAAAGAGAGAAATTCTTACAAAATCCGTTTGGGGGCTCTGATGCAACCTGGATTGACCATATCTAGACCCACAGCTGGATGAGACATAAGGCTGGACACTCTTGGGGCTGAGAAGATTGGTGAGGTTGGGTGAACAAACGCAGACCCTTTAAAGTAATACCGCGTGGTACCCACCCCATGGGTCCCAAATCTCCAGGTTCAAGGGCATCTTCCTTCATCGAAAACATGCCTGGGAAACCCAGAAGATGGTACACCGTGTGATCGGGAAAGGTTTCTAAAACGCACCTCATTTCTCCTCTCCTTGTGCTCGGGTTCGCCATTCCAGCCGCTTTACTAACAATCTCCCTACTTGGAGAATCAGCACCTTGAACCTCATGTTTGTTTCGTACAGGTTGCAATTTGTCCTGAGGATGAACAGGAAGACGGGGAACCAATGAGAGACTACCTCTAGGTGTTGGGACAGGCAGAGGTCACTCTATTTCCCCATCAGGAAGAAGAATGAAGCACAGGCTCAGCCTGCCCCCCGGAACCAGAATAGGGCCTGAAGCAATCCTGCGCTTTTGCGGCCAGCTCCCAAAAAAGCGAGTTGACAAATGGAGCTCAGGGCCACTGCAATTCACAAACCTGCAGAGTTATAAATGATAACTCTCGTCCACAAATATATTGAGGGAAGGCAACGAAGAGGATTTGAAAGCAAGGCAGAATTGCAGGAAACAGATTTCAGGAGGTAGATTCGACTCGCCTTTAAAGCACATGAAAAGCAGCAAAACGTTGACAATGATGCCCTTGGCCAAAAAGGGCGTATGCGTTTTTTCCTCAATATATTCAGGAAAAAACGCATACGCCCTTTTTGGCCAACCAAGCAAGCCGGAAGTGCAAATCAGCACTACAAAGAAGTCTCGCTTGCCATCGGTCAAAAGGGCCATGCTGCAAAAAGTGTAAAAACCAGAAATGCAGGACAGGCCATGGAGACATAGGAGCCTTGCTATGCTGATGGGCGGGATGTCAATTGCCAACAGCCACTCTGGAGAAGTGTACGGTGTGTCCTGAAACATGTAATAAACACAGCTTACAGAGCATAGGGCACTTCCACTCATGGGCGTGTAAATTGGGAAAATTAAAATCAACAAGACACAGGCACCCCAAAGTTTAGGGCTGCTCTGTGTACAAGAACCTCCACTTCAGTACACCGTAAACATCCCAGGAAAGAGAAAAATGGATAAAGAAGTTGTGGTAGTTAGGCACAATGGAATATCACTCAGTCATGAAATCAATGTCATAAGGCTCGTAGCAGCATGATGAGTGGATTTAGGGACGAGGATTCTAAGTGAAGTAAGTCACACAGAAAAAGACACTTATCCTAAGATATCACTTATAGAGGGGATATCAAAATCGCTACACTTGAACTGAATTACAAAACAGAACAGAGTCACACATTTAGAAGACACACTATGGCTGCGTAACGGGAAAGGTGAGGTGGGGTGATGCATAAAACAAGGGTTAGAAATGAGCTCACATACCGTTCCATAAGCCAAATATGTAACAGACAAGACCTCCTCCCTGCTCAGTAAACTGGACTCAACACCCCCTATTCACCGCACAAGAATATATCTGACTAGCAAGAATCTTAAAACCTATGTATTGATATCTCTCTGGAGTAGAATCAAGAGGGTGTAAAGCGGCATAAACACAGCAGGGAAAAGCAGCTCAACCCCATTATCAAAATAAATTACTTAAAATGAAGCCCATAAAGCAAAGACAGTGAAAAAGAGAGAAATTCTTACAAAATCCGTTTGGGGGCTCTGATGCAACCTGGATTGACCATATCTAGACCCACAGCTGGATGAGACATAAGGCTGGACACTCTTGGGGCTGAGAAGATTGGTGAGGTTGGGTGAACAAACGCAGACCCTTTAAAGTAATACCGCGTGGTACCCACCCCATGGGTCCCAAATCTCCAGGTTCAAGGGCATCTTCCTTCATCGAAAACATGCCTGGGAAACCCAGAAGATGGTACACCGTGTGATCGGGAAAGGTTTCTAAAACGCACCTCATTTCTCCTCTCCTTGTGCTCGGGTTCGCCATTCCAGCCGCTTTACTAACAATCTCCCTACTTGGAGAATCAGCACCTTGAACCTCATGTTTGTTTCGTACAGGTTCCAATTTGTCCTGAGGATGAACAGGAAGACGGGGAACCAATGAGAGACTAGCTCTAGGTGTTGGGACAGGCAGAGGTCACTCTATTTCCCCATCAGGAAGAAGAATGAAGCACAGGCTCAGCCTGCCCCCCGGAACCAGAATAGGGCCTGAAGCAATCCTGCGCTTTTGCGGCCAGCTCCCAAAAAAGCGAGTTGACAAATGGAGCTCAGGGTCACTGCAATTCACAAACCTGCAGAGTTATAAATGATAACTCTCGTCCACAAATATATTGAGGGAAGGCAACGAAGAGGATTTGAAAGCAAGGCAGAATTGCAGGAAACAGATTTCAGGAGGTAGATTCGACTCGCCTTTAAAGCACATGAAAAGCAGCAAAACGTTGACAATGATGCCCTTGGCCAAAAAGGGCGTATGCGTTTTTTCCTCAATATATTCAGGAAAAAACGCATACGCCCTTTTTGGCCAACCAAGCAAGCCGGAAGTGCAAATCAGCACTACAAAGAAGTCTCGCTTGCCATCGGTCAAAAGGGCCATGCTGCAAAAAGTGTAAAAACCAGAAATGCAGGACAGGCCATGGAGACATGGGAGCCTTGCTACGCTGATGGGCGGGATGTCAATTGCCAACAGCCACTCTGGAGAAGTGTACGGTGTGTCCTGAAACATGTAATAAACACAGCTTACAGAGCATAGGGCACTTCCACTCATGGGCGTATAAATTGGGAAAACTAAAAATCAACAAGTCACAGGCACCCGAAAGTTTAGGGCTGCTCTGTGTACAAGAACCTCCACTTCAGTACACCTTAAACATCCCAGGAAAGAGAAAAATGGATAAAGAAGTTGTGGTATTTAGGTACAATGGAATATCACTCAGCCATGAAATCAATGTCATAAGGCTAGTAGCAGCATGAGGTGTGGATTTAGGGACGAGGATTCTAAGTGAAATAAGTCAAACAGAAAAAGACACTTATCCTAAGATATCACTTATAGAGGGCATGTCAAAATCGTTACACTTGAACTGAATTACAAAACAGAACAGAGTCACACATTTAGAAGACACACTATGGCTGCGTAACGGGAAAGGTGAGGTGGGGTGATGCATAAAAGAAGGGTTTGAAATTAGCTCACATACCGTTCCATAAGCCAAATATGTAACAGACAAGACCTCCTCCCTGCTCAGTGAACTGGACTCAACACCCCCTATTCACCGCACAAGAATATATCTGACTAGCAAGAATCTTAAAACCTATGTATTGATGTCTCTCTGGAAGTAAATCAAGAGGGTGTCAAGCGGCATAAACACAGCAGGGAAAAGCAGCTAAACCCTATTATCAAAATAAATTTCTTTAAAAAAACCTCATAAAACAAAGACAGTGAAAGAGAGAGAAATTCTTACAAAATCCGTTCAGGGGCTCCGATGCAACCTGGATTGACCATATCTAGACCCACAGCTGGATGAGACATAAGGCTGGACACTCTTGGGGCTGAGAGGATTGGTGAGGTTGGGTGAGCAAACGCAGACCCTTTAAAGTAATACCGCGTGCTACCCACCCCTTGGGTCTCAAATCTCCAGGTTCAAGGGCATCTTCCTACATCGAAAACGTGCATGGGAAACCCAGAAAATGGTACACCGTGTGATCGGGAATGGTTTCTAAAACGCACCTCATTTCTCCTCTCCTTGTGCTCGGGTTCGCCATTCCAGCCGCTTTACTAACAATCTCCCTACTTGGAGAATCAGCACCTTGAACCTCCTGTTTGTTTCGTACAGGTTGCAATTTGTCCTGAGGATGAACGGGAAGAGGGGGAACCAATGAGAGACTAGCTCTAGGTGTTGGGACAGGCACAGGTCACTCTATTTCCCCATCAGGAAGAAGAATGAAGCACAGGCTCAGCCTGCTCCCCGGATCCAAAATACGGCCTGAAGCAAATCTGCGCTTTTGCGGCCAGCTCCCAAAAAAGCGAGTTGACAAATGGAGCTCAGGGCCACTGCAATTCACAAACCTGCAGAGTTATAAATGATAACTCTCGTCCACAGATATATTGAGGGAAGGCAACGAAGAGGATTTGAAAGCAAGGCAGAATTGCAGGAAATAGATTTCAGGAGGTAGATTCGACTCGCCTTTAAAGCACATGAAAAGCGGCAAAACGTTGACAATGATGCCCTTGACCAAAAAGGGCGTATGCGTTTCTTCCTCAATATATTCAGGAAAGAACGCATACGCCCTTTTTGGCCAACCAAGCAAGCCAGAAGTTCACATCAGCACTACAAAGAAGTCTCGCTTGCCATCGGTCCAAAGGGCCAGGCTGCAAAAAGTGTAAAAACCAGAAATGCAGGACACGCCATGGAGACATGAGATCCTTGCAACGCTGATGGGCGGGATGTCAATTGCCAACAGCCACTCTGGAGAAGTGTACGGTGTGTCCTGAAACATGTAATAAACACAGCTTACAGAGCATAGGGCACTTCCACTCATGGGCGTATAAATTGGGAAAACTAGAAATCAACAAGACACAGGCACCCCAAAGTTTAGGGCTGCTCTGTGTATAAGAACCTCCACTTAAGTACACCTTAAATATCCCAGAAAAGACAAAAATGGATAAAGAAGTTGTGGTACTTAGGCACAATGGAATATCACTCAGCCATGAAATCAGTGTCATAAGGCTAGTAGCAGCATGATGAGTGGATTTAGGGACGAGGATTCTAAGTGAAATAGGTCACACAGAAAAAGACACTTATCCTAAGATATCACTTATAGAGGGCATGTCAAAATCGCTACAATTGAACTGAATTACAAAACAGAACAGAGTCACATATTTAGAAGACACACTATGGCTGCTTAACGGGAAAGGTGAGGTGGGGTGATGCATAAAACAAGGGTTTAAAATTAGCTCACATACCGTTCCAGATGCCAAATATGTAACAGACAAGACCTCCTCCCTGCTCAGTGAACTGGACTCAACACCCCCTATTCACCGCACAAGAATATATCTGACTAGCAAGAATCTTAAAACCTATGTATTGATGTCTCTCTGGAAGTAAATCAAGAGGGTGTCAAGCGGCATAAACACAGCAGGGAAAAGCAGCTCAACCCTATTATCAAAATAAATTACTTAAAATGAACCCCATAAAACAAAGACAGTGAAAGAGAGAGAAATTCTTACAAAATCCGTTCAGGGGCTCCGATGCAACCTGGATTGACCATATCTAGACCCACAGCTGGATGAGACATAAGGCTGGACACTCTTGGGGCTGAGAGGATTGGTGAGGTTGGGTGAGCAAACGCAGACGCTTTAAAGTAATACCGCGTGGTACCCACCACATGAGTCCCAAATCTCCAGGTTCAAGGGCATCTTCCTACATCGAAAACATGCCTTGAAACCCTGAAGATGGAACACCGTGTGATCGGGAAAGGTTTCTAAAACGCACCTCATTTCTCCTCTCCTTGTGCTCGGGTTCGCCATTCCAGCCGCTTTACTAACAATCTCCCTACTTGGAGAATCAGCACCTTGAACCTCCTGTTTGTTTCGTACAGGTTGCAATTTGTCCTGAGGATGAACGGGAAGAGGGGGAACCAATGAGAGACTACCTCTAGGTGTTGGGACAGGCAGAGGTCACTCTATTTCCCCATCAGGAAGAAGAATGAAGCACAGGCTCAGCCTGCCCCCCGGAACCAGAATAGGGCCTGAAGCAATCCTGCGCTTTTGCGGCCAGCTTCCAAAAAGGCGAGTTGACAAATGGAGCTGAGGGCCACTGCAATTCACAAACCTGCAGAGTTATAAATGATAACTCTTGTCCACAAATATATTGAGGGAAGGCAACGAAGAGGATTTGAAAGCAAGGCAGAATTGCAGGAAACAGATGTCAGGAGGTAGATTCGACTCGCCTTTAAACCACATGAAAAGCGGCAAAACGTTGACAATGATGCCCTTGGCCAAAAAGGGCGTATGCGTTTTTTCCTCAATATATTCAGGAAAAAACGCATACGCCCTTTTTGGCCAACCAAGCAAGCCGGAAGTGCAAATCAGCACTACAAAGAAGTCTCGCTTGCCATGGGTCAAAAGGGCCATGCTGCAAAAAGTGTAAAAACCAGAAATGCAGGACAGGCCATGGAGACATGGGAGCCTTGCTACGCTGATGGGCGGGATGTCAATTGCCAACAGCCACTCTGGAGAAGTGTACGGTGTGTCCTGAAAAATGTAATAAACACAGCTTACAGAGCATAGGGCACTTCCACTCATGGGTGTATAAATTGGGAAAACTAAAAATCAACAAGACACAGGCACCCCAAAGTTTAGGGCTGCTCTGTGTACAAGAACCTCCACTTCAGTACACCTTAAACATCAAAGGAAAGAGAAAAATGGATAAAGAAGTTGTGGTACTTAGGCACAATGGAATATCACTCAGCCATGAAATCAATGTCATAAGGCTAGTAGCAGCATGATGAGTGGATTTAGGGACGAGGATTCTAAGTGAAATAAGTCAAACAGAAAAAGACACTTATCCTAAGATATCACTTATAGAGGGCATGTCAAAATCGTTACACTTGAACTGAATTACAAAACAGAACAGAGTCACACATTTAGAAGACACACTATGGCTGCGTAACGGGAAAGGTGAGGTGGGGTGATGCATAAAACAAGGGTTTGAAATTAGCTCACATACCGTTCCATAAGCCAAATATGTAACAGACAAGACCTCCTCCCTGCTCAGTGAACTGGACTCAACATCCCCTATTCACCGCACAAGAATATATCTGACTAGCAAGAATCTTAAAACCTATGTATTGATATCTCTCTGGAGTTGAATCAAGAGGGTGTAAAGCGGCATAAACACAGCAGGGAAAAGCAGCTCAACCCCATTATCAAAATAAATTACTTAAAATGAACCCCATAAAACAAAGAGAGTGAAAGAGAGAGAAATTCTTACAAAATCCGTTCGGGGGCTCTGATGAAACCTGGATTGACCATATCTAGACCCACAGCTGGATGAGACATAAGGCTGGACACTCTTGGGGCTGAGATGATTGGTGAGGTTGGGTGAGCAAACACAGACCCTTTAAAGTAATACCGCGTGGTACCCACCCCATGGGTCCCAAAACTCCAGGTTCAAGGGCATCTTCCTACATCGACAACATGCCTGGGAAACCCAGAAGATGGTACCCCGTGTGATCGGGAAAGGTTTCTAAAACGCACCTCATTTCTCTTCTCCTTGTGCTCGGGTTCGCCATTCCAGCCGCTTTACTAACAATCTCCCTACTTGGAGAATCAGAACCTTGAACTTCCTGTTAGTTTCGTACAGGTTACAATTTGTCCTGAGGATGAACGGGAAGAGGGGGAACCAATGAGAGACTAGCTCTAGGTGTTGGGACAGG